>NW_024070186.1:20302795-20667292 GCF_014754425.2 Oryx dammah | reverse complement strand
GAAACGAATGAAAATGAAAACACAACAACCCAAAACCTATGGGATTCGGTAAAAGCAGTGCTAAGGGGAAGGTTCATAGCAATACAAGCTTATCTCAAGAAAGAAGAGAAAAATCAAATAAATAACCTAACTCTACACCTAAAGCAACTAGAAAAAGAGGAAATAAAGAACCCCAGGGTTAGCAGAAGGAAAGAAATCATAAAAATTAGGGCAGAAATAAGTGAAAAAGAAACAAAGGAGACCATAACAAAAATCAACAAAGCTAAAAGCTGGTTCTTTGAGAAGATAAGTAAAATAGACAAACCTTTAGCCAGATTCATCAAGAAAAAAGGAGAGAAGAATCAAATCAACAAAATTAGAAATGAAAATGGAGAAATCACAACAGACAGACAACACAGAAATACAAAGGATTATAAGAGACTACTATCAGCAACTATATGCCAATAAAATGGACAACTTGGAAGAAATGGACAAATTCTTAGAAAAGTAAAACTTTTCAAATTCTTAGAAAAGTAACACTTCTCAAAACTGAACCAGGAAGCAATAGAAAATCTTAACAGACCCATCACAAGCACAGAAATCGAAAATGTAATCAGAAATCTTCCAACAAACAAAAGCCCAGGCCCAGATGGCTTCACAGCTGAATTCTACCAAAAATTTCAAGAAGAGCTAACACCTATCCTACTCAAACTCTTCCAGAAAATTGCAGAGGCAGGTAAACTTCCAAATTCATTCTATGAGGCCACCATCATCCTAATACCAAAACCTGACAAAGATGCCACAAAAAAAGAAAACTACAGGCCAATATCACTGATGAACATAGATGCAAAAATCCTTAACAAAATTTTAGCAATCAGAATCCAACAACATATTTAAAAGGTCATACATCATGACAAGTGGCTTTATCCCAGTGATGCAAGGATTCTTCAATATTTGCAAATTGATCAATGTGGTACACCACATTAACAAACTGAAAAATAAAAACCTTATGATTATCTCAATAGATGCAGAGAAAGCCTTTGACAAAATTCAACATCCATTTATGATAAAAACTCTTGAGAAAGCAGGAATAGAAGGAACATACCTCAACATAATAAAAGCTATGTATGACAAACCCACAACAAACATTATCCTCAATGGTGAAAAATTGAAAGCATTTCCCCTAAAATCAGGAACAAGACAAGGGTGCCCACTTTCACCACTACTATTCAACATAGTTTTGGAAGTTTTGGCCACAACAATCAGAGCAGAAAAAGAAATAAAAGGAATCCAGATTGGAAAAGAAGAAGTAAAACTCTCACTGTTTGCAGATGACATGACTCTCTACATAGAAAACCATAAAGACTCTACCAGAAAATTACTAGAGCTAATCAATGAATACAGTAAAGTTGCAGGATATAAAATCAACACACAGAAATCCCTTTCATTCCTATACACTAACAATGAGAAAACAGAAAGAGAAATTAAGGAAACAATTCCATTCACCATTGCAATGAAAAGAATAAAACACTTAGGAATAAATCTACCTAAGGAAACAAAAGACCTAGCTATAGAAAACTATAAAACACTGATGATAGAAATCAAAGAGGACACAAATAGATGGAGAAATATACCATGATCATGGATTGGCAGAATCAATATAGTGAAAACAAGTATACCACCCAAAGCAATCTATAGATTCAATGCAATCCCTATCAAGCTACCAACGGTATTTTTCAGAGAACTAGAACAAATAATTTTACTATTTGTATGGAAATACACCTCAAAAAGCCAAACAATCTTGAGAAAGAAGAATGGAACTGGAAGAATCAACCTGCCTGACTTCAGACTAAACTACAAAGCTACAGTCATCAAGACAGTATGGTACTGGCACAAAGACAGAAATATAGATCAATGAAACAATATAGAAAGCCCAGAGATAAATCCACACACCTATGGACACTTTATCTTTGACAAAGGAGGCAAAAATATACAATGGAGAAAAGACAATCTCTTTAGCAAGTGGTGTTAGGAAAATTGGTCAACCACTTGTAAAAGAATGAAACTAGATCACTTTCTAACACCACACACAAAAATAAACTCAAAATGGATTAAAGATCTAAACGTAAGACTAGAAACTATAAAACTCCTAGAGGAAAACGTAGACAAAACACACTCTGACATAAATCACAGCAGGATTCTCTATGACCCACCTGCCAGAGTAATGGAAATAAAAACAAAAATAAACAAATGGGATCTAATTAAACTTAAGAGCTTTTGTGCAATGAAGGAAACTAAGCAGGATGAAAAGACAGCCTTCAAAATGAGAGAAAATAGTAGCAAATGAAGCAACTGACAAATAATTAATCTCAAAAATATACAAGCACCTCATGCAGCTCAATTCCAGAAAAATAAATGACCCAATCAAAAAATGGGCCAAAGAACTAAACCAACACTTCTCCAAAGAAGACATACACATGGCTAGCAAACATGAAAAGATGCTAAACATCACTCATTATCAGAGAAATGCAAGTCAAAACCACAATTATGTACCATCTCACACCGGTCAGAATGGCTTCTATCAAAAAGTCTACAAACAATAAATGCTGGAGAGTATGCGGAGAAAAGGGAACCCTCTTACACTGTTGGTGGGAATGCAATCTGGTACAGCCACTATGGAGAACAGTGTGGAGATTCCTTAAAAACTGCAAATAGAAGTGCCATACAACCCAGCAATCCCACTGCTGGGCATACGCACCAAGGAAACCAGAATTGAAAGACACATGTACTCCAATGTTCATTGCAGCACTGTTTACAATAGCTAAGACATGGAAGCAACCTAGATGTCCATCAGCAGATGAATGGATAAGAAAGCTGTGGTACATATACACAATGGAATATTACTCAGCTATTAAAAAGAATGCACTCGAAACAGTTCTAATGAGGTGGATGACACTGAAGCCTACTATACAGAATGAAGTAAGCCAGAAAGAAAAACACCAATACAGTATATTAATGCACATATATGGAATTTAGAAAGATGGTAATGATGACCTTATATGCGAGACAGCAAGAGACACAGATGTAAAAAACAGATTTTTTGACTCTATGGGAGAAGGTGAGGGTGGGATGATTTGAGATAATAGCATTGAAACGTATATTATCATATGTGAAATAGATTGCTAGTCCAGGTTCAGTGCATGAGACAGGGTGCTTAGGGCTGGTGCACTGAGATGACCCTGAGGGATGGGATGGGGAGGAAGGTAGGAGGGAGGTTCAGGATGAGGAAAACATGTACACTCATGGCTGATGCATGTCAATGTATGGCAAAAACCACTACAATACTGTAAAGTAATTAGCCTTCAAATAAATAAATAAAAATAAAAAGACAAATATTATATGGTATAAATTTATATATGGAATCTAAAAAATGATACAAATGAACTTACTTGCAAAATAGAAACAGACACACTGACTTTGAAAACAAGCTTATGGTTATCAAAAGTGAAAAGCTGGGGGAAATAAGGAGCTTGGGATGAACATATACACACTATCACATGTAAAATAAATAATCAACAAAGAGCTACTGTATGGCATAGGGATCTCTACTCAGTATTCTGCAATAACCTATATGGGAAAAGAATCTGAAAAATAGTGGATATATGTGTTTGTATAATTGAATCACTTTGTTGTACACCTGAGGCTAACACAACATTGTAAATCAACTATACCCCAATATAAATAAAAATTAAAATAACAAAAAATTAATTGCCATGATTAATAAAACAAACTACTGATACTTTTCCTCTATACTCAGCATATGATAATATAATGAAATAACATAAAATAAGTTAATGATTTTCTAAAATGCTTATCTACACCTGGGGATAATTAAAATTCATGCCAGATTTTGAATGTTAGCAACAAATAATATAAGTGAAAATTTTTCAAGAGTTTAAAACAAAATTCTACAAGGGATTCATTAAAATTTTACTGTCAATAAATTTTAAAAACTCCTTCTATGCATATCATATTTAAACTTCAGAAAAATTAAAAATATTTAAAGAAGCCAAAGGAGGAAAACACCTTACATACAGAGGAACAAGTATAAGAATTACATGGGACTTTTTCTCAGAAACTATGCAAGCAAAAAAAAGAGTGAAATAAAATATTTAAAGTATTGAAAGAAAAAAAAAATAACCCTTGTATAAGTCCACATCCAGTAAAATTATCTTTCAAAAGCAAAAGAGAAACAAATACTTTCTCAGACAAAGTTATTTAGGAATTTATTGCCAAATCACCTACATTGCAAGAAATATTAAAAGAAGTTCTTCAGAAAGCTGAATATGGTATGAGTCAAAAACTTGGATTTACTAAAGAAAGAAAGAACATTGGAGAAGGAATAAGTGAAGGTAAAATAGCATGATTTATTTTTCCTATTCTTAGTTGATCTAATAGGTAATTCTCTGAAGTAATATTAGGGGAAAAATGTACTGAGTGATTATAAGATATGGATAAGTGAAATGAATAACAGCAATGTTGTAAGAGACGAGAGCAGGTTTGGGATATATCTCAGTATCTTTACTTTCTTGAAACTCATTTCTTGCAGTCCATTACTTTGGAAAATGAACCATTGTGACTGACTTGATAAACTACTAGGATACTTTGACATCTTAATTTAGTCATAAGAGATCTTTTTTTCAAATTTGCAACTTTTCTAACTTTATTTGCAGTACAAGTATCTCCACAACCTTCAAGAAAAGTCCTAATCTTATGCAAACCTTTGTTTCCTTTCCAATAATCCTATATTTGGAAACTGGAACAGTTATAAATCTCTGAAACTTTAAATTCTTCTCAGGTTTTCTTTTGGTAAAGCTGGAAACCAGAGGTACATGGAAGTCACTGACTATTTGGATGTCTTAGGTGCACTAAATTAAATCACCACCATTTTGGTTGGGTTTACCATTAGGTAATTTTGATCATTTGATCCAAGCTAAATCTTATCACTTTTTATAAATTTTTAGTAGAAAATCATGTTTATTTAGTTCTCAGTGGAGTGTGGCATTATGCCATAGTATCCTTAAATTATTTACTCTTTAAGAGATAGCTTTGAATCAAAGTTAATGTTTGAGCCAAATTTCCTTTATAGCATATTTTAAGTCCCTGTTACTGTTAAAAGATTTATTTTAATTGTTTTTTCCACAAATCAAACCTGGGGGTTAGACTTGCTTTTCTTTTAAAAGTATCTATTGTCTTTTGTAATTTTCCATAGGCCAAAATGAAATTGGAAATCTATTAGCCTCAGCAATTTTAAAAAGTTATATAGTTATTATGCCAACATGCCAGGGAAAAAACCATACAAGCAGCTTGCTTTGGAACACCAGCTAAAAATATTTTTGCCATAAAAAGTATAATTTCTCTGCTGGATATTTATAAAAATAAATGAACACATGCCCTATAGTGAGACAGTCTCTTTTCATGAAGCACAAAGGAAGCATGCATTAGAGGTAAAACAACAATGAAAACAGAAATCCAATTCATTCCATTTTCTAGAGGGATCTGTGCAGAGTAATTGACATTTTTCAAACATACTATTAGAAAAATGAATGTTTATTCAGTAACTTTTCAGCTTTATTTTTTTCCCCTACAAAACACCACAAATAAATGTACTCCTTGAGGTTTTGACAGTTGGTTCTTCATTCTCCATTTCTGAAACTCAATTAACAGGTCTTGTATGCCTTTTTTACATGGAACATGTATGTTCAGTTTGAAATTATTAACAGAATAAATTCACCTTTATTAAATTCACTTTTATTGGGCAGTATATGCAAAGTCTTAAATGGATGTGATTTAAAATCAATCCCTCTTAATGCCAATTCCCTGGAGCTAAGTGGGTTTATACTGGATATTCAGAAATGCTTTATAATAAAGAATGCAAACAGTCCTTGGTTTATATAATTAGCATTCCAATAAGATGCATAATTCATGTCTAAATGGCCAGCTAAAGAATATAGCTCGTCTTCTCTTGAAGGTTCACCAGGTGGCTGTATCAGCTGGAGGTTTCTCATGGAGGTGACTAAAGGGTATCCTGACAGTAATGGCCCTGGGCTCAGTATCGTGGTTGGGATAACCTCCTAGGCTTCACCTCCTAGGCTCCAAGTCAGCTGGCTTTGGCAAATGGAAAGTACCGGTAGGAGTTAGGAGGGGAGCAGGAAATGAAAAGCCAGGATATTTCTCCCCTTCCTCTCTGTATCCAATAGCCTCTCCTAGTGCAGCTGGGTATCCTTCACTGCTCTAGTTCATGTTAAACAGATCTACTATGGTATTAGTTTCTTCCAGGTAATTCAGGCCCCTGGGCTCTGATAAGAACTGTGGTCCCTCCAGCCTAAGGGTGAGAGTAACTGCTTACTATAGTTAATCTCTGGACTGTTTCCTAGTTTATGGTTGTCTTCACAGATCGCTCACTTTTTAACAAGGCCATATATTGTCACCCTGCTTACTTAACTTATATGCAGAATACATCATGTGAAATGCAAGGCTGGATGAAGCACAAGCTGGAATAAAGATTGCAGGAGAAATATCAACAACCTCAGGTATGCAGATGATACCACTCTAATGGCAGAAAGTGAAGTGGAACTAAAGAGCCTCTTGACGAGGCGAAAGAAGAGAGTGAAAGAGCTGGCTTAAAACTCAACATTCAAAAAAACTAAGATCATGGCATCTGGTCCCATCACTTCATTGCAAATAGAAGGGGGAAAAGTGGAAACAGCAACAGATTTTATTTTCTTGCGTTCCAAAATCACTGTGGATGGTGACTGCAGCCATGAAATTAAATTAAAAGATACTTACTCCTTGGAAGGAAAACTATGACAAATCTCAAGAGCATATTTAAAAGCCAAGAAATCATTTTGCCAACAAAGGTCCGTATAGTCAAAGCTATGGTCTTTTCAGTAGTCATGTATGCATGTGAGTATTGGTCCATAAAAAGGCTGAGTGCTGAAGAATTGATGTTTTCTAATTGTGGTGCTGGGGAAGACTCTTGAGAGTACTTGACAGCAAGGAGATCAAACCAGTCAGTCCTAAAGGAAATCAACCCTGAATATTCATTGGAAGGACTGATGCTGAAGGTGAAGCTCCAATACTTTGGCCACCTGATGCAAAGAGCCGACTCTGGAAAAGACCCTGATACTAGGAGAGATTGAAGACAAAAGGAGAAGGAGGTGGCAGAGGATGAGATGATTAGATAGAATCGCTGACTCAATGGACATGAATTTGAGCAAACTCTGAAAGGTAGTGGAAGACAGAGGATCCTGCTGTGCTACAGTCCACAGGGTCACAAAGAGTCGGATATGACTTAGCGACTGAATGGCCACAAGCATCTGATTCCAGAACACTTAAGTAGTTTCTGCTTTCTTAGATGTGGCTAGTACATTGACAAGCATGATACAGTAAAAGGCATTTGATAGATGATTGCTGGAGTCATTTACAAATGGAATGGAGAACTGAACAAAGAAAGCTTGAGAGTATACAAACTAGGACAGTTTTAGGAAATGTAGCACTAGAAATTCAAGGACAATCTCTTGAGCATTGCCATCATATGACTCAGCTCCCGGTACCTTCTGCTCTGTGCACAGCTTCCCTGGCGATTCAAATTTCCAGAAGAAGGAACTTCATCAGTCAAGCTAGAAGTGCAGGTCCACCCCTGTACAGGAGGCACTGATCAAAACCATGCCCAAGAAGAAGAAATGCAAAAAGGCAAGATGGTTGTCTGAAGAGGCCTTACAAATAGCTGAGAAAAGAAGTGAAAGGCAATGGAGAAAAGGAGAAACATATCCATCTGAATGCAGAGTTCCAAAGGATAGTAAGGAGATATAAGAAAGACTTGCTAAGAACAATGCAAAGAAATAGAAGAAAATAATAGAATGGGAAAGACTAGAGATCTCTTCAAGAAAAGTAGAGATACCAAGGGAACATTTCATGCAAAGATGGGCACAACAGACAGAAATGGTATGGACCTTACAGAAGCAGAAGATATTAAGAAGAGGTGGCAAGAATACACAGAAGAACTACACACACACAAAAAAAGTTAATGACCCAGATAACCACAGTGGTGTAATCACTCACCTAGAGCCAGCCATCTGGGAGGAGAAGTCAAGTGGGTCTTAGGAAGCATCGCTACAAACAAAGCTAGTGAAAGTGATGGAATTCCAGCTGAGCTATTTCAAATCCTAAAAGATGATGCCATTAAAGTGCTGCACTCAATATGCCAGCTAATTTGGAAAACTCAGCAGTGGCCACAGGACTGGAAAAGGTCAGTTTTCATTCCAATCTCAAAGAAAGGCAATGCCAAAGAATGCTCCAGCTATTGCACAGTTTCACTCTTCTCACATGCTAGCAAAGTAATTCTCAAAATTCTCCAAGTTAGGCTTCAACAATACATGAACTGAAAGCTTCTTGATGTTCAAGTTGGATTTAGAAAAGTCAGAGGAACCAGAGATCAAATCACCAACATCCATTGGATCACAGAAAAAGCAAGAGAATTCCAGAGAAACATCTACTTCTGGTTCATTGACTATAAAGCTTTTGACTGTGTAGATCACAACAAACTGGAAAATTCTTAAAGAGATGGAAACACCAGACCACTTTACCTGCTTCCTGAGAAATCTGTATGCAGGTCAAGAAGCAACAGTTAGAACCAGACATGGGACAATGGACTGGTTCCAAATTGGGAAAAAGAGTATGTCAAGGCTGTATATTATCATCCTGTTTATTTGACTTATATGCAGAGTACATCTTGTGAAATACCAGACTGGATGAAACACAAGCTGGAATCAGTATTGCTGGAAGAAATATCAATAACCTCAGATATGCAGATGACACAACCTTTATGGCAGAAAGTAAAAAGGAACTAAAGAGCCTCTTGATGAAAGTGAAAGAGGAGAATGAAAAAGCTGACTTAAAACTTAACATTTAAAAAACAAAGATCATGACATCTGACCAGATCACTTCATAGCAAGTAGATGGGGAAACAATGGAAATAGTAACAGGCTTTACTTTCTTGGGCTCCAAAATCACTGAGATGGTGAATGCAGCCTTTAAATTAAAAGACTCCTGCTTTTTGGATGAAAAGTTATGACCAACCTAGATAGCATATTAAAAAACAGAGACATTACTTTGCTGACTAAGTTCTATCTAGTCAAAGCTGTGGTTTTTCCACTAGTCATGTATGGATGTGAGAGTTGGACCATAAAGAAGGCTGAGTACCAAAGAATTGATGCTTTTGAACTGTGGTGTTGGAGAAGACTCTTGAGAATCCCTTGGACAGCAAGGAACTCAAACCAGTCAGTTCTAAAGGAAATCAGTCCTGAATATTCATTGGAAGGACGTATGCTGAAGCTGAAGCTCCAATACTTTGGCCACCTGATATGAAGAACTGACTCATTGGAAAAGACCCTCATGCTGGGAAAGATTGAAGGCAGGAGGATAAGGGGATGGCAGAGGATGAGATGGTTGGGTGACATCACTGACTCAATGGACATGAGTTTGAGCAAGTTCCAGGAGTTGGTGATGGACAGGGGGGCCTGGTGTGCTGCAGTCCATGAGGTCACAAAGTCAGACACAACTGAGCGACTGAACTGAACTGAACCCCTGTGGTGGTTGTGGTGGCAGCACAGGCGGTGATGGTGATGTTTGAGAGAGTCAAAGGAATTTCAAAAAATGGAGGGCAGAAGTGTTCCTCAAAGGATAGGATTCTGGAGAGATAAAATAACTGATGTCCACTACCATAACACTGACTTGCCATGCTCAGGTTTTGGTCTTGAATACTATATGCTGAGGACACTGATTTTGTGGGTGTTTTGAGACTGAGAACATGTCCCAGGAACAGACTCATATTAATAATGTTCTCAGAGATTCAGCTTAACAGAAAGCTAATTTACTCATTTATAATAAAAAATATAACTGTCAAATAAACTTGATGCTTAAAAAGGAAAAACATTCTTTCCTTTTAGGGAATCCACATGAAATTAAAAGACGCTTACTCCTTGGAAGGAGAGTTATGACCAATCTCAGTTCAGTTCAGTTCAGTTCATTCACTCAGTCGTGTCCGACTCTTTGCCACCCCATGTATCGCAGCACGCCAGGCCTCCCTGTCCATCACCATCTCCCAGAGTTCCCTCAAACTCACGTCCACTGAGTCGGTGATACCATCCAGCCATTTCATCCTCAGTCATCCCCTTCTCCTCCTGCTCCCAATCCCTCCCAGCATCAGAGTCTTTTCCAATGAGTCAACTCTTCGCATGAGGTGGCCAAAGTACTGGAGTTTCAGCTTTAGCATCATTCCTTCCAAAGGACACCCAGGGCTGATCTCCTTTAGGATGGACTGGTTGGATCTCCAGAGTATTCTCCAACACCGCGGTTCAAAAGCATCAATTCTTCGGTGCTCAGTTTTCTTCACAGTCCAACTCTCACATCCATACATGACCACTGGAAAAACCAAAGCCTTGACTAGATGGACCTTTGTTGGCAAAGTAATGTCTCTGCTTTTCAATATGCTGTCTAGATTGGTCATAGCTTTTCTTCCAAGGAGTAAGCATCTTTTAATTTCATGGCTGCAGTCACCATATGCAGTGATTTTGGAGCCCCAAAAAATAGTCTGACACTGTTTCCACAGTTTCCCCATCTATTTCCCATGAAGTGATGGCATCAGATGCCATGATCTTAGTTTTCTGAATGTTGAGCTTTAAGCCAACTTTTTCACTCTCCTCCTTCACTTTCATCAAGAGGCTTTTTAGCTCCTCTTCACTTTCTGCCAGAAGGGTGGTGTCATCTGCATATCTGAGGTTATTGATATTTCTCCTGGCAATCTTGATTCCAGCTTGTGCTTCTTCCAGTCCAGCATTTCTCATGATGTACTCTGCATAGAAGTTAAATAAGCAGGGTGACAATATACAGCCTTGACATACTCCTTTTCCTATTGAACCAGTCTGTTGTTCCATGTCCAATTCTAACTGTTGCTTCCTGACCTGCATATAGGTTTCTCAAGAGGCAGATCAGGTGGTCTGGTATTCATCTCTTTCAAATTTTCCACAGTTTATTGTGATCCACACAGTCAAAGGCTTTCGCACAGTCAACAAAGCAGAAATATATATTTTTCTGGTACTCTCTTGCTTTTTCCATGATCCAGCAGATGTTGGCAATTTAATCTCTGGTTCCTCTGCCTTTTCTAAAACCAGCTTGAACATCTGGGAGTTCATGGTTCATGTATTGCTGAAGCCTGGCTTGGAGAATTTTGAGCATTACTTTACTAGCATGTGAGATGAATGCAATTGTATGGTAGTTTAAGACAGCATATTAAAAAGTAGAGACATTACTTTGTCAACAGTCTAGTCAAGGCTATGGTTTTTCCAGTGGTCATGTACGGATGTGTAGTTGGACTATAAAGAAAGCTGAATGCTGAAGAATTGATGCTTTTGAACTGTGGTGTTGGAGAAGACTCTTGAGAGTCCCTTAGACTGCAAGGAGGTCCAATCCTAAAGGAGATCAGTCCTGGGTATTCACTGGAAGGACTGATATTTAAGCTGAAACTCCAATACTTTGGCCAACTGATGCAAAGAGCTGACTCATTTGAAAAGACCCTGATGCTGGGAAAGATTGAGGACAGGAGGAGAAGAGGACAACAAAGGATGAGATGGTTGGATGGCCTCACCGACTCGATGGATATGAGTTTGGGTAAACTCCTGGAGTTGGTGATGGACAGGGAGGCCTGGCATGCTTCAGTTTATGGGGTCGCAACGAGTCAGACACGACTGAGCAACTGAACTGAACATGGCAGTAGAAAATTAATTTTTGAGCATGAAGGTATTCTCTGAGAAGTGTTTCATGTAATATGTATCTTGAATATTTAGACATTCTAAGCTGTGTCTCTCCGCTAAAGTAATCTGAGATATTATTATATAATCGGACTGTTGCACGTTGGGTTCTCAGGAAGTTATCCTGAGCCAATTCGGGATGGTCTGCATTTGTTAGAGATCAAACTTGAGAAAGGAAGGGGGAAAGCTAAATGGAGAAGGTAAACTATGAAGCAGACCTAGCAAAACCCTAGTCCATTGAATACAGAGTTTTGAACAAGTCCTACCAATCTGCATTGTCACAACTGGGTCAAGATAGCAGGCTTTTGATTCCTGTCTCACACATCACTGAGCATGCCCTGCCCAAGAAGGCCAAGACCATGGAGTGGCTACTCTCTGCCATGGAGGTAGACCTGAAGAAGCTGGGTGTCACGTTTTCATGTGTACCAAATTCATTGTGGGCAACTCTTGCTCTGGATGCAGTACAGTTCACAGCCACTTAGCCAAGAACTCCTTTCCTCTTAAAAAAAAAAAAAGCCTTTGTGATCTTCAAGGTTCTACTTCTATGGTGCTTACATGTGCCCTAACAATGTTTGCCTCTTGCTTTCCTTTTAAAAATGTTCCTTTCTGTTCACTCCAATCTCTCTCTAATAGACGGTATACAATGTAAATAATTTCTGCTCAAAAATATCCAATCACATTGTACCTTTATCACTTTGAGATGACTGCTGGATAACTGTGATTGCTGCTTTGGGTGTTTCCAAGCCTCCTAGACACACAGGGATACTCTCTTGTTTTACTATCACTCATGGCAATCTATTCAGTGTTGGACTGACTGCATTGACTCTGAGGACAACTGACCAAACATGATAGGTATTCATTATATATGGGTTTCTTCATTCCCTCTTTTTCTATTTCCTTTCCACTCTTCTTAAATAGCAGAGTTTACCAGAACATTCAAGAGCAGACTAGACCCTATGATAAATCCTACTTTGGCCTGGTGTTTAGTGTCCCTAGACTGAGATCATACCCAGGCTGAATGCTACATCACACCCTCTGGATTTAACCCAAATAACTTACAAAAACATATAACCCTTATCATATCATAACAAAAGAATCCTACACAAAAGGCACATGTGTTAGAGTGGTGCTAGTGCTTGCATTTCAAGAAACTCAGTCAATGATAATTCTAGTCACTGTCAGTTTAATAAATACAGTTATTTTTTCCTTCTCTATAAAATCTGCCATAAAAACAAGTTAAGGTTGACATATCATTACTTGATGAATTCATTCTAAGAGCCCCCAGGCATTATTCATAGGCCATGTACTCATGAATTACAAAGGGAAAGGGGGGGGGGGTTGGGAGGTTGTATCTCAGTTATTTTCAGAAATCAAATTAGAAGCTATAGTGCATACATTTATGTATGCCCTAAAAGAAAAATAAAGTGCATTTGAAGTTGAATATCAAACTAACATGTTATATATCCTACCTCAATTCAGTCTTTTATAAGGTAATATCTAAGAAATGTTTCTGAAGTGGTTATTTGTCTGTGCTTGCCATCACTCATGAACACTTATCCAGCACTCACTCTGCTTCTAATTGCATTCTTTCCCTGCCTTCCCAACCCTCAAATCCCAGTGTCTTTTTTTCTGCAGTTATGCCCCTCATGATAATCCCAGTGTATCTAGAAGCAAACATTCCCTACATTGAAAATTTCCTCTCACAATTCAGCAAGCCAGTATCTAAGCATCACAGAGAAGAAAAATAGATGGACAATATGATGGTTTAGTAAGTAAAGCCATGATCATTTAATCAAGTTTCTGGTCCATATAACAAAAACACATGCATATTTAATTTTTATTCACACACCACCTCAGACTCTATAAAAATCTACAGAATGACTATTTTAAAAACAGATCAGGAGTATGGGTTTCTGTACACATAGACACAAAGCTTTTTCTTGGGTATATTCAGTCTGGGAATTTGCAGAGAACTGATGTGAAATGTTTTGCCCCACTCCAATCACGCAGCCTGGACAGCCAGAATTTTCAGGTTCAGCTGTGTAAAATGTGGGCCCCATTCAGTTGGCCTACATGATAGAGTAATAGCAAAAAAATTGGTCTGGACATTTGTGACTTACTTTGCCAACCTGCCTTTTAAGCAATCAAGTGTTGAAGCTGGTGCTCCAAATAAATTCCTACACTGACTTTTTTTTATATTGTAGAGTTGTGTTCGTTCTCTCTTTTCTTCTTCTTCAGAAGTTATTAATAAACTATGTGATGCCTTCAAATACCCAATCTATGCACTTGTGAGCATTTCATCTAATCAAGACAGAAAATCAATCTGTTACACCTGGAGGACTTCCACCAGTTTAAAGCAAAAAGGGCACCCATGACAAACTTCCTCTATGATGTTATCCCCACCTCCCTCAGGCTATGGCACATAAATGCTGCCTGCTAGCTGTTTGTGTGTGTCTGTGTTCATGTGTTTTGTCCAGACATCTCTCCCCTTATGTTATTTTATTTCAATTACACAAAAGTAATTTCAGAGGTAACAGTCAGAAGTAAATTCAATACTCCTAATTTGAATCTGAATGAAAAGCAACTCTAGTATTTCAGAAAACTCTAGATCCTTATATAGTCAAAATATTCAAAATACAATGTCCTTAAATTTTTAAAAAATATTTGACCAATTCTTTACAAATTTCCTCTTACCATTAACAGATATCCCCTTCTGTAGGCCAGATCTCACTAGTTTGTCCATTTTTTTTTATTAAACTCCCAAATTAATTTCCATATCATGCTGAGGATTCTTGCATTAATCTGAATTCATCTTTCCCAAACAGTAGATCTCTATTCTATCAACTCTGATCTCCATGAGAGACATTGCAGGGGTAGGGGGAGGGGTTGTAACAGAACTGTTCTATATCTGGACTGTAGTGATGTCAGTTACCTAATTCTATGCCTTTGTTAAGTGGATGGGTTTTACTTGTATATAAATTATACCTCAATAATGCTAGCTTACATTTGAAAAGTGACTTTGAAATTACAGATTGATTCCATTCACATGAAATTCAGATAAAATTAATCTATAGCATGGTCCTTATCCCTTGGTACTGCCTCTCTGTTGGGCTGCATGTGTCTTCATTGTGAACAGGGCCAGTTGCAGAGGACACAGGTCTTTGAAAAAACCACATACTTGGCTTAATGCTCTGCTGTCATCATGAACTTCTTAATAATTTGATCTTTGAACTTGTGTTTTTTAAGTGAAACTAATAGGCAGTGAAACATGTATAAGAGTGGAGGAGATACACCAGATATCTTTGTGTGTATGTGTGAGCTCAGGTCCATGAGCATGGCAAGCAGCAATCAATTGGCTTGACTGTCCAGTGTCCACACCTGCTGTGGGACCCCCCCAAAAGAAGAATCCAGGGCCAGGAGACTGGGGCCCAATACGTTGGCAATGATAGCAGAAGCAGCAGCGGTGGTGGAAGCACAGGAGAGGCGGGGTTTCACTTGGGAGCAGCACCAGGATTTTCAGTGGAACTGTTTACTTGTCCACCTTTACATCATCTATACAAATGATAACTTCCCAGACTAAGCATCATGACAGGAACTGCTGACACTTAGGCAGTAAACTTTGTCAGTAAATTATTGTAAAATAAAAGCATCCAAAATGGATATTGCAATAAAGCAGATTAGGGGGTCATTGTCCTTATCATTTTAGTTTCTAAGTTGCTAAATCATACAAAAATTGTTTGCAATCTTGTATTTGTCAAGTTATTGATGTCACTATGAAATATATTAATTCAAAAGGAAGTTGCTAAAAGTGTGAATGTTGATGACCTAATGAAAGAATTTTCAGAAAAGCCTCCAAAATATCATGCTCAACCAAGACAGCACATTATTAAAGTATATTAGTTATTTATTTTACAAAATTATAACACCAAAAGTAAGAGAAATGCCTGAGACTGGAAACTGTGACTATTGATGCAGACTTAGTTGGCAGCAAGCTGGGTTTATAAAATGAGGTGGCAAGAGCCATAATCTATGTCAGTGACTTCCCAACTCCAAATGAAATCTCTTCCATTGCTGAGGCAAGTCCAGCTTATAAACAGTAGTTGCCACATCTATGTTTGGTGAGAAGACAAGTCACATCAGCAGCAGGTCAACTACCATGGACCTTTCCACACACCACCAGGCAGTTTTTATATGGGTTTTGGTCGGGCTTGACAATTTCTCAGGTTTAGCTTGGGTTTGCCTTCCTTGAAACTGCTGTCTAACCCAGATACTGCAATGATGAAAACCTTCATTATTCATCTAGCCAGAGCCCCATATTATCTGCCAGTAGGTTAGCAACCACATGTTATAGCACACAGCACATAGGAGAGCCAGAAGATGCACATTAAACTGTTATTTTGTGATTCAGCCCAAAGCAATAGTGCAACTGAAAATTTCCCTAAGTGGTAATTTTTAAAAATTTTGTAGATCAAAAATGGCATCAGTTTTATTGTTTCATGAACAGTTAACAGTAAAAAAATGTTAACTGTAAAACAAATACATCAATACCAAAAAATTAGAGAAGAAAATAAATGCCGTTGAAAACATTTTCTCTAAGAAATAATTAATTTCAGTGTTTTTCTAGGCATATATATTTCAACTCTGGGAAAATAAGTTATTTTATTTTAACCAGCTTTTCCACTTAATATACCATGGTCATCTTTCCCTGTCAATCACTATAGCTCTTTATCATTATTTTTAATAATTGCATGGATAAATGATAACTATTAGTACTCATCATTAGACATTTCACCTGTTTTCTACTTTTCATTAATAAAAATAACGCTCCCATGAATATCTTTGCATATATGCCGTATGCTTTTATTCAATCAGTTCCTTAAATAAAATTTTAGAAGTAGTAGTATTAGGTCAAAACATCAGTTCACTTCAGTCACTCAGTCGTGTCTGACTCTTTGTAACTCCATGGACTGCAGCACACCAGGCCTCCCTGCTCATCACCAACTCCCAGAGCATGCTCAAACTCATGACCATTGAGTCAGTGATGCCATCCCACCATCTCATCCTCTGTCACCCCCTTCTCCTTCTTCCTTCCCCTTCTTCAGCATCAGTGTCTTTTCCAGTGAGTCTGTTCTTCACATCAGGGGGCCAAAGTATTGGAGTTTCAGCTTCAGCATCAGTCCTTCCAATGAATATTCAGGACTGATTTCCTTGAGGATTGACTGGTTTGATTTCCTTGCAGTCCAAGGGACTCTCAAGAGTCTTTTCTAACATCACAGTTCAAAAGCATTACTTCTTTGGCGCTCAGCATTCTTTATGCTCCCAGCTTCCTTCTCTCTCTAACTACTCTCTTTTCTTATCACCTCACAACCTTCAAATTATTTAAAAAGAGCTGTATACACTCACTCTCAATTTCCCATACAATCCAATTACCTTGGCAATTACTACAATGTCTGTACCCCAACAATTGAATAACTCTGGTTGTCCACGCTGGGAACATGCATCCTTAACCCTTCCTTCTACTTACTCCTTCATTCAGCCCATCCCCAAGTCTTTCAAATTATATTCCCTGAAGAGCTCTGATATCTGGTACCTTCTCTCCATTCTCATTGCCATTCCCTTAGTTCTAGTTTAAACTATCAGCATCCTTCATCCTGATTATTGTCAGAGCTCCTTAACACGTTGAATGCAGCTCCAGGTGTCTCAGAACACAGCAGCTAGAATGATCTTTCACAATACTCCTTCCCAACTTAAAATTGCTACTTTATGGATTCCCACAGACTCCAGGATTACATGAAAGCTCCTTACTATAGTATATGATTCATCACCTTGCACTTCTCCCCCATCAAAGTCTATATTCAAAACATAATTAATTGTAATTTCTCAAAAGGGCCGTTGTTTCTCTTGCTTTTAGAAATTTGTACCTGCCTCTCCTTTTGCTCAGCTGCCCTTCCCCTCCAATCTTTCATTTTTTTTACTGGCAAACTCCTATTTGTTATTTCAACTCACCAATTCTGGGAAGAAGTTTCTGTTCCACTGAAACTCACTCAGTTGCCCCCATGTTTTCTCTATGACAGCCCATATTCACCTGGATAGCAACACTTAGACAGTTCTCATAATTATCTCTTTACTTGCTTGACTGGTCTATTGAATTAGCTGAATTTGACTTTTTATCCCACCAATGCTTTTAAACACTGGTAGATCTCACTTCTTCCTTGTAACATCTGAGGCATATGCTTTTAACATCTTCAGGTATTAAAGAACAGTCTTGCTTTCAGACATTAAGAAATGCAGTTAAAAGGTCAGGTCATTCAAGATGGCTGTTCCCTTGATCTCTGTACATCCCCTGCTTAACCAGGCCCTTATTCAATCCTCTTAATTATAAGGCTTAATCAGTAACTTCCTGACCCCTACCCCAGTTGCTGGTTTGCCTGGTAAATGTGAACCAACCTGACATCAATTCCCCCTGTAACAGTAGCCTCCTTCTCCCCAGCGTAGAAGGTTGCTAGCATATACTGCTTGCCATTGGCCATACATGGTGGGGTGTCACTCCTCCGGAATTTTGCTGATTCCCTTTTGTAAGGTTCCCTATCTAATAAACATGTTATGTCTCTGTTGCTGTCTCTGTGCTCTTTCTTCAGTCTCAAGGCTAGCAATGACAAATCTTGCAGATCTGCAAGGTGCAGCCCAACATTTCAGCTTGGTTACTCAGTCATGTCCAACTCTTTGTGACCCCATGGACTGCAGCATGCCAGGCTTCCCTGTCCATCACCAACTCCCAGAGCTTGCTTAAACTCATGTCCATGGAGTCAGTGATGCCATCCAACCATCTCAAGAATTGACTCATTAGAAAAGATCCTGATGCTGGGAAAGATTGAAGGCAGGAGAAGGGGATGACAGAGGATGAGGTGGTTGGATAGCCCAACAGTAGTCACGTTCAATGTCAGCGTTTCCATCTTTCATCCAATTCTGTTTCCACTTATAGCACCTCCAAGATTGGGCTCGGGGAGGGATGTGAAGAAAAGAGGAAAAGTTCTATTTGTCTAACTGATGCTATTTGTAGCTTTCATTTGACTATTGAATGCCCACCTTCAAATGCTGGCTCTTTCATAACCACATTGGTAGATTCTTCAGTAATCTTCGTGGACATGACCTCACTTTTTTGACAGGATCTCACTATCCAGACATTTACTATTCTGTGAACCCTTTCTCTCTTCAACTTCTGTGTTCCAGTAGAATAGCTCAGGTTCCCTCATGCTGTGGGGCCAGCCCTCTGACACTGGATCCTTGCAGGATGACTCTGGCTTGGCTGCCCTTCTGCAGAAGCTGCTTTGCTCAGCAATACACTTTTGTACTCTTGCCCCAGCAAACTCTGAAATTGTGGGACATTCAAATTACAACCATCTTTCATTTTGAAGAACAATGCTGTTACCTCCACCAGCCTCCAAATGAGACTTAGAATATTATCTATGTGTGTTCACATGGAGAATATGACATATTTCTTGTCCTCCTAGTCCGCACAGCTCCAACTTTTCTTAAAGGAAAGCAGTAGGAATGGGGGGAAATAACCATAAAGCTCACTGCTCCTATAAATTAACATCAAAGGAATTCTTTTTAAATAAAATAATCAATCTAGGCTTCTCTTATTTATGGTGAGTTTAGATGAAAGACTAGGAGTCACAGGGTTGACTTTGCTGTCTCTCAGCAATTCCTGTGGAGGCAGCCCTGGCTCTCTCTCTAATATGTAGGCTCATTGAAGCAATAGAGAGGGTCCCATGTGACACATTATGTTTGTCTTCCCTTAAGGAAATGGCAACCCACTCCAGTGTTCTTGTCTGGAGAATCCCAGGGACGGGGGAGCCTGGTGGGCTGCCATCTATGGGGTCACACAGAGTCGGACACAACTGAAGTGACTTAGCAGCATCAGCAAGGACTGCATTTGTAGTCTCTCCAACCTCGTATCCCCAGTGTCAGAGTTCAGAGTAGAGATGAAATAGACTGTGTGGAATGATAACTGTTTGCTATGTATTATGATATATTTGTCTTAGAGTCATAGCAATACATTTTGCTACACAAGTAGAGAAGACTTTTTTCCTAATGTCTTTTTGAAGACATTAGGAAAGACTGATGAATATGAAATTTAAAAAAAATTATCGATTAGTTTTTAAGGAAAGACATAAAGTTTCCTTCCCTGTTTTCAATAAGCTTGTTATTTTATTATTTTGTAGAGAAACATAATGTATTTAATAATCTGCCATCATTTAAAAATACCAAAATTAATATTAATGCTCATATCAAGCCTGTCTATATTTAAAACAGGAATGGTCTTAGCTTTAAATAAATAATTATAAAAGTTTATTTCCAAAAGTTGTTTAGGACCTTTCTTGGTTGAAAGTAAGAGGAGCCCCTTGGATTTAATTTTAGTTCAAAAGAGAGTTTATTATAAAGATGACAGTGGTCATAATGGAACAGCAACAACAACAAAAAACCTATGTAATGGAACAACAACAAAAAAAAAAACAGAAAAACTGTAGCTGGATTTCAGGAACACACTGGAAGCTGAGATTACTCCAGAATGCTCTGGTGAAGCCCCCAAATTCTCTCCTATTCTGTTTCCCAGCTTTTTCTATTTTGTAGTCCTCATGGTTTAACAGCTACTGTTAATAACACCTTACTAGTTTCACTGTCCTTAATCCTGCTTGCTCTCAGTCTTAATTCCAAATTCCTGTTTGATCAGGTCTCCCAGCTGCCCCCAGTCTAATCAACTGCAGCCATGCCATTAGGTCATGGGGCAGGGGGTGCTTTTCTCAAAAGTAGGGAAGGGAGACTGGACTTCTAAGAGATAATAACTAGGACAGATATTTCAAATGTTTAATTCTTTATCTCAGGAAAACTTTCAAGATTTAGGCAATTGATTTTGCTATTGAGAAGAGACATTATTCACTCTATTATTCTGACATGATTTATTTTCTATTCAAGATTGAAGGATCTTCTTGCTTCTTAATAGGGAAACTTCACCATTATAACTTAACTATTACTTATAATATTAGTTTCAGTCCCTGGTTGCTGTTCTATTTGAAATCAGAGGAGAGAAATAACAACAACATCTCTAAGTATAAATGAATCATAAGATCAGATTTTAAACTCAACCAAACTCCAAACTTATTGGGCTTCTTTTCTGATCATAATTTGTTAGCGAGTTCAGGAGGGATCTAATCAGAAAAGAGGGAGAGGGTGGGATGATTTGGGAGAATGGCATTGAAACATGTATACTATCAGGTAAGAAACGAATCGCCAGTCTATGTTCAATACAGGATACAGGATGCTTGGGGCTGGTGCACGGGGATGATCCAGAGAGATGATATGGGGTGGGAGGTGGGAGGGGGGTTCAGGATTGGGAACTCATGTACACCTGTGGCCGATTCATGTCAATGTATGGCAAAACCAATACAGTATTGTAAAGCAAAATAAAGTAAAAATAAAAATTAAAAATAATTAAAAATGAACAAAAAAATAAAATAAACTATATTTGAAAAAAAAGAAAAAGAAATTACATTTGACTCAGAAAAAGCTAAGACATTGGTTATTTTTCATTTGAGGATACACACATTATAATCATGAGGCCATTTTGGCAATGATCTAATCTCTTTTAAATTAAATTAAGCTCTATGATTTTTTAATTTTAAATTTATTTCTTTTTAATTTGAAGGATAATTGCTTTACAGAATTTTGTTGTTTTCTGTCAAACTTCAACATGAATCAGCCTTGTGAAGTGAAGTCACTCAGTCATGTCTGACTCTTTGCGACCCCATGGGCTGTAGCCTACCAGGCTCCTCTGTCCATGGGATTTTCCAGGCAATAGTCCTGGAGTGGATGGTATACATATATCCCTTCCCTCTTGAACCTCCCTCCCATTTCCCTCCCCATCCCGCCTCTCTAGGTTGAGCCCCTGTTTTGGTTTCCTGAGCCATACAGCAAATTCCCCTTGGTTATCTATTTTACATATGGTAATGTAAGTTTCCATGTTACTCTCTGTACATCTCAGGCTCTATGATTTTTAAAACACTATTGAACAGGCTTCTCCTTTGTATTACCATATTGATTTCTGTGGAACACTTTTATTTTACTTCCTCCAAATTGTTTTTTAACATACCTTGTGTTTTTTCCTCCAGTTCTTTCCTCCCCTGCGGTACAGATATTCACAGGGTACTTAATTCTAGCAATTCTAGTGTATACCAAGGAAATAATGGGTTCCAGGGCGTTGGGAGTGAAAGAGGTCAGAGGAAGGGGAAGGGCTGGGGAAGAAATAAAGGATTCTGTGGGTAGTTGAAGGCAAGTATGGAGTTCTTGCCATTCACAATAGAGCTCATTCCCATAATTAAAATTTCCTTTTTTCATTTTTCAGGCAAACATGGCAAATGCAGGATAATCTTAGAAGGTATGAAGTTCTGAGTCATTTCTATGGAAAGCTACAACCACAGGGGCACACAATTCTAACAAAATCTTATTTATATTTACAGAGTCATAAATAATATTTAAGTTTAAAGAAGTAGCTGTGTATTTGTTTATTTCCATTGGTGACTCCAACAAGATGCAGTTTTATGTTGAGACTGCTAAACTCACAGTTTAGGGAGACTGCTAAACTCCCTTTAACTGCTAAACTCACAACATACAGAATATCCATAATTTGTTAAATGTGGAACTGAATATACAGTACCCTCTAGAGTCGTTATGTTTCTGAACACTCATTTTAGGCCTAAAATAAATAGCAATGAAGCCGAACACTGCTCCTCTTGCTGAATGTAACTTGTTTGGATAGCCAGTTATTTTAACTAAATCTTTGCTTTCAAGTTGGAAGGTATTCCTCATTATGGTGGATTTAGAAGAGTAGAGACTGGCAAGGAGATTGTTATTTGGACTTCAAGTGTTGGCCTGGTTTTACAATTTTTATCTTCCTCTGTTCCTCAGTATTCCCAAGTGAGCAGCCTGAAACTAATTAGAACACAAGTTGTGGCTCATTGTTCCAACACACTTTTGTTTTTTAATTTTAGCTGAGATCAATTTGACCTCTTTACATTATGGGGCATCTGTCACTCTAGATGAAAACCCTAGATAAGAAAGAATGAACCAGACTGTGGGAGGTAGACCAAGATTAGATGGAGTTTTCCTGAGGTCAAGAAAACAAAGCCTCTCCCTAGCAAGAGGAGTAGGAAAGTGGGAAGGAGGAAATTTGACTTTTCTTGGAATGGGAAAGAGTGGGAATTCCTCTTCTGTCTGGTTTTGACTCAGAGCCCTGAGGAAACTTAAAGCAGTTTCAGTGGAACAGGGTGAGCCAGGAGCTGGAGAGTTCTGTTTTTGACGTTGGCCATTCTGATCAGCGTGAGGTGATACTTCATTATAGTTTTGATTTGCATTTCTCTAATAATGGCAACCCACTCCAGTGTTCTTGCCTGGAGAATCCCAGGGATGATGGCGCCTGATGGGCTGCCGTCTATGGGGTTGCACAGAGTCAGACACGACTGAAGCGACTTAGTAGCAGCAGCAGCAGCAGAAGCAATACCATAGAAAAAATAAACTCAAAATGGATTAAAGACCTAAATTTAAGACCATATACTATAAATTCTTAGAGGAAAACATAGGAAGAATATTCTTTGACATGAATTGCAGCAATATCTTTTTTGATCTACATCCTTAATGAAAATAAAATTAAAAACAGACAAATGGGACCTAATTAAATTTTAAAACTTTGTACAGCCCAAGAAACCATAAACAAAACAAAAAGACAGCCACTGAATGGGAGAAAACATTTGCAAATGAAGCAATTGACAAGTGATTAATCTCCAAAATATACAAAATCATGCAGTTCAATATCAAAAAAACAAACAACCCAATCAGAAAATGGGAAGAACATTTAAAAGAAGACAGATGGCCAAAAAGCATATGAAAAGCTGTTAAACATCACTAATTATTAGAGAAATGCAAATCAAAACTATAATGAGGTATCACCTCACACTGATCAGAATGGCAAATGTCAAAAAATCTACAAACAATAAATATTGGAGAGATTATAGAGAACAAGGAACCCTCCTCCACCATTGGTGGGAATGTAAACTGGTATAACCATTATTAAGAATAGTATGAAGTTTTCTTTAAAAAACTACATCTAGAAATACCACATGGTTCAGCAATCCTGCTCTGGGCATATCCCAAGAAAACTATAATCTGAAAAAATACATGCACTCCAATGTTCATCGCAGCATTATTTATAATAGCCAAGTCATGGAAGCAACCTAAATGTCCATAGGAGAAGGAAATGGCAATCCACTCCAGTACTCTTGCCTGGAACATCACACGGATGGAGAATCCTGGTAGGCTACAGTCCATGGGGTCGCAAAGAGTCAGACATGACTGAGCTACTTCACTTCACTTCAAAGATAAAGAAGATATGGTATATATATGTATATACATACCATGAAATATTGCTCAGTCATTAAAAGAGAATAAAAATAATGCCATTTGCAGAAACATGGATAGACCTAGAGATTGTCACACCAAGTGAAGTAAGTCAGACAAAGACAAATATGATAATATTTATAAGTGGAATTAAAAAAAAAAAGATACAAATGAACTTATTTACAAACCAGAAATAGAGTAATAGATGTAGAAAACAAACCTATGGCTACCAAGGGGAAAGGAGTGATAAACTGGGAGATTGGAATTAACATATACACACTACTATATATAAAATATATAACCTAATAAGGACCTACTATATAGCACAGGGAACCTTATTCAACACTATCTAATAACCTATGAGGGAAAAGAATCTTAAAAAAGTGGATATATGTATATGTATAACTAATTCACTTTGCTGTACACCTGAAATTGACATAACTTTGTAAATCAACTATATTCCAATGATATTTTTTAATTTGTGGTTTCAAAGAATATTTGGTGGCCTGAGAGAAAGTAAGCGAGACAAAAAGCAGGATACAATTTTGTATGTAGAGTACAATTCCAATTTCTAAATGAATATTATATATTCATAGGAAAGAACTTGTTAGTATTGGTTCTTGTTCAGTAGTACAATTAAATTAATTTTCATTATTTCTTCATGTTTTTGCAGTTTGCAATTTTTAATAATAATTTTACTCTCAACACAAAAAGTTATTTCTATAAATGTAGTTTTATAGACTCTTAGATATGTATTGCTGACTGGAAAAAGTGGGAAAAATAAATACACAAAAGCAGATCCAAGAAAGAATGCTACCATTTAAATGGGATAGCAGGATTATGGTTGACTTCTTAGTTTCTCAATTTCCTTTCCAAGTCATTACACTTTTTTATAATACAAAAGTCTAAATAAAAATAACTATTGTATTGAAATTCTAATAAGGCACTCAATTAAAAATTAAAACAATAATAGTTTAAATCTAATTGGTAAACAGAGTAAGCACCAAGGGAAATCACAGAATTCTTTCTCTACAATAGAAGTATATAGATAATAAAGGCAGAACCACACTCCCCCAGCACAATATCACATGAATGAGGGGACACTGCCAGATACTAAAAGATACTTGGAGGCAGAGTGGAGAGGATTAGCCAGTACAAGCTGGGGGGCCAGCTTACCTAGGCTTAATTCTGACTCTACTGCCTACTGGTTGAGATATTTTTATAGGTCACTGAGTTTTCTGAGTGCTAGGTTTCTCACCTGGAAGATAGCAATGGTAACAATTGCTACTCAGATTTATTATGAAGAGTGAATGTGCATAAAAGTTTTTCTTTTTTAACATGAAGCATATTTTTAAAATGCTAACTCTTACATAGTCACACCGTTGATATGTTCTTTATGCAGAAAAGCTCTCTGTCTTCCCACAGTTGGGTCCAAAACTCTCCACTATATCAATTCTGATTGGTAATTGTGTAAAGAATAATTTCAAACTCTATGGTGACCTTCCAACCCTAATTACTTCTGATCCACTATTTTAACAAACTTTCAAAAGTGAAGGTAAAGATGCAGAAAAGTATGATACATTAGAGTTCAATTAAATTTCACAAGGTGAACACACCCATGTGACCACCATCCAGATAAAAAAATAGGTCACAACCAGTATCCAGGAGTCACCCTCATGCTCCATCCAAGTCAATCCTCCACTTCCTCCCCAGAAGTAAGCATTATTCTGACATTTGACACCAGAGATTAGTTTCTCTTCTTTATAATGGAATCATTTTTGCCCAACTTCATGTTTCTGAGATTCATTCAAGTTATGTGTAGCAGTAGTATGCTCATTTCCATTGCTATATAGCATTCCACTATATGGATAATTACATATCCTCCCACAGGTGGACATCTGATTGTTTCTGACCAGATAAATAGTTTTGGTATAAACATCCTTGCACCTGTCTTTTGATGAACAAATTCATTCAGTTATCATGGGCATATACCAATGATTGTGATTGCTGGGTTCTAGAATATACTTAAACTTATCTTTAGTTGATTCACTCTCATGGCTTTCCAAAGTGGTCCCATTTCATTTTTTATTATCCCCTCCGCATGACCCCTAACATTAGCATTCTATTTCCTGTTTCTATGAATTTGACTACTTTAGGTAACTCATATAAGTGGAATCATACAGCATTTGCCTTTTAGTGACTGGCTTATATCGCTTAACAGAATGTCCTCAGAATTCGTCGATGTGTTGATATATGTCAGAAATTCCTTCCTTTTTAAGGAGGCAAGAATATATAATGGAGAAGAGTCTCTTCAACAGGTCATGCTGGAAAAACTAGACGGTTACATGTAAAAGAATGAAATTAGAATATTTCCTCACATCACATGTAAAAATAAACTCAAAATGGATCAAAGCCTAAATGTTAGACCTGAAATCATAAAAATCCTAGAAGAGAATATAAGCAGTTCACTCTTTGTAAATCATAGCAGTATTTTGAGTTGTTTTTTTTTTTCCCCCCTTGGTGGGTGGGTGGGGTGGAGATCTGTCTCCTAAGGCAAAAGAAACAAAAGCAAAAATCAATTCAGTTCAGTTGCTCAGTCGTGTCCGACTCTGCAACCCCATGAATCTCAGCATGCCAAACCTCCCTGTCCATCACCAACTCCCGGGGTTCACTCAGACTTGCGTCCATCGAGTCAGTGATGCCATCCAGCCATCTCATCGTCTGTCGTCCCCTTCTCCTCCTGCCCCTAATCCCTCCCTGCAGATGGTGGCTGCAGCCATGAAATTAAAAGACACTTGCTCCTTGGAAGGAAACTTATGACCAACCTAGATAGCATATTGAAAAGCAGAGACATTACTTTGCCAACAAAGGTCCGTTTAGTCAAGCCTATGGTTTTTCCAGTGGTCACGTATGGATGTGAGAGTTGGACTGTGATGAAAGCTGAGCGCCGAAAAATTGATGCTTTTGAACTGTGGTGTTGGAGAAGACTCTTGAGAGTCCCTTGGACTGCAAGGAGATCCAACTAGTCCATTCTGAAGGAGCTCAGCCCTGGGATTTCTTTGGAAGGAATGATGCTGAAGCTGAAACTCCAGTACTTTGGCCACCTCATGTGAAGAGTTGACTCATTGGAAAAGCAAAAATAAACAACACCAAATTAAGTTTAGAAGCTTTTGCACAACTAAGGAAGCCACTGACAAAATTTAAAAAAATAGTTCTACTGAATGGGAGAAAATATTTGCAAATAATATTACCTACAGGCTTCCTTGGTGACTCAGTGGTAGAGAATCCACCTGCCAATGCAGAAGATACAAGATATGTGGGTTCAATCCCTGCATTGGGAAGATCCCTTGGAGAAGGAAATGGCATCCCACCCCAGTATTCTTGCCTGGAAAATTCCATGAACAGAGAAATCTTTCAAGCTACAGTTCATGGTGTCGCAAAGTGTTAGACAAGACTGAGTGACTGAGCTATAAGTTGTTAATAGCCAAAATATATAAACATCTCATACAACTCAATCAAAATAAACAACTCAATTAAAAATGGGCAGAAGACCTGAATAGACATATTCCCAAAGAATATATACAATCACAAGAAAAAATGCTCCATAGCACTAATCCTCAGAGGAGTGCAAATCAAAACGACAATGAGATAACACTTTACATCTGTCAGAATGGCTAGCATCAAAAATGTCTACAAAGAACAAATGTTGGGGAGCATATGGAAAAAATAACCCTAGTACCTTGTTGATGAGATTGTAGATTGGTGAAACCAGTATGAGAAACTGTGGAAACTTTTCAAGAAACTAAAATAGAATTACCATATGATCCAGCAATACCACTCCTGAGTATATATTTGAAAAAAAAAAACAAAAACAGTAATTCAGAAGGATACACAAACCCCAGTGTTCACAGTAGCTTTATTTGCAATAGCCAAGATATGGAAGAAACCCAAGTGCCCATCAACTTATGAATGGATAGAGAAGCTGTTATATATATAGAATAGAATATTACTTAACCATTAAAAAAAAGAAATTCTGCCATTTGCAACAGTATGGATGGACCTAGAGGGTATTAAGCTCAGTGAAACAAGTCAGATAGAGAAAGACAAATACTCTGTTATCACTTATATGTGGAATCCCTGAATACTCACTGGAAGGACTGATGCTGAAACTGAAGCTCCTATACTGATGCAAAGAGCAGACTCATTGGAAAAGACCCTGATGCTGGGAGAGATTGAAGGCAGGAAGAGAAGGGAACAGAGGATGAGATGGTTAGATGACTAACTCAATGGACATGAATTTGAATAAACTCCAGGAGATGGTGAAGGACAGGGAAACCTGGCGTGCTGCAGTCCATGAGTCACAAAGAATTGGACATGACTTAGTGACTGAACAACAACAACAAAAATTAAACGATGAATAGAACGAAACAGAAACAGATTCACCGATACACAGAGAAATCTAGTGATTACCAGTAGGGAGAAGGAAGTGGGGAGGAGCAAAATAAGGGATAGGCAATTGAGAGATACAAACAACGCATCATTTTATAATAACTTTAAATGGAGTATAATCTATAGAAATATTGAATTACTATATTGTAATACTGAATATTGTAATATTGAAACTAATACAATATTGTAAATCAACTATACTTCTATTTTAGAAAAACAGAATTTCTTTCCTTTTTAAAGCTGAATAAGATTCTATTAAATGTATATACCACATTTTCTTTATCCTTTCATCAGTGCACTGATGGACACTTTCACCTTTTGGCTATTAAGAATGATGCTGCTAAGAACATGGATGTACAGATCCCTGTTTAAGTTCCTGCTTTCAATTATCTGGGGTCTAGAAATAGATCTGCCAGATCATAAAGTAACTCTATGTTTAATTTTTCGAGGAATCACGATACTCTTAATAGCTTACAGTGAACGGTGTTAGATTTGTGATCTCTAAAGAAAATAATTTAGCTTTAGTACCAGAGATGAGGCTTCAGGCACTCAGAGCTTCGTGTGGCAAAAGTTTTATTACAGTGAAAAAGGTCTGTCTGACCTAGACAGAAGAGGGCAGAGAGTGCCCCACTCACTAGTTTGGGTGGAGCTAACACCCCACTTTTTCAGTTGGTTACTGACAATAGAAAGGTCTTACAAGACTCACTCTCATATACACCTTAAGATAATAGCATTAGTCAGAAGGTTCTTGTTAAGGAGAAACATGTCCTTGAGCAAGATACATCTTTGTTAAATAATCATTAGTACAGAGCTTAAGGGAAAACATATCCTTGAGCAAGATTAGTTGCTTTGTTGTGTAATCATTAGCTCTGGGGTTAAGAAAGTTAAGTCAGGATTTATTGTTGCCATAAAAGCTCAGAGCTTAAGAAAAAATGTCTTATGTGACAAAGACGAAGGAATATAGGGAAAAAAAGTTGCTCCGTTCTCCTCCTTGAGGGCCTCAGACCACTTTCAGTTCAGTTCAGTTCAGTCGCTCATTCGTGTCTGACTCTTTGCGACCCCATGAATCACAGCACGCCAGGTCTCTCTGCCCATCACCAACTCCCGGAGTTCACCCAGACCCACGTCCATCAAGTCAGTGATGCCATCCAGCCATCTCATCCTCTGTCATCCCCTTCTCCTCCTGCCCTCAATCCCTCCCAGCATCAGAGTTTTTTCCAATGAGTCAACTCTTTGCATGAGGTGGCCAAAGTACTGGAGTTTCAGCTTTAGCATCATTCCTTCCAAAGAAATCCCAGGGCTGATCTCCTTCAGAATGGACTGGTTGGATCTCCTTCAGTCCAAGGGACTCTCAAGAGTCTTCTCCAACACCACAGTTCAAAAGCATCAATTCTTCAGTGCTCAGCCTTCTTCACAGTCCAACTCTCACATCCATACATGACTACTAGAAAAACCATAGCCTTGACTAGACGGACCTTAGTTGGCAAAGTCATGGCTCTGCTTCTGAATATGCTATCTAGGTTGGTCATAACTTCTCTTCCAAGGGGTAAGCGTCTTTTAATTTCATGGCTGCAGTCACCATCTGCAGTGATTTGAGAGCCCCCCAAAATAAAGTCTGACACTGTTTCCACTGTTTCCCCATCTATTTCCCGTGAAGCGATGGCACCAGATGCCATGATTTTCTTTTTCTGAATGTTGAGCTTTAAGCCAACTTTTTCACTCTCCTCTTTCACTTTCATCAAGAGGCTTTTTAGTTCCTCTTCACTTTCTGCCATAAGGGTGGTGTCATCTGCATATCTGAGGTTATTGATATTTCTCCCGGCAATCTTGATACCAGCTTGTGCTTCTTCCAGTCCAGCATTTCTCATGATGTACTCTGCATAGAAGTTAAATAAGCAGGGTGACAATATACAGCCTTGACGTACTCCTTTTCCTATTTGGAACCAGTCTGTTGTTCCATGTCCAGTTCTAACTGTTGCTTCCTGACCTGCATATAGGTTTCTCAAGAGGCAGGTCAGGTGGTCTGGTATTCCCATCTCTTTCAGAATTTTCTACAGTTTATTGTGATTCACACAGTCAAAGGCTTTGGCATAGTGAATAAAGCAGAAATAGATGTTTTTCTGGAACTCTCTCGCTTTTCCATGATCCAGCAGATGTTGGCAATTTGATCTCTGGTTCCTCTGCCTTTTCTAAAACCAGCTTGAACATCAGGAAGTTCACAGTTCACGTATTGCTTAAGCCTGGCTTGGAGAATTTTGAGCATTACTTTACTATCATGTGAGATGAGTGCAATTGTGCTCCTTATCAACCTACCTAAGAATTAACTCTCTCACTCTTTTCAATTGCAGCTATACCATCCCATTTCATTTGAACAGTTTTCTATTTCAAATCAAATCAGGTCCTTCATCTCAACATCTTATCCACCTTTTGGTAACAATCCAGCCTTTGTGTGTTCCAGCCCTGGTTATCTATGTGATGAGACAGAGATATGGAACAAAGGTTGAATGTGGATGAAACCTAGTTCTGTTTCTACTGCCACTAATTCACACAACTATTAAACAAGAAACAAGAATCCTCACAGGTGTCCTGAAGTTTAAATAGAAATCACAGGAAGTTAGAGTGATAAAATAAGCAAATTTGAATACACCAGACTTTGCACATCAAACACACGTTTTTTAGCCTCAAAGGAATCATTCCAGCTGAGTAAGATCATACTGTTATTTCATAATATCTGTTTCATTCCTCTTCTTTTGTAATCATTCCCCAAATCTAAATTTTAATTACTAAACACCAATTACTGAACAAGAACAAACAGATTCAAAGAACTGAGGACTTAGAGAAAAGGTAAGATTCTTTCCTTTGTGAGAAATCTAGCATAACAGCTATTGCTTTATCATTTTTCTGCACAGCATCTCTTCCTCCATCCCCCTATTTCCTTTCTGATCATCAGGATGTGGCAATCATAAGGTGTACAATTCAGACCATCTGAAAAGCCCACATAGTTGACTGACAGGCTCCAGCAGCTGCACTTTGGGATCCACCATTGTATTTATACCAAGACCATGCTTCCTTTAGGCTGTTTGCAGCCAATGACTGAGCATGATGGGGATCTAGAGCTAGAACAGTGCTGCCTGGATGAAGTACTTTTCCAATGACAATCTTCTTGGGAATTCTCTATTTGCTTGGTGAAGACTCTCAGAACAATGCAGTGGCCTGAGGCTCTTCTTAATCGTCCATCCTTCCTTCTCTTCTTTCACAGACACTAGGCCTGTGTTACAGCCTGAAGAGTTTCCCCAACTACTTCTGCTTCCTTTCAGTTTATCTTGTATGGGCAATTTCTCCCAATAAATCTCTTGGAAATCTAATCTCATCTTGGCATCTGCTTCTAAAAGAAGGAACTGAGGCAAGGACAGAATCTGGGGGTTCCAATTATCATCTGTGGCCTCAGTGATTGGTCAAAGGGGTGAACATTTGATTGGCTTGCATAGGACCAATCAGAATATTTTGCTGGGGATTAGTCAATCTCAAACAAGTGGGAGCAGAGGAGTCCCAGGAAGTAAGGCAATAAACTCACATTCCCCTGAGGCCATGGTTCCTGGCAGAGGAAATCGTGTCTACAGTTGCAAAGAATGAGGTCAATATTATAGAGTAAAAGAAAGGAGTGAAAGGCTTGGGAGTTGAGTGGCAGGACCTGAGGAGATGCAGATTCTGAAGTCCAGAGACCAGCATCACCCATCATATTTGATCATGTGAGTCAGTAAGTTTCCTGTTTTAATTGGGCTTTGATCCCTTGTGACCTAAGAGTCCTAGTTATGCGATTCCCTTGGTTAACATCTTTCCTTGGCTTCCATTGATTTTAGGATAAAGCCCAAACTTGTTATACGACAACATTTTATTTTCAAAAGTTTCCGAACCTACTGAAAATTTGTCAGAACAATAAAATATGCTGCACCTAAATTCATCAATTATTAGTATTCTGCTACATTGATTTTATCTCTTTCTCTTTCTATATACATATAATTTTGGTTGAATAATCTGAGAACTAAATCAGTCAAAGACATCTTAATATTTCACCCCTAAATACCTTTAAAGGCATTTTCCTATATAACCATAATACAATTTTCACATTAAGATAATTTAGCCTTGATACAGCATAGAATCTGAATTCAAATTATCTTAATTATCCCAATAGTGTCATTTATAGTTATTTGCTGTTGGTGGTGGGTTTTTTTAAAATCAAGATCCAATTAAGGATTCAGTCAGTCAGTCAGTCCAGTCACTCAGTTTTGTCCTACTCTGCTAGGCTTCCTTGTCCATCACCTACTCCCAGAGTTTACTCAAACTCATATCCATCGAGTTGATGATGCCATCAAACCATCTCATCCTCTGTCATCCCCTTCTCCTCTTGCCTTCAATCTTTTCCAGCATCAGGGTCTTTTCCAATAAGTCAGCTCTTCGCATCAGGTGGCCAAAGTATTGGAGTTTCAGCTCCAACATCAGTCCTTATGTAATGCTTTTAGGTGTTATATCTCTAATCTCCTTTGATTTGGAACATTTCCTTCACATTTTTCTGTCTTTCAACCCCTTGATTTTTTTTTTTTTAAGAATCCAGGAAGATTGTTTGGCAGAATGCATCTTAAATTGGATTTTTCTGGTTGTCTGCTCCTGACTAGATTCAGGTTGAACATTTTCAGGAGCAAACAGAGGTGATGTGATGCCCTCAACACATTTGTAGGGCTGTTCACAGGCTGGACCTGCCCACATATCTGATCTCATCACCTCCCACTCTCTCTGTAATTCTTTGAGTTTCAGCCAAACACACTTGTTCCTCCAGCCTGCCTGTCTTTTCCAGCTTTCACACACCCTACTGCTTATGCCTGACACTCACTTCACCTACCCTGCCCTTGATTTGTCTGGGCCACTGGCATGTGCCTTTCTGGTCTACCCTTAGATTTTCATGAGGCCATTCTTGACCCTTTGGGGTGGGTCAGTTTACCTGTGTACTTGAGTAATTACTTTTCTTTCTAGACCATTGGTCTTCAAAGTGTGGTCTTCAGACCCTTGGGGTTCACAAGATCAAAACTAGTTTCATGGTAAAACTGTTTTTTATCTTTTTTACTGTATTGACATTTGCATTGATGGTACAAAAGAAATGAAGGTGAAACTACTGGTGCCTTAAGATGAATCATGGTTGGGACAACAACCTATAGCATTAGCTGTTCTATCCTTCCTCCATTCATTCACAGAAAAAAAAAAATTCTAGTTTTACGTAAGAATGTTCTTGATTAAGCAATAAAAATGATTAATTTTATTAAATCATGTCCCTTGAGTACATATCTGTCTTATATTCTCCATGACAAAATGGGAAATATGCAAGCCCTTCTGCTGAAATATGATGAAGTATGATGGTCATCCCAAGGAAAAGCATTTGTGTGATTGGATTGTAAGCTGAGCTACATGCTATTTTCTATGGAACACCATTTTTACTTGAAAGAACAACAGGCAGTTAAACTATGCTTATTCAGCCTGGGTATTTGGCAGACATTCTCTCAAAAATGAACAAAGTCTGTCATTTAAAGAAAAACACTCATATTATGTATAAAAGTGAAAAGTGAAGTCACTCAGTCATGTCCGACTCTTTGTGACCCCATGGACTGTAGCCTACTAGGCTCCTCTGTCCATGGGGTTTTCCAAGCAATAGTACTGGAGTGGATTGCCATTTCCTTCTCCAGGGGAGCTTCCTGACCCAGGGATCAAACCAGAGTCTCCCACATTGTAGACAGACGCTTTACTGTCTGAGCCACCAGGGAAGTCCCATATTATGTGTGGCCAATGGTAAAATTTAAGTATTCACATACAAGTTAGAATTTTGGGAAAACTGTATTTGTCACCAGAAGCTCAACAGATTTCTAACAGTTAGAGACTTTTCTGATGTGATCAGTGCTGCTATTAAGAAATATGATTTTTATATATTGTGTAATGAAATATGTCAACATTTGAAAGAATGGTAGAACTCAGTGATCAATGTTTCTTAAACAATGCATGTTGTTACAAAATCATAAAAAGATCCATTGAAAGTACAAACTAAACTAATGAATTTTAATATGAAAATTTTATTTCATGTATTTATCATTGGTGTGATTTCAGATTCAATATTGTAGTAATCTTTAAGAAGTTACCACTTATTAATTTTTGGTATAGTATTAAAGCAAAGAATAATTTCCACAATTATCTGAAAACACTTTTAAGATACTTCTCTCTTTTCCAATTACTTATCTGGGTGATGCCAGATATTCTGTATATACCTCAACCAAAATAACATATCACATCAAATTAAAGAAAGAAGCAGAGGTGAGAATCCAGATTATAAAATATTATAAATTAAAGAGACTAACAAAATTATAAACAAATGCCACTCATTAAATTTTTTGTTTTGGAAAAATGTAGTTATCTTTTCATCAGTTCAGTTGCTCAGTTGTGTCTGACTCTTTGCGACCCCATGAATTGCAGCACACCAGGCCTTCCTGTCCATCACCTACTCCCAGAGTTTACTCAGACTCATGTCCATCGAGTCAGTGATGCCATCCAGCCATCTCATTCTCTGTCATCCCCTTCTCCTCCTGCCCCCAATCCCTCCCAGCATCAGAGTCTTTTCCAATGAGTCAACTCTGCTCATGAGGTGGCCAGAGTACTGGAGTTTCAGCTTTAGCATCATTCCTTCCAAAGAAATCCCAGGGCTGAGCTCCTTCAGAATGGACTGGTTGGATCTCCTTGCAGTCCAAGGGACTCTCAAGAGTCTTCTCCAACACCACAGTTCAAAAGCATCAATTCTTCGGCACTCAGCCTTCTTCACAGTCCACCTCTCACATCCATACATGACTACTAGAAAAACCATAGCCTTGACTAGATGGACCTTAGTCAGCAAAGTAATGTCTCTGCTTTTGAATATGCTATCTAGGTTGGTCATAACTTTTCTTCCAAGGAGTATGTGTCTTTCAATTTAATGGCTTCAATCACCATCTGCAGTGATTTTGGAGCCCCCCAAAATAAGGTCTGACACTGTTTCCACTGTTTCCCCATCTATTTCCCATGAAGTGATGGGACCGGATGCCATGATCTTAGTTTTCTGAATGTTGAGCTTTAAGCCAACTTTTTCACTCTCCTCTTTCACTTTCATCAAGAGGCTTTTCAGTTCCTCTTCACTTTCTGCCATAAGGGTGGTGTCATCTGCATATCTGAGGTTATTGATATTTCTCCCAGCAATCTTGATTCCAGCCTGTGTTTCTTCCAGTCCAGCATTTCTCATGATGTACTCTAGGTGTATATTATTTATGCTTACATATAATAGATTCATTGTGCTGTATTCAAATGAATTAATACTTTTAAATTTTCCTAGTTTTAATCTCTAATATAATAGATACCAATAACTGCAACCCACATAATCAAAAGCCTTTTGCAGTCTTCAACTTTTAGAGTGTTACAGGGTCCTAAGATCAAAGCTGGAGAACTCTAAGCTTTGGGAGAGCATGCCACATCTCTCTTGAGCACTATTCTTCTCTACATCAGAGACATTTGAAAAATAGCTGCCAGTATTTGTTGAGAATATGATTGACTGAACGACTGTTTGAGTGAATGAATGATACTTGCAAGATACTGCAGAGGGAAAAGTCTGGTATTAAAAAAAAAACAGAAATAAAAAAAGTAGAATTTTAGGAAAATGTTGATATTGTTCAATTGCTCATCTGTGTCCGACCTTTTGCAACCCAATGAACTGAAGCCTGCCAGACTTCCCTGTCCTTCACTATCTCCAAGAGTTTGCTCACACTCATGTTGATTCAGTTGATGATGCCATCCAACATCTCATCCTCTGTCACCCCCTTCTCCTCCTGCCCTCAGTCTTTCTTAGCAGCAGGATCCTCCCCAATGAGTTCGCACTTCACATCAGGTGACCAAAGTATTGGAGCTTCAACTTCAGCATCAGTCCTTCCAATGAATATTCAGGGTTGATTTCATTTATGATTGACTGGTATGATCTCTTTGCAGTCCAAGGGACTCTCAAGAGTCTTCTCCAGCACCCCAGTTTGAAAGCATCAATTCTTGGTGTTTGGCCTTCTTTATGGTCCAACCCTCACGTTTGTACAGGACTACTGGAAAAACCATAGCCTTGACTATGAGGATCTTTGTTGGCAAAGTGAGGTCTTTGCTTTTTAATATGCTGTCTAGGTTTGTCAAAGCTTTTCTTCCAAGGAGCACTTAAGTGTGTTAGTCACTCAGTAGTGTCCAGCTCTTTGTGATCCCATGGACTATAGCCCACCTGGCTCCTCTGTCCTTGGAATTCTCCAGGCAAAAATACTGGAGTGAGTAGCCATTCCCTTCTCCAGGGAATTTTCCCAACCCAGGGATTGAACCTGGGTCTCCTGCACTGACAGGTGGATTCCTTACTATCTGAGCCACTAGGGAAGCCCTAAGGAGCAAGTGGCTTCCAAGGAGCAAGTGTCTTTTAATTTCATGGCTGCAGTCTCACTATCCACAGTAATTTTGGAGCCCAAGAAAATTCTATCACTGTTTGTATTGTTTCCCCATCTATTTGCCATGAAATAATGGGGCAGGATGCCATAATCTTAGCATTTTAAATGTTGCATTTTAACATTCTTCTCTTTCACCTTCATCAAGAGGCTCTTTAGTTCCTCTTCATTTTCTGCCATTAGAGTGATATCATCTGCATATCTGAGGTTGTTGATATTTCTCCCAGCAATCTTGATTCCAGCTTATGAATCATCCAACCCAGAATTCTGCATGATGTGATCTTCATATAAGTTAAATAAGCAGGGTGACAATATACAACCTTGACACACTCCTATCCCAATTTTGAACCAGTCCATTGTTCCATGTCCAGTTCTGTCACTTCTTGACCTGTACACAGGTTTCTCAGGAGACAGGCAAGGTGGTCTGGTTTTCCCATCTCTTTAAGAATTTTCCACAGTTTTTTTTTTTTTTTTTGTGATCCACTCAGTCAAAGGCTTTAGCATAGTCAGGGAAGCAGAAGTAGATGTTTTTCTGGAATTCTCTTGCTTTTTCTATGATCCCGTGGATGTTGGCAATTTGATCTATGGTTCCATTGCCTTTCTTAAACCCAGCTTGTATATCTGAAAGTTCCTGGTTCACAAACTATTGAAGCCTAGCTTGAAGGATTTTGAGCATTACTTTGCTAGCATGTGAAATGAATGCAATTGTGTGGTAGTTTTAACATTCTCTGGCATTGCCCTTCTTTGGGAAGGGCAATGAAAGCTGACTTTTTCCAGTCCTATGGCCACTGCTGAGTTTCCCAAATTTGCTAGAATTTGAGTTAAGCACTTTAACAGCATCATCTTTTAGGATTTGAAATAGTTCAGCTGGTATTCCATCAGCTCCATTGGCTTTGTTCATAGAGACGCTTCCTAAGGCCCATTTGACTTTGCACTCCAGCATGTCTGGCTCTAGGTGAGTGATCACACCATCATGGTTATCTGGGTCATTAAGATCTTTTTTGTATATTTCTTCTGTGTTTTCTTGCCACTTCTTCTTAATATCTTTTGCTTCCATTAGGTCCATACTACTTCTGTCCTTTATTGTGCCCATCTTTGCATGAAATGTTCCCTTGATATCTCTAATTGTCTTGAAAATTTCTCTAGTCTTTTCCATTCTATTGTTTTCCTCTATTTCTTTGCATTGCTCACTTAAGAAGACTTTCTTATCTCTTCTTGCTGTTCTCTGGAACTCTGCATTCAGATGGGTACGAGGAAACTAGTACATGGAGGAATACTTAGGCTTTGGACCTAACCCTGAGTTCAAATCCTGGCTCCAACTTTTATTAGCTAAATACCATTTTGAGCTTCAGCTTGTTAGCTGAGTATTAGTACACCTTCCTGCCTCTGTGCCTGTTTCTTTACCTGTAAAATGAGAATAATGACAGCACCTATCCCATACATTCATGTTGGAAGTAAAGTGCTTGACTTGTACTGCCTAATATGGCAGTCACTGGCTACATGTGATCACTGAGCACTTGGTATGTGGCTAGCGCAAATGAAAAAATAAGTTTTAAATTTTATTTCATTTTAATTGGTTGAAATTAAAATGTTTAAATAGAAGTAGTTTGTCAAAATGAATAAGAATAAAAAAAAGAAATAATTTTTGATACTAATTCAAGCATTAAACTCCTTTTAAGCAAATTTAGATCAATTTGAGTTTGTGATTCTAATTTTCCAGTTTATTTTTTATGAAATCTAAATACTGATCAAATATTTGCAGTGGAAAGTTAGGTCCAAATTGAGATGTGTTGTAGGTATAAAATGCATGGTGGATTTACAAGACAATACCAAAAAATGAAGTATATTAGTAAGTTTTTATACTGATTATACACTCATAATAAAAAAATTAAGATAAATCTCACCATTTTTTATTTTTTGATGTGGCAATTAGAAATGCAAGACAGCAAAAAAGACACAGATGTATAGAACAGTCTTTTGGACTCTGTGGGAGAGGGAGAGGGTGGGATGATTTAGGAGAACGGCATTGAAACATGTATAATATCATATATGAAATGAATCACCAGTCCAGGTTCGATGCATGATACTGGATGCTTGGGGCTGGTGCACTGGGATGACCCAGAGGGATGGTACGGGGAGGGAGGAGGGAGGGGGATTCAGGATGGGGAACATGTTTATACCTGTTCCCCGTGTTCAACATGGCAGATTCATGTTGATTTATGGCAAAACCAATACAATATTGTAAAGTAATTAACCTCCAACTAAAATAAATAAGTTTATATTTAAAATATTTTAAAAAAAGAAATTTAAGATACACATATAGATTACATTCTATTTCCATTGTACAGTGGCTCTGTACACAGTAAGTATTGTATACAACATTAGTGATCACTGTTTTATTATTATGTATACTATAAAAAGATAACATTTACCTTATAAAATCATATAAAGATAAAATGCAAGTATTCTGTAAGGCTCTTACTCCAGTGTTAGGCACATGATAAGGGCTCAGTAAATGGTACCCATCACCAGTAAGGAAAGAGGGCATTCTGTGTTCTTGGATAACAGAACTGAAAGGCTGGGTGGGGAGTGCGTATTGTAGAAAGTTTGAAAATCTGGCTGAAAAAGCTGAGGCTTAATTCTCTGTACAACCAAGAGCCACTTAAGCACATGATCCAAGATATGTTTTAGAAAGATAACTCTGACAATAAGTGTCCTCAGTGGGGGGAGATGTGAGATTTAGAAACAGTTCTAAACCATTCAGAGCTACATCTGCAGAGTTGGTTGGGTGATCAAGCTGGGAACTGCTGTCTGGGGTCACAAACCAAGTCTCAGTTTGAGTGATGAGCCTGGTTTCTTGGGAAGCTCATAATCAAGACTTGTAGCAATTCTGAAAGAGATTTCACAGGCATTTTTGAAAAGTGATAGACAGCATCATCAGTATAAGCAGCTCTCCTTCCACTGTGACTATTCCAAAATGTGTACATTTTTTGTGTTTACACATCAAGCAAATAAATGATACCATCACATTTTAGTGTATTTTTGTACTCCAGATGAAAGGCTCTTGTAAAAACTTTTCCTGGTCTCAAGCACCCTAACCAGTCCTTCAAGTTCCCTTTTTATATAAATAAACCCATCCTTCCCTAGGAAACACTTAGATACTGACTGAAACAAACTAAATCCATATCCTTTCACCAGTACTGCCATTATATCCAGATGAAAGACCCCCCTCTCCTAGGCCCCACAGCTTTGAGGGTTCTGAGATGGCCCCTTTCCTGCTGCACTGCTGTCCTTTATTAGTTATCTAAGATTGCATAAAAAATTGCAAAACTTAGTGAGTTAAAATGACAATCATCATTTACATCAACCATGGTTTCTGCAGATTGTGAATTAAGAAGTACCTTAGCTAGGGAAGAGGCTTCTCTGGTGGCTCAGATGAAAAAGAATCAGCCTTTAGTTTGCTGAATCTGCAATCAGCAATGCAGGAGACCTGGGTTCTGTCCCTGAGTTGGGAAAATCCCCTGGAGGAGGGCATGGCAACCACTTCATTATTCTTACCTGGAGAATCCCCATGGACAGAGGAGCCTGGCAGGTTAGAGTCCATGAGGTTGCAAAGAATTGGACCCTACTAAGTGACTAAGCCCAAGCATTCTTAGCTAGGTGACTCTGGTTCAGGGTCTCTCATGGGAGGTTGTAGTCAGAAGTTAGCTGGGCCTGTAGTCATTTGAAGGCTTGTCTTTGGAGGATATATTAATGCTTTCAAGGTGTTCACTTACAGAACTGGAAATTTGATTTTGACTGCTGTCAAAAGACTTTGGGTCCACTTCACATGGGAAGCTCCCTCACAAGATGGTGGCTAGGTTCTGAGGCCAAACATACAAATGGACAATGGCTAGATCATACATGAAAATAGAACCCAGAACCACAATGTGCCCCATCAGTGAAGTCAACAACAACTTCCATATCAATAAGCCCCAAATGGCCAGGACTTGATCTATTACTGATAGCTTCTCTAATTTTTGCTTCCATTTCCAACTTAAAACTAGCCAAAGAAAGCAAAATCTGCCTCCCTCAATCACACCAGAGAAGGCAATGGCAACTCACTCCAGTACTCTTGTCTGGAAAATCCCATGGACGGAGGAACCTGGTAGGCTGCAGTCCATGGGGTCGCTAAGAGTTGGACACGACTGAGCGACTTCACTTTCACTTTTCACTTTCATGCTTTGGAGAAGGAAATGGCAACCCACTCCAGTGTTCTTGCCTGGAGAATCCCAGGGATGGGGGAGCTTGGTGGGCTGCCATCTATGTGTCTGGGTCGCACAGAGTTGGACATGACTGAAGCGACTTAGCAGCAGCAGCAGCAACCAATCACACAAAATGCCCTACTTCCATTCAGCCAGCCTGCAGCTTCCCCAGGCCACACACTTCTAATTAGGCACACCTGAGGCTTTCCCTTTACCTAGAGCCATGCCCCTAGTCTGCTGCTTTTGGATCTCTGCCAAAAGACATGATAGTGGCTGACTCCCTTTCTACACAAACTCTGAATTAAATAGCTTTATCTTGTTTTAATATGGGTGGTTTTTGCTTATTTACACAAATTTACACAAATTCTGAAAGTGTGTGTGTTTGTGTATGTGTGTATGAGAGAGAGCATGAAGTGGCCAGAAGCCGTGTCCTTTTCATGACCCAGCTTTGGAAGTCACAAATTATCACTTCCACCATACCCCCTTGGTGCAGGTAGTCACAATCCCTCACCTAGGGGGAACATAGATCACCCCTCTCGGTAGAGAGATGTGCCAATAACAATGAAAGAAGAGCATCCTAGATGGGGTAAATATGTGGGTTTGGTCATTTAAAAAAAAATACAATCAGTTCCCTACCCTCTGGACAAAGAGTCTATGGGGTTAGGAGACATGCTTGCATAAAACCTGCTCCCCAACTTCTAAGCCCGCAATGAATATGTTAGCCACTATCTAAATGTGTTTTTTTCTATTTAAATCAATTGAAATTGAATAAAATTTAGAGTCCATTTCCTCAGTCTCACTAACCACATTTTGAGTACTCAATAGCCACAAATGGCTAGTGGCTACCATACTGGACAGCCCAAATAGAGAATATTTCCATCACTGCCTTGGATAGCGCTGATCTAGGTCAAGTTCAGAGACCTCAAAAATCCATGTAGTTCATATTTTGATATTAGCAGTCAGGGTCTGGATGGGTGACCCAAAATGATGGTTGGCAGGCTTTGTAGATAGAGCTTAAATATCCAGGCTGCAATATCAGCAAGCTTGCTGTTATGTCCTGAGTTGTGTCCCCTCAGACTCATATGTTAAAACCCTAACCCTCGACGTGACTGCATTTGAAGAAGGGCCAAAGAAGGAGGTAGTACACATTAAGTGAGGCCATAAGGGTAGGACCTTAATCCAGCAGGTCTGATGTCCTTAGAAGAGGAAGAGATGAGAGAGCGCCCTCTCTCCACATGCCACAGGGAAAATGCCACATGAGGATGCAACAAGATGGTAGAACCTGTAAGATAAGAAGGAAACTCAGCAAGAACCAAATTAGCTGGCACCTTGATCCTGGACTTCCAACCTGCAGAACTGTGAGAAAATTAATTTCTGTTACTGAATCCACCCAGCCTGTGGTATTTTTTTTACAGCAGCCTAAGTAGATTCACACACTTGTGCACAAGGTCCTTCACAGAACAGTCTAGAACAAGGGATAGGAGAAAGAGGGAAGGGGAGACAGAGGTTGGTGGCTTACTCTCCACCACCATCTCACTTCAGCATGGAACCTCAAGAAACTCAAAAATAAAATTCAAAATTGGCCTCCCAAGATGTTATAAAGATGTATATGGCAATGAAGAGAGATACAATTTATTTAACAGTTTGTTCACTTGATTCATACTTTCTAAATATTTTGACATACAGTATGTAGGTAGGCCTCCATGTGTGCTCCTTTATAGGAACCCATGGGGCTCCTCTGGTACCTCAGTTGGTAAAGAATCCACCTGTAATGCAGGAGACTCTGGTTCAATTCCTGAGTTGGGAAGAGTCCCTGAAGAAGGGATAAACTACCCACTCCAGTATTCTTGGGCTTCCTTGGTAGCTCAGATGGTAAATAATTTGCCTGCAATGCAGGAGACCTGGGTTTGATCCCTGGGTTGGGAAGATCCCCTGGAGAAGGGAAAGGCTACCCACTCCAGTATTCTTGCCTGGAGAATTCCATGGACAGAGGAGCCTAGCAGGCTACAGTCCATGGGGTTGCAAAGAGTCAGACACGATTGAATAACTAAGCACATTACAGCATGCTGCTAAGTCACTTCAGTTGTGTCCGACTCTGTGCAACCCCATAGACGGTAGCCCACCAGGCTCCCCCGTCCCTGGGATTCTCCAGGCAAGAACACTGGAATGGGTTGCCATTTCCTTCTCCAATGCATGAAAGTGAAAAGTGAAAGTGAAGTCACTCAGTCGTGCCCGACTCTTAGCGACCCCATGGACTGCAGCCCACCAGGCTTCTCCGTCCATGGGATTTTCCAGGCAAGAGTATTGGAGTGGGTTGCCACAGTACAGCATAGGAACCCACAAATGTTGGAGATGCATAAGATTTTAGTGTACATAGTTTCTTAGTCTGAGGAATAAGAAAATATATGTGTATGCTATGTTGCATTATCACTGTAATGAAAACACTGGATTCCAAAAAGAAGGGTGCTAGACATCAGGCCCAGTGTAGTGGCACAAACTGGGTAGAGAAACTTGCTCTGCCTTAGTGCATATTTCATAGAGCCTGTTTCAAGACTAAAAGTCAAATGGAGATATCAACTGCATTATGGTCTAAAGAATCTGCTGAGTAATCTGAAAAAAAAAAAAAAAAAAAGACTGCATGGAGTAGGCTTTGAAATAGAGTTATGCAGGAGTCACTGTTGCTGCCCCCTCTTCCTGGGCTGCAGCACCCATCTCTCAGTCACTGAGGGTGACTTTTCTTTCAAGTGACACTTTGAACAGCCAACCTTTATCCACTGAAATATACCTTGATACGTTCTATTTTTCCACCTGGTATTTTTTTCATAATTTTATTTATTTATTTTTGGCTGTGCTGGGTGGTTCTTCATTTCTGAGCAGGCTTTACTCTAGCTGTGGCAAGTGAGGGCTGCTCTCTACTTGCAGTGCTCACACTCCTCATTGTGGTGGCTTCTCTTGGTGCAGAGTACAGGCTCTAGAGTGTGCATGCTTCAGTAGTTGTGGCTTGCGGGCTCTAGGACACAGGCTCAGTAGTTGTGACACATAAGTTTAGTTGATCCATGGCGTGTGGGATCTTCTTTGGCCAGGGATCAAACCTGTGTCTTCTGCACTGGCAGGCAGATTCTTTACCACTGAGCCCCCAGGGAAGCCTCTGCTTGGTATACATTCAAACAAAAAGGCTTGTCAGCAGCTTGCACATAAAGAAAGTCTTCCATTTTCCCATATAAATATTTTGGGCTGTCTGATGAAAAGTCTGTTTTTCCAGATCAGCGAGTTCTGTAGCTGACGAATGTTTCCAAAACCATATGGCTGCTGATGGTGAGAACCCAAATTCCTGACTACACAGAAAGTGGCCTCCTGCATCTGAGACTCTGGGTTGAAGGGCAAGGTTTGTCCTTGGCCAGAGCAGCTGAGAGCCTTTCTATATCCCAGGGAAAAAATGCTTTTGCTGCTCCCTCTTTGTTCAGTTACTTGTGTTTACATTCCCCTGACTTTGAGGGCCTTCATGTGGCATTATCACAATGTGAGTCAACATTGCAGAAGCTACCCAGACTTCTAGACCGGGTGGAAGGCTTAACAAGTGTGTAGGCCAACTCCACCCCAAATTCTGCTCCAAATATGCACAAAGACTGGATCCTACACATATTTTTTAATTAAAAATAGATATGTGTTGGGCAGTGAGGAAAAAAAGACCAGTAAAGATGTTCTGAAAGAAAGCTAGACTTACCACTTGCCTGGAAGGGAGAGCCATACTACTGCACTCAGGTACAAGATCAGCAGGTTTCTCTAAGCATAAATTGAAAGAACTTACATAACAAAAAGAATTTGGCCAAGAGGCAGAATGTAAATTCTTTCTTTTCGTGTCTCTGATACAGGGAAGTCTGGTTTCAAATAAGTTTGGGATTAGTTGCCTAAATTTCCCATGGGCTTGGAGTCATTCAGTGGAAGGCTTAAGCTGAGAATTCTCATCAAAGTTTTCTTTAATACACATACAAATACGAAAGAGTAACTGCCAGGAGTCAGAAGAGAAGAAGGAGACTTTAGATAGTGAAATAAATGAAAGTTGAAGCTATGCAGCCCATAGGATGTGAGCCTTATCTGGAAGCAACTTGGTGTACACCAGGACCCAGGAGAAAGGAGCAGTGACCCCACAAGAGACTAAGCCAGACTTGCCTGTGAGTGTCTAGAAGTCTTGGGTGGAGGTGAAGATCGACAGTAGGTGGCCTGCCCCAGGGTCAGTGGCACCAAATACAATAGTCCTGGGAGCCCTGGGGCATGTTGGGGTATGCTGCCCTAAGTCCTTTTGAAGGAGGTCACCATCATCCCTACCATAGTTTGGCCTTAGGCCAAACTATATAGAGGGAAAACAGCCCCAACCTTCAACAAAAAATTGAATTAAAGATTTACTGAGTATGGCCCTGTACTATTCAGGGAAAAGATTTATACAGTCAGCAAAAATAAGACCTGGAGCTGACTGTGGCTCAGATCATGAACTCTTTATTGCAAAATTCAGACTTAAATTGAAGAAAGTAGGGAAAACCACTAGACCATTCAGTTCAGTTCTGTTCAGTTCAGTCACTCAGTCGTGTCCAACTCTTTGTGACCCCATGAATCACAGCAAGCCAGGACTCCCTGTCCATCACCAACTCTCAGAATTCACTCAGACTCATGTCCATCGAGTTGGTGATGCCATCCAGCCATCTCATCCTCTGTCGTCCCCTTCTCCTCCCACTCCCAATCCCTCCCAGCATCAGGGTCTTTTCCAATGAGTCAACTCTTTGCATGAGGTTGCCAAAGTATTGGAGTTTCAGCTTCTTCATCAGTCCTTCCAATGAACATCCAGGACTGATCTCCTTTAAGATGGACTGGTTGGATCTCTTTGGAGTCCAAGGGACTCTCAAGTGTCTTCTCCAACACCACAGTTCAAAAGCATCAATTCTTCAGCACTCAGCTTTCTTCACAGTCCAACTCTCACATCCATACCTGACCACTGGAAAAACCATAGCCTTGGCTAGATGGACTTTTGTTGGCAAAGTAATGTCTCTGCTTTTCAATATGCTATCTAGGTTGGTCATAACTTTCCTTCCAAAGAGTAAGCGTCTTTTAATTTCATGGCTGCAATCACCATCTGCAGTGATTTTGGAGCCTAAAAAAATAAAATCTGTCACTGTTTCCACTGTTTTCCCATTTATTTGTCATGAAGTGATGGGATTGGATGCCATGATCTTAGTTTTCTGAATGTTGAGCTTTAAGCCAACTTTTTTATTCTCCCCTTTCACTTTCATCAAGAGACTCTTTAGTTCTTCTTCACTTTCTGGCATAAGGGTGGTGTCATCTGCATATCTGAGGTGACTGATACTTCTCCCAGCAATCTTGATTCCAGCTTGTGCTTCTTCCAGCCCAGCGTTTCTCATGATGTACTCTGCATATAAGCTAAATAAGCAGGGTGACAATATACAGCCTAGACGTACTCCTTTTCCTATTTGGAACCAGTCTGTTATTCCATGTCCAGTTCTAACTGTTGCTTCCTGACCTGCATATAGGTTTCTCAAGAGGCAGGTCAGGTGGTCCAGTATTCCCATCTCTTTCAGAGTTTTCCACAGCTTATTGTGATCTACACAGTCAAAGGCTTTGACCTTACAGGTATGACCTAAATCAAATTCCTTATGAGCATACAGTGGACGTGTCAGATTCAAAAGATTAAATCTCATAGACAGAGTGCCTGAAGAACTATGGACAGAGGTTGGTAACATGGTACAGGAGGCCTTGATCAAAACCATCCCCCAGAAAAAGAAATGCAAAAAGGCCAAATGATTATCCACAGAGGCCTTACAAATAGCTGAGAAAATAAGAGAAGTGAATGGCAAAAGAGAAAAGGAAAGATATTTCCATTTGAATGCAGAGTTCCAAAGAATGTCAAGGAGAGACAAGATAGCCTTCCTAAGTGATCAATGCAAGAAAGAGAGGAAAACAATAGAATGGGGAAGACTAGAGATCTCTTCAGGAAAATTAGAGATATCAAGGGAGCATTTCATGGAAAGATGGGCACAATAAAGGACAGAAGCAGTATGGACCTAATGGAAGCAAAAGATATTAAGAAGAAGTGGCAAGAAAACACAGACAAAATATATAAAAGAGATCTTAATGACCCAGATAACCATGATGGCATGATCACTCACCTAGAGCCAGACATGCTGGAGTGCAAAGTCAAATGGGCCTTACTAAGTATCACTACGAACTAAGCCAGTGGAGCTGATGGAATACCAGCTGAACTATTTCAAATCCTAAAATATGACGCTGATAAAGTGCTGCACTCAATATGCCAGCAAATTTGGAAAACTCAGCAGTGGCCACAGGATTGGAAAAGGTCAGTTTTCATTCCAATCCCAAAGAAAGGCAATGCCAAACCATGTTCACACTACCACACAATTTCGCTCATCTCATAGCTAGCAAAAATTGCTCAAAATTCTCCAAGCCAGGCTTCAACAGTACATGAACTGAGAACATCCAGATGTTCCAGAGGGATTTAGAAATTTAAACCAGAGATTAAATTACCAATATCCACTGGATCACAGAAAAAGCAAAAGAGTTCCAGAAAAACATCTACTTCTGCTTCATTGACTATGCTAAAACCTTTGACTGGGTGGATCACAAAAAAACTGTAGATAATTCTTAAAGAGATGGGTATACCAGACCACCCTACCTACCTCCTGAGAAATCTGAACACAGGTCAAGAAGCAACAGTTATAACCAAACATGAAACAATAGACTGGTTCCAAATTGGGAAAGGGTACATCAAGGCTGTGTGTTGTCACCATGCTTATTTAACTTATATGCAGAGTATATCTTGCAAAATATTGGGTTGGATGAAACACAAGCTGGAATCAGTATTGCTGGGAGAAATATCAATAGCCTCAGATATGCAGATGACACCACCTTTACGGCAGCAAGTGAAGATGAACCAAAAACACTCTTGATGAAAGTGAAAGAAGGGAGTGAAAAAGCTGGTTTAAAACTCAACAGTCAAAAAACTAAGATCATGGCATCTGGTCCCATCACTTCATGGCAAATAGATGGGAAAATAATGGAAATAGTGACAGACTTCATTTTGGGGGGTTCCAAAATCACTGCAAATGGTGACTGCAGCCATGAAATCAAAAGACACTTGCAAGAAAAACTATGACCAACCTAGACAGTGTATTAAAAAAGAGAAACATTGCTTTGCAAACAAAGGTCTGAATAGTCAAAGCTATAATTTTTCCAGTAATCAAGTACGGATATGAGAGTTGGACCATAAGAATGGCTGAGTGCCAAAGATGGATGCTTATGAACTGTAGCATTGGAGAAGATTCTTGAGAGTCCTTTGGACTGCAAGATTGAAAAAGTCAATTCTAAAGGAAACCAGTCCTGAATATTCACTGGAAGGACTGAGGCTGAAGCTGAAGCTCCAATACTTTGGTCACCTGATACAAGGAGCTGACTCATTAGAAAAGACCCTCATGCTGGGAAAGATTGAAGGCAGGAGGAGAAGGGGATGACAGAGGATGATATGGTTGGATGGTATCACTGACTCGACGGACATGAGTTTGAGCAAGATCTGGGAGATGGTGATGGACCAAGAATCCTGGCGTGCCATAGCCCATGGGGTTTCAAAAAGTCAGACACAACTGAGCAACTGAACTGAACTGATCAGGATGCAGAGTCAGAGATAGGCAGCCAGAACAATTCCCTGCACAATGCTGCGGTTCATAAAACCTTGCCTCATCTGTGGTCTGGGATTGAAAAGTTGCATCTGGTAACAAGCTTCCTGCCCCAGGTTTAGGTGGGAACACCACTAGGGAAGGATAGGACGTTAAGACCAAGAAATGTTGTCCAGGACCTACCTGGTGTATTCTGTGGGTTGTGCAGATTTGGGCCAGCCGCAAATCCACACCATGGATCTCAAACCAGGCTTCTCCAGGATTCCCAAGGAAGGTGAGCTCTCTGAAGTCTGAGCCTGGTGGGCTACAGTCCACGGGGTCACAAAGTGTCAGACACAACTGAGCAACTAAGCACAGCATGACACTGCAATAAAAACCTTTTATTTATTTATTTATTTTAAAAACAGTAAGTACTCTCTTTAATGGCTCTCAGGGATGAGGTAGTAGGGAAGGAGGGTTTCGAAGAAGGGCTGCAGTGTGAGAAACCCTCTAGAGTATATATATGTTATTAATCATCACCATGTGCCAGGCTCTTTACTACTTGTTATCTTGAACCTTCCCAACAACCACATTCTATAGCAGCCATTTTATCTATTTTCAGAAAGCTAGTCAAAGTTGCACTCTTATCACATGCCTGAAATTTCACCAGCTGAGATTCATTCTTAGAAGTTTTAATAGCTTTTCCGTCTCTATGTGCGCACACAGCTCCATACTAGACTAGAACACTGGAAAATGAAGTATGATGAAAAAAATTCTGAAAAGGCAGCCCTACGATTGTGGAGCAATCCCAGGGTGAGGGCAAATGTTGACTGTGGAGAGATGGAACAAGGGAGGAGATTCTGGTGGGAAATACCTGTGGAGAAAAGCCAGGCAGCCATGGAAAGGTGATACTGCTGAGCTGCTCATAGCGGGTGGAGCCATCACCATAGCCTCTCTTTCTCCACATGCCAGCATCCACAGCTGAACAATAGAGAGGCTGGCCCATCAACACTGGATGCACCGAACTACAGAGTAGGACCCCAGCAGGAATGCACCTTTAAGTGCCTGATGCAGGTATATATAGAGCAGTACCTCAGCCAGGGGGGCCCCTCTAGGTGCCTGATGCACTAAAACACAGAGAAGGACCCCAGAAAACGGAGCCCTATAAGTGCCTGAAAGGGCGGATCTATGGAGAAAGACTAGCCAAAGAGGCCTTCTGATCTCCAGCTACCAGAGGCTCAAAAAAAGACTGATATGTCCATAACTCCTGCGGTGGAGGCGGCCAATGTCTCAGCACACTTAGTGCCACCTGAGTCCCCACAACCCAAGCAGCTGTGCCACCTTCACACTTAACACTCACTGGGGCAGAGCTGCCACAGGCAAATAAAAAGTCTTGCGTCTATGCACGCGGAGTTGCTAGGGTCGTGCCCAACTCTTTGCAACCCTGTGGACTGTGGCCTGCCAGGCTTCTGTCAGGGGGTCCTCCAGGCAAGACTACTGGACTGTATTGGACAATTCTGGTTGGCATACCATTCTAGAGCATTACATTTCCTGCTGCCTTAGCCGCCAACACTCCTGAGTACCTGGTGCTGCCAGAACCCCTGCAACTCAAGCAGCTGCACTACCTCTACACCTGGCCCTCCCTGGGGCAGACTCAAGTCCTCCAGGGCAGCCTCAGGAGCAAACCCCAGTGGATAACCCACATGCAGAGGTGGAAATAAAACCACAATTGAAACCCAGGGGCAGTGTGGCTAAGGAAGAAGACCCAAAACCTTCCCACCAGCTGTACAATCTGCAGATTAAATCCACATGATCAACTAGGCAAACTCTGTTTACAGAATACATAAAAAGGCTTTGAGAGCTCTCACAAAAGAAAACACTCTATTTCTGATAGCTGTGGATGTTGGAGGCAAAACCACACAGGAGTAGGACCAGATTAGAATCTGAGCTGCCCCTACAGCAGGTCCAGAGAACAGCACAGTGCTGGAGGGCATGCTAGGTAGGAGAGCTGGACTGTGACTCCCAGCAAGGGAAAGGACCCTGACAGCAGTGACTCAAGTAAAGCATTTATTATTTTTATGTTTTGACTTGTTCTGTAGTTCCTTTTGAATTATTTTCCTTTTTATTTCTTTTTCTTTCCACCCCCTCCTCCGTTTAGTTTTTTTTTTTTTTTTTTTCAATCACACCTTTCAATGTTATAAACCTCTGCCTCTACATTGGTCTTTTACAGTTCTGAGGAGTTTTCTTTCTTTCTTTCTTTCTTTCTTTTTCTTTTCCTGTTAAAAATTCTTTCTTCTTCCTATTTTTTTCTTTTCTCTTTTTTTTAATTTTAATTTTTAACTTTTAAAATCTATTATTATTTTTCTTCATTTATTCCTTTGTTGCTTTTCCTACTGTTTTTTCCCCTTGCAGTTAACCTTTACTGTATATAAATTTTCATCTACCTTTATTTATCTTTGCATGTCTATTCTTTCTTTCCTTTCCTCTCAACATATTTGTTAGTTTTGTTTTCATTGCTGTATTCCCCACTTGGCACCTTGCTTTAGCTTTGCTTTCCAGTCTGTGCTTTAGTTAGTTTTGTTCTTAACTGGTAGATATAATTTTTGATTTCCTTTGTTTGCCAGGTCAATCTATTGCACCTTATTTATGTTGGACTGTTTTGATTTTGTTTATGGATGTAAATGTATATTCCATTATTTTAATCATTATTTGCTGATTTTATAACTGCCATTTGTCTGGCATTCATCTGCCTTTGCTCATTTTGGGTATTTGTTTTAATCTCATCTAATGCCACAACAAACCACTTTAGAATCTTTTCTGACCAGAGATCAAACCCTGAGCCTTTGGAGTGGGAGCACTGACTCCAAGACCCTAGACTACTAGAGAACTAACCCTCTGAAGTATAAAATAGCAAGAATTCCTGCAAAGGAAACCACTTGAATACAAGATCCAGCAGCACCCAACCACCAGTAGTACCCTATGAAGGACACCTCATCCAAACAACAAACAAAAATACAAACCCAGTCATCAGCAGACAGGATTACAACCTCAATCAGCCTCACCCATCAGAGGAAAAACAAACAAAACAAAAAAAAAAGACTTGGCACAAATCTCACCTTATACGAAGCTTACACAAACCATTGCACCAACCATAGTGGGGCAGAAACCAAAAGGAAGAAAAAATTCAACCTTGAAGCCTGGGGAAAGGAGACCTCAAACACAATAAGTTTAAATAAAAATAATGAAAGGAAGATAAATAATACACAAATGAAGGAACAAACTAGAAACATAGAAGTCCAAATAAATGAAGAGGAAATAGGCAAACTACCTGAAAAACAATTCAGAATAATGATAGTAAAGATGATCAAAAACCTTGATAAAAGAATGGATAAAATGCAAGAATCAATTCACAAAGACCTAGAAGAATTAAAGAATTAACATACAAAGACAAACAACACAATTACTGAAATTAAAAATACTCTAGAAGGAATGAATAGCAAAATACCTGAAGCATAAGAAAGAATCAGTGAGCTGGAAGATTAAATGGTGGAAATAGCTTCTGAAGAGCAGAATAAAGTAAAAAGAATGGAAAGAACTGAGGAGAGTCTCAGCAACTTCAGGGACAATATCAAATGCACCAACGTTTGAATTATAGGAGTCCCAGAAGAAGAAGAGAAACAGAAAGAGTATCAGAAAATTTTTGAAGAGATTATAGTTGAAAACTTCCCCAGTATGAAAAGAAAATATACAATCAAGTCCAAGAGGCACAAAGAGTCCCATACATGATAAACCCAAGGAGAAACACACCAAAACACATACTAATCAAACTAGCAAAGACTAATCACAAAACAAGATTATTAAAAGTGGCAAGGGAGAAACAACAAGTAACATACAAGGGAAACCCCATACATTTAACAGCTAATTTTTCAACAGAAACTCTGCAGGCCAGAAGAGAATGGCAGGATATATTTAAAGTACTGAAAGGGAAAAATCTAAAACCAAGATTACTGTACCTGGCAAGAACCTCATTCAACATTAATGGAGAAATAAAAAGCTTTTCAGACAAGCAAAAGTTAAGAGAATTCAGTACCACCAAACCAGCTTTACAATAAATATTAAATGGATTTATATAGTCAAGAAATACAAGAGAAGAAAAAAGATCTACAAAATCAGCATCAAACAATTAAGAAAATGGCAATAGAAACATATATATCAATAATTACTTTAAATGTAAATGGATTAAATGTGCCAACCAAAAGACAGAGACTGGCTGAATGGATACATATATATGCTGTCTAAAAGAAACCCACTTCAGACCTAAAGACACATATAGACTGAAACTGAGAGGATGGAAAAATATATTCCATGCAAATGGGAAGCAAGAAAGCTATAGTAACAATCCGCATATCAGACAAAAAAAAAGACCTTAAAATAAGGAAGGACACTACAAAATTAATGATAAGGGATCAATCTAAGAGGAAGACATAACAATTGTAAATATCTATGCACCCAACATAGGAGACCCTCAATACATAGGACAAACACAAACATACATAAAAAGAGAAATTGATAGTAACACAATAATAATAGGAGACTTTAACACCCCACTCACACCAATGGACAGATCATCAAAACAGAAAATTAATAAAGAAACACAAGTCTTACACGATACATTAGATGAGATGGATCTCTTGATGTCTTCAGGACATTCCATCCAAATGTAGAAGAATAAATACCTTCTTCTCAAGTGCACATGGAACATTCTCCAGGATAGACCACATCTTGGGTCACAAATCAAACCTCAATAAATTTAATAAAATTTAAATTGCATCAAGCATCTTCTCCAACCACAACACTATGAGACTAGATACCAATTAAAAGAAAAAAACTGTAAGAAACACAAACACATGGAGATTAAACAACATGTTTCTAAATAACAAACAGATTACTGAAGAAATCAAAAGGGAAATCAAAACACTTCTAGAAACCAATAACAATAAAAACATGACAACTCAAAACCTATGGGATGCAGCAAAAGGAGTTCTATGGGAAATTTATAGCAATACAGTCCTACTTCAAGAAACAAGAAAAACATTGAATAGACAGCCGAACTTTACACCTAAAGCAACTGGAAAAAGAAGAACGACAGCAACCAAAAAAAATTAGTAGAAGGAAAGAAATCATAAAGATCCAAGGAGAAATAAATGAAAAAGAAATGAAAGAAACAATAGTAAAGAGTAATAAAACTAAAAGGTGGTTCTTTAGAATATAAACAAAATTGACAAAACTTTATCCAGACTCATCAAGAAAAAAAGAGAAGAATCAAATCAGAAAAATTAGAAATGAAAAAGGAGAGGTTACAGCAGACAATGCAGAAATACAAAGGATTACAAGAGACTATTATGAACAGTTATATGGCAATAAAATGGAACACCTGGAAGAAATGGACAGATTCTTAGCAAAGCTCAATCTTCCAAGACTGAACCAGGAATAAATATAAATTATGAACAACCCAATTACATGCACTGTAATAAAGCTGTGATAAAAATTTCCCAAAAATCAAAAAAGCCCAGGACCAGATGGCATCACAGGAGAATTCTATCAAACATTTAGAGAAGCGCTAATACCTATACTTCTGAAATTATTTCAAAAAATTGCAGAGGAAGGAACACTTCCAAACTCATTCTATGAGGCCACCATCACCATGATACCAAAACCAGACAAAAACTACACAAAAGAAGAAAACCACAGGCCAATATCACTGATGAACATAGATGCAGAAATCCTCAACAAAATTTTAACAAACAGAATTCAGCAACATATCAAGAAGCTCATACACCATGATCAAGTTGGGTTTATCTCAGGAATGCAAGGATTCTTCAATATACTCAAGTCAATCAATATGATACACCATATTAACAAATTGAAAGATAAAAATCATATGATCATATCCATAGATGCAGAAAAAGCCTTTGACAAAATTCAGCACTCACTTATGATTGAGACTCTTCAAAATATGGGCATAGAGGCAACCCACTTCAACATAGTAAAGGCCACATATGATAAGCCTACAGCAAACATTATTCTCAATGGTGAAAAGCTGAAAGCATTCCCCCTAAGATCAGGAACAAGACAAGGGTGTCCACTTTCACCACTATTATTCAAAATAGTTCTGGAAGTCCTAGCTACAGCAATCAGAGGGGGAAAAAAATAAATAAAAGGAATCCAGATCGAAAAAGAAGAAGATCTCACTGTTTGCAGATGACCTGATACTGTACATAGAAAACCCTAAAGATACCATCAGAAAATTACTAGAGCTAATCAGTGAATTTAGCAAAGTCACAGGATACAAAATCAATACACAAAAATCACTTACATCTCTATATACTAACAATGAAAAATCAGAAAGACAAATTAAGGAATCAATCCCATTGATTGTTGCAACAAAAAGAATAAATATTTAGGAGTAAACATACCTAAGGATACAAAAGAACTGTACACAGAAAATTATAAGACATTAATGAAAGAAATCAAAGATGACATAAACAGATGGAGACATATTCCATGTTCCTGGGTAGGAAGAATCAATATTGTGAAAATGACTGTACTACCAAATGCAATCTACAGATTCAATGCAATCCTTATCAAATTATCAATGGCGTTTTTTCACAGAACTAGAACAAAAAATTTCACAATTCATATGGAAACACAAAAGACCCTGAATAGCCAAAACAGTCTTGAGAAAGAAGAATAGAGCAGGAGAAACCAAGCTTCCTGACTTCAGATTATGCTACAAAGCTACAATCATCCATGATACTGGACAAAAACAGAAATATAGACCAATGGAACAAGACAGAAAGCCCAGAAATAAACCCATGAACCTATGGGTACCTTATTTTTGACAAAGGAGGTAAGAATATATAATGGGACAAAGACAGCCTCTTGAATAAATGGTGCTGGGAAAACTGGACAGCTACATGTGAAAGAATGAAATTAGAACACTTCCTAACACCATACCCAAAGATAAACTCAAAATGGATTAGAAATCTAAATGTAAGACCGGAAACTATAAAACTCTTAGAGGAAAACTTAGCCACAACACTCAATGACACAAATCAAAGCAGAATCCTCTATGACCCATCTCCTAGACTGATGGAAATAAAAACAAAAGGAAACAATTGGGACCTGATTAAACTTAAAAGCTTTTGCACAACAAAGGAAGGTGAAAAGACAACCATCAGAATGGGAGAAAATAATAGCAAAGGAAAAAACTGACAAAGGGTTAATTTCCAAAATATACAAGCATCTCATACAACTCAATACCAGAAAAAACAAACAACTCAATCAAAAAGTGAGGAAAAGGACCTAAACTGACATTTCTCCAAAGAAGACATACAGATGGCTAACAAACACATGAAAAGATGCTCAACATCGCTCATTTTTAGAGAAGTGCAAATCAAAACTACAATGACATATCACCTTACACCAGTCAGAATGGCCATCATCAAAAAGTCTACAAACAATAAATGCTGGAGGGGGTGTGGAGAAAGGGAATGCTCTTGCAATGTTGGTGGGAATGTAAATTGATACAGCCTCTATGGAAGATGGTATGGAGATTCCTTAAAAAACTAGGAATAAAATCACCATATGACCCAACAATCCCACTCCTAGGCATATACCCTGAGGAAACCAAAATTGAAAGAGACACATGTATCCCACTGTTCACTGAAGCACTATTTACAATAGTTAGAACATAGAAGCAACCTAGATGTTCACAGACAGATGAATGATTAAAGAAGTATGGTACATATACACAATGGAATATTACTCAGCCATTAAAAGGAACTCCTTTGAATCAGTTCTAATGAGGTGGATGAACCTAGAGCCTGTTATACAGAGTAAGTCAGAAAGAAAAATATCATATTCTAATGCATATATACATAATCTAGAAAAATGATACTGAGGAATTTATTTGCAGGGCAGGAATGGAGAAACAGATATAGAGAATAGACTTATGGACATGGCGAGAGGGGAGGAGAGGGTAAGATATATGGAGAGAGTAAAACAGAAACTTACATTACCATATGTAAAATAGAGAGCCAATGGGAATTTGCTGTATGTCTCAGGAAACTCAAACAGGGGCTCTGTATCAATCTACAGGGGTGGGATGGGAAGGGAAATGGGAGGGAGGTTCAAAAGTGAGGGGATATATGTATACCTGTGGCTGATTCATGTTGAGGTTTGACAGAAAACACCAAAATTCTGTAAAGCAATTATCCTTCAATCAAAAAATAAATAAAGTTTTAAAAAAGGCAAGCCTACAACCTGTGTTCTGTTCTGCACACCATGCCCATAATATGATGCTTTGTTCAAGCTACATACCTACTCTGGTGTTCAGCACACAGTAGATGGTCAATAAATGATAGTGTCTAATTTTCATTATTATTGCACATTCCTGACCAAAGACACAGCATCTCCAAATATCATGGCCCTTACCAGCACAAAAGCCACTAGAACCCTGCTGTGTTGCATGGTGAAGTGTGCAGGCACCAGGCATGCCTTCACCAGCAGCCCCATCTTACTCAACACAAATCTGGAACACTGGGATCCAGGATGTTGAAATGTTTGTTCACAACTCCCTTTTTGTTCTAAGGTCTGCTCACATGAGAAGTTTTGCTTTCTTACCCTTTTTCCTTTTCCACTGCTCCTGGCCCAGGGCACCTACTTCAATCTCCATGGTTGCTATGCTGACAAATGTCACTGCCCAAGGCTTTAATTGTTCAGAGTGGAACAGAAGACAGACACATATTGCCAACATTGATAACTTCTCACAGCCTAACTTTGATTCTGTATTATACTTAAAGTTCCCCTCTCTACCAGAAGAAAGTCTTGACAGAGAAAGTGATGCCCCATGCAAATAGTCTACTATCAAACTGTCATAATTTTAGAAAGAATCTGGGCTGACTTCTATAATTAGCATACAACTCTGCTATACACATTGATGGTATAAGGGGGCCCCAGCAAGCATAAATTTGATGTAAAATGAAGCTTTGGCAATGACACGTAATAATTTGCCTTCTTAAAATTTAGAATGGAGTGTGATTTGAAAGAACCAGGCAGAATTATTCAAAAACTATTGCTTAAAATTAGCTGAAAAGTCCTCCTCAAGGATGCTAACACCTGCTTGACTTAGATACTTATAATACTGTTTCTTTTACTGAAAAGAACCATTAGAAGGAAAAGTTGATCCAAAGCTCCCTGCTTTGCATTCTGCTGTGCCTCTAACTATTCAAGACCCTGATCATGTCTAGGGCAAGTGAAGGCAATCAGACCACCACAACCAAGGCATCATGGGCTTCCCACTTCACTGGAGACCATGGAATCAACTAGGATGTCCAAAGTGCTTCTCCAAAGCTCTCCTCAAAGAAGTTTTAAAGCAATCAGGGGAGAGAAGCCAGGGATAAAGTTGGGACCTGAGATGGAAGGAAAAATTAAAACCATAATTAGCAGGCGGATGTAGAAGCTGGAAGAATAAAGCGTTTCAGAGCTCTCCTTTAAAATGGGAGGGTGGTGTTGACCACTTCAGATAGGTGAATTGCATCAGCTGAGAGACGGTGGTCTCATTGAGCTCTAGTTGGTTCGTGTGGAATGTAGTCACTGTGGCTCCTCTTAGCAATAAAATTGTAGGATAGTTTCCTTACTCTGCTATTTAGACATAGTTTAAAAATGATTACCTAATGATATGTTCACTTGAAATGAAGATGCATGATATTGCATATTGTGTGCACACATGAGATATGAGTTCATTTATCCAATGATCACAAGAACATATTCAGACAACTTTTAAGAAAAGGTTCAAAAGTTTCTCTTTAAAATGGTAAAGTTATCCACCTCGATGTTTCACAGGCACCGCCAACTCAGCTTTCCCAAGAATGTATCCTTCTTCCCTCTAAGTCCTTCTTCTATAACACCTATGTCAGCTGATGGCTGTACCAACTTGGCTACAACACTGAGACTCTGTCTTGTCTCTTACCCTCCACTCCCATATGTTACCAGGTCCTGATAAATTAACCTCCCCAGTGTTTGGGGGCACCTGAGAAGGAGTAAGGGATCGCACAGGTTAGAGCACTTTGCTTACCTGGACCACTGCCTGGTATCTTGCCCTCCATCATCCACTAAACCATTGTTCCTGATGTAGAAACTCTTTCTTTCTTCTTATTTTAATGTTACTTGAGAATAGTTTATTTGTAATGTTGTGTTAGTTTTAGGTACACAGCAAAGTGATTCACTTATATATATATACATATATTCATTCTTTTTAAGATTCTTTTCTCATATAGGTTATCAAGGACTATTAAGTAGAGCTCCCTGTGCTATACAGTAAATCCTTGTTGCTTGTCTATTTTATGTAGTAGTGTGTGTGTGTCTCTTCCAAGCTCCTGATTTGTTCTTCCTACCCCATGTTTCCCCGTTGGTAAATGAACTTATTTACAAAACAGAAACAGATTTACAGATAACAAAAACAATCTTTCTGAAGCACCAATCACGTCCTTGTTCAAAACCATTCACACTCAACAAAAAAAACATTTGTTCACACTCTTTTGGAGATCTTTGCCCACCTGCCATGTCATCTCCCTCCTGGATCGTCACCAGAATAACTTCTACTCATCATTTTAGACACTGAAAGCACATCTTTGCTCCCCACTCTTCTGCCAAGCTATACCAGATAGCCACACTGTTTCATTCCCTTTGTGTGTGCTGCAGGACTCACTGCCTTGATTGTAACTGTGCCTGCCTCCATAAGTAGGATGAGGACTCCCTGAGAACAGAGGTGTATTTTATCCCTGTCACCTAACAGAACTCCTAGCCCATACCAGCTACTTGTGTTTCTCAGTCATGTCTAACTTTTTGTGACCCCATGGACTGTAGCCTGCCAGAGCATTACATAAAGAATGGGACTCTTCTGAATAGGGGACCCTATGCAACTGCCAACCTTAGTCATCTGTGCTGTTTACTATATACCTCAGTTAAACAACAAAGAATCTGTTAGCAATAAATATGCCTGAACATGTCCCCCAACTTTGATTCTCATGTCCATGGGATTCTCCAGGCAAGAATACGGGAGAGACTTGCCATGCCCACCTCCAGGGGACTTTCCCAACCCAGGGATCAAACCCAGGTCTCCCTCATTGCAGGTGGATCCTTTATCAAAAAATTTAACATTATTATTTCTCTGGGACCAGAAATGTCATTGATCTAAAGCAGAACACAGTCATTGCCCAGCCACTTAAGTCTGTTTAGTGAAGCATAGCAGCAGTGGGCTGAGATGCAAGCCCAGTGCCCCAGACAGATGCCAGAGTCTTTGTTGGACACTGGTATCTACTTATGGTAGATACTGAGTTGGGTCAAGTTGATGCTAACAAACTGTTTGACAGAGAGCCATTCTGACAGCTGTTTCTGTTTCCCAGTGCACATTGCATGCAGCAGATGCTACTTTAAGGTAATTATTTTACACAAAATGTAATCAATTTCCCTGTGTGCTTTCTCTCCAGCAAACGATTCTGCATAAAGCAAACTAATGTTTTGGCTTGGCTAAGAGGCTTTTTCTCAGATGGGAAAAGAAGTGCTCCAGAAACCTTGCCAAAAATTCCCAAATATCACTCAGTTTTCAAATATTGCCCTACACTGATCAATTTTCATTGACTTCTACATACATAGTTGACTCAGTTCCTTTGCAAATCACTCCAGCCTTTAGACCTCATTTTCTCCATCTGCAAAATAAGAGGAATGGATTAGATGAGTTTTAATATTTCTCTCCAGCTCTTAAATTGGACTATTTCAAGAATCTTATTTATAGTTTCATGTTCCATTTGATCTCATGTTTTAAGTTAACTGATGGTACAGAAATTTAACAGTAATATACATAAGTTAGGGGATTATGCCTCATATTGTTACTGCGTAAGATTTAACTTTAAATAAAAAACTTCTCTGAGTTCAGTTCAGTTCAGTCATTCAGTTGTGTCTGATTCTTTGTGACCCCATGGACTGCAGCACACCAGGCCTTGCTGTCCATCACCAACTCCAGGAGTTTACTCAAATTCATGTCCATTGAGTCGGTGATGCCATCCAGCCATCTCATCCTCTGTCATCCTCTTCTCCTCCTGCCTTTAATCTTTCCCAGAATCAGGACTGATGAATCTTGATTACAAATTCTTGACCTGTATGCCATTCATTATACAAATCAACAGTTATCTGCAGGACTGGCTACATAACCTGTGGGAACAAATTTAAATGAAAATGCTGGGCCTTTGTTTAAAAATTAGCCAGAATTTCAAGATGGCAATAGTAGAGCATTACACAAAGAATGGGACTCTTCTGAATGGGGATCCTATGCAACTGCCAACCTTAGTCATCTGTGCTGTTTACTATATACCTCAGTTAAACAACAAAGCATCTGTTAGCAATAAATATGCCTGAACATGTCCCACAACTCTAATTCTCCAACAAAAAGTAATAAAGATGCACAGAAGGAAATATCACTAGGCTATTGGCTACAATCTAAGTTCCCTTGTGCCCATTCAGTGAAAGAGCGTCAGGCTGGAATCAGACATGAGTGCCATGTCTAACTTGACCATTGGCCTACTGATTTTTCACTGAAGTTTCTGAGCACTAAGCCCATCCTTCTGTAAAATGAGGAACTTCATTTTTGGCACTAGGACTCTGTGAATTTTTGTTTTTTGATCCAGGCCTTGTTTCCATGGCCATGTAATTTTTCTGTACTTGCTATTGAAGTGTAACATGTTTGAAAAAGTGTACATACATATCATAAATGAACAGCTCAGTGAATTTTGCAAACTGAATACATTTATATAACCAACTCCCACATCAAAAAGAACATCCCACCTCATGCTCCATTCTGGTCACTGTCTCCATATAAGTCAGGATAGTGGTTACCCTGGTGAGAGTGTCACAGGGGTAAACACTATCCTCACTTTTAATACCATATGTTGTTTGCCTGTTTTTTAACTTTAAACAAAATAGAAACATGCAGTATATATGCACGTGACTTCTTTAACTTGGCATTGAGTTTTGAAATTCGTCCACATGGTTGAATAGTAGATCATTCATTCTCATTGGTTTAGTGTTCTGTTGTGTAAATATACCACACTTAAATTACCATTCTATGGGTATTTAGGCAGGTTACATTTTTGGCTGCTCATGTAATTTTATAATTTACTAAAAATATCCACCATTCCTAATACTCAATAATTTTAGTAAGATTAAAAATATTTACTCTTTTGATTTCATGTAAGTTAAAATGCCCCTGGACTCTTTCTTCAGTCCTAGAGGTGAACAGTGAGCAGAGGAGAATTTTCTTCTTCCTCTAGCTCAGCTTCTACCTGATATTTCACAATCACAGGTGAGGATTTCTAGTCTACAGAAGAAGCAATTGTCATTGTTCATTAACATCTGACCAAAGTCTATTAAATGACAGAAATGGCTTCTGAGTATATCAGGAGGAAAGCCTTTCAGGCTTCAGGAAGTCTGCTGATAGAACAGACCATACCCACTCAGGAGATGCTGGGTGATGGGAACAAGTCACACCTGCCAGGAGCCACAGGAAGCTTAGAGTTCTAGACAAGATATAATGGATGGTGATGGTAGTTGGGGTAGGAGTAGGGAGAGTGCTCCAGGCAAGCAGTCTCCAGAGACAAAAGAAAAAATAGACAAAATTCAGCAATCCGGGCAAGTGTTTTATGGCTGGGCAGTTCAGTGGAAGGTAACACACAGTTCCTCTTCAGAAGAAACTCAGCAACAGAAGATGTGAAGGCAGGCCATCCTTTCACAATCTGGGCAGAGGTTGAGCTCAAGAAGATCTGAGAGGTACTACTGACTGTGGGCATAACTCCACTGGAAGAACTGAGAAAAGCAAAAATAAAAGAAGACGCAATGGACAAGTGACGATAGCTCTAGGCAGGTTACCTAAGCAAGGGCTCAGGTAGCCTCCTGGGACCTTACCACCAGAAATAGGACAGAGTAGAATCAGCAGGAAGATTGAAAAGTGCTGTCATTACTAATTCAATGAACTGTTTGGCCAAAAATTCATTCAAGTTTCTTGTAACAGTTCTGTAAGATGTTATAGAAAACTCAAACAAAATTTTTGGCCAACCCAATATTATGGAGTCCTGGCTCAATGTGGCAAGCACTGCCTGATTGATGGTGGTAAACAATGCATACATGGTGATCACATCAGTATGCTTTTGTCTGCAAGTAACAGAACACCTGAATAAAAGGGACTTAAACAATAGGGGGTAACTGGTAATCTCGCATACCAGGTCTTGAAGTAGGCTGTCCTAAGCTTTCCTAAGTCACTTACTAATATCTGGACTCAGGATGAACGTCTCCTTAGTTTACTTCATGGCTACAAGGAGGCTGCGTAGGCCTACAAATCATACCCTCACATAAAAATATTGAAAGTAAGAAAGAATAAAGTAACTTGTATGCCTTCTTTTATCTGAAAGAAAAATCCTTTCCAAAACTTCTTAGTTGAATTCCTCTTGTACCACCTTGGCCAGAACTAGATCAGGTGATTACAACTAAACCAGTCACTAGGAGGAGGGATGGGATGATCACAATTGTCTAGAACAATCAAGATGCAAGCTATGGGGCTTGATATACTGTGCCTCAAAATGTGAACAAATTTAGGGCCTTGTCAGCAAAGAAGAAGGGAAGATAACTGTGGGGTATAAAACCCAAAATACTGCTACCACCACCCAAACTCCTGAAAACAAAAAAGTTTCTTTTACTGCCTTGGGGCCAGGATGGGTCCCAAATTTGGAAGATCTCTTTTATTCAACAATATCTTAGTAAGCATCTCCTCTGGGCAAGCAAATGTGGGATCTCCAACTGTGAGCTCTGGAAAGCTTCAGCCATCAGATCACTTATTTCTTCAAGCTCTACATAAACTCCTTTCCCACAAGGCCAGCCCATGTTTCATTCAGCCCACTCTCTCCAATGGTGGTACCAATAGGGATGCTAGGGTAACAGCATTTGCTTCCTGTGCTCTCAGAAGTTCAGTTCAGTTCAGTTCAGTCGCTCAGTCGTGTCCGACTCTTTGCAACCCCATGAATCACAGCACTCGAGGCCTCCCTGTCCATCATCAACTCCCAGAGTTCACTGAAACTCATGTCCATCGAGTCAGTGATGCCATCCAGCCATCTCATCCTCGGTTGTCCCCTTTTCCTCCTGCCCCCAATCCCTCCCAGCATCAAAGTCTTTTCCAATGAGTCAATTCTTCGCATGAGGTGGCCAAAGTACTGGAGTTTCAGCTTTAGTACCATTCCTTCCAAAGAAATCCCAGGGTTGATCTCCTTCAGGTATGTCCTAAATCTAGGTCCTTACCACTTAGAGCTTTATTTCATCCCTCCCTGAATCTATTTCTGACTTATACAACCTCCTAGGAGAGTGAATTCCATTAGTTTTATACTTGCCAGGTAAGCTAATCCTTTTTTTCAACATATCAATACTACTTCCTTTAAGCTTCTAAAGGTTACCTCATCTCTTCCTTAGTTATTTATTAGAGGTTAGCCTGCAGACCTATCACAGATTGCTTGTTCTTTAGATATCCTTGAAGAGGAAACAGCCAGAATAATGCATTGAGAAATTACTATGTGCTATGGTTTTTCCAGTGGTCATGTATGGATGTGGGAGTTAGACTGTGAAGAAAGCTGAGCACCAAAGAATTGATGCTTTTGAACTGTGGTGTTGGAGAAGACTCTTGAGAGTCCCTTGGACTGCAAGGAGATCCAACCAGTCCATTCTAAAGGAGATCAGCCCTGGGTGTTCTTTGGAAGGAATGATGCTGAAGCTGAAACTTCAGTACTTTGGCCACCTCATGCGAAGAGTTGACTCATTGGAAAAGACTCTGATGCTGGGAGGGATTGGGGGCAGGAGGAGAAGGGGACAACAGAGGGTGAGATGGCTGGATGGCATCACCGACTTGATGGAGATTAGTCTGAGTGAACTCTGAGAGTTGGTGATGGACAGGGAGGCCTGGCGTGCTGCAATTCATGGGGTTGCAAAGAGTAGGACACCACTGAGTGACTGAACTGAACTGATGTGCTATTCTAAGTACCTTTATATTAATTAATCCTCAAGAAATCCTATGATAGAGGAATGTTTATGCACTTTTTTTGAGGAAGAGATACGGAGCTTTTAATTAACTTGCCTAAAATCACATTGGAGAAGGAAATGGCAATCCACTCCAGTGTTCTTGCCTGGAAAATCCGGGGGACGGGGGGAGCCTGGTGGGCTGCCGTCTATGGGATCTCAGAGAGTCGGACATGACTGAAGTGACTTAGCAGCAACTTAGCAGGCACATAAAAATTGGAATGTTGTAAACTAAAATCAAAGGAAACACTTGGATGCAGCTAGAGAAAGGGACACATTATCTATAGGGGAACAATTATTCAAAGGACAACAGACTGTTCACCAGAAACCGTGGAAGCTAGGAAAAGGAAGCACAACAATTTTAACAAGCTAAAAGAAAATAACTGTCAACACTGAAATCTATATCCAGTGAAAATATCCTTCAGGAATAAAGGTAAAATGAAGATATTCTCAGGTGAAGGAAAACTTCAGGGATGAAAAGAGGGGATTTTATTACAGACCTCACAGGCATTAAAAGGATCATAAGAAAATACTATGAACAACACTAGGAACAAAAACTCAACAATTTAAATAAAATGGATTAATTTCTTAAAAACTACAAAGTACTAAAACTTATCCAAGATGAAATAGATAACCTGATGAGCCCTATAGCTATTATATAGCTGTTACATAAATTGAATTTGTATTTTAAAATATTCTTTAAAAAAAACAAATCCATACATGTTTTTAAATTTATAGAACTGATCTAAAAAAATCCACAAAAACATGAATTCAAAAAGATACATACATCCTTATGTTCACAGCAGAATTATTCACAATAGTCAAAATATGGAAGCAACCCAAGTGTCTATCAACAAGTGAATGGATAAAGATGTGGTGTATATATATATATATATATATACACCACATCTATATATATACACACACACATATATATGTATGTACATATATGTATATATGTACATGTGTATATACATATATGTATACATATGTACATATATATATATACACACAATGGTATATTACTAAGTCATAAGAAAGAATGAAATTATGTCATTTGCAATCATGTGGATGGACCTAGAGGATAATATGCCTAGTGAAATAAGTCAGACAAAGAAAGACAAATACCCTGTTATCACTTATATGTGGAATCTAAAAAATCAGATGAGCAAATGAATATAAAAAGCAGACTCACAGTTATAAAGAATGAACTAGTAATTAACAATAGGGAGAGAAGTTACCAGTAGGGAGGGGCAAGATAAGGGTAGGGAATTAAGTGATACAAACTACTACGTATAAAATAAATAAACAACAAGGACATATTCTATAGCAAAGGGAAGCAGATCCATTTTTATAATAAGTTTAAATAAAGTATAATCTATAAAAATATTAAATCACTATGTTTTACACCTGAAACTAATATACCATTCTAAATCAACTATACTTCAACAAAAATTTCATAGAATTATATATCAAAAGAAAATAAATCAATTTTCCTATATGATAATTTAAAAACTTATTTATTTATTTATTTAAAACTTCAAAAAAAAAAAAAAATCTCTAGACCCAGATAGTTTCACTGGTAAATCCTCTCCAAATATTTGACCAAAGCATGATAGCAATTCTGCATAACCTCATCCAGAGAATAGAATAGGAGGAAATATCTCCCAACTGTTTTATGAGGTTGTATTACTCTGAAAACAAAATTACAGAAAGACACTACAAGAGAGAGAAAGAGAGAGAGGATGGCAGGCCAGTATCTCCTATGAATATAGAGATAAAAATCCTCAAAATATTCACAAATAGAATCCGGTAATACATAAAAAGAATACTATTACATCAAGAACAAGTGGAGTTTATTTTGAGAGTGCTTGAAAATTAATCTGTTGATATATTCTAAAATACTATGTGTATATTTTAATTACATGGTGTTATCAACAGATGCAGAAAAACATTTGACAAAAAATAACATTTATTCATGTAAAAAGCTTCAGCAAGCTGGAAATAGAAGTCGGACCTGACTGAGCAGCAAAGCACCCAGCACAGGAATAGAAGGGTATTTAATGAACCTGATAAAGGGCATCTATAACTAACATTGTACTTATGATGGTAGAAGACAGAATGCTTTTCCCCTAAATTGGAATCAAGATAAGGATATTGACTCTTACCACTTCTATTCAACATTGAACAGGAAATCTCAGCAAGTGCAAAAAGGAAAAAAAAAATGAAACAAGAAATAAAAAGCATAGAGATTATAAAGAACTAAAATTCTCTCTATTTGCAGACATTATTATCTGTATAGAATATTTCAAGTAATCTACAAAATTCTTAGACTAATAAGTGAGTCTAGCAAGGTTGCAGTATACAAAGCCAACACATAAAAAAACCAATTTTATTTCTATCTACTAACAATGTACAGTTAGAAACTGAAATTTAAAAACAATACCATTTACAATAACTCAAGAAATAGAAATATAACAAAACGTGTACAAGATCTGTATGCTGAAAACTAAAAAATGCTGATAAAATAATTTAAAGAAAATGGAGAAAGATAGTAAAGATGTTAGTTTCCCTCAAACAACTTATAGATTTAATCAATATCAATCAAAGTTCCATGCAGGAATTTTTATAGATATATACAAACAGGTTTTTAATTTTATATACAAAGGCAAAGGGAGTAGAATAGCTATAATAGATAGATTATAGATAGATAGGTAAGAGAGTAAAGTCAGAGGAATTACACTATCCAGCATTAAAATGTCCTAGAAAGTTAGAGTAATCAACACAGTGTCCTAGAAAGTTAGAGTAATCAACACAGTGTAGTACTGACCAAGGCATAGACAAACAGATCAGTGGACTCAATAATAAGTTCAGAAACAGACACATACAAATAGACCATCTCCAGTAAAGGACTTATATACAGAATATATATAAAGAACTCTCAAGACTCAACAACAAGAAAATTACTCAATTTTTATGAAAAGAAAAAGACTTAGATATGTCATTAAAGAGGATAAAAAGTTGGCAGATAAGCACATTTAAAAAGTTTATCATTAGCCATTGGGGAAATGCAAATTAAAACTACTACTCAACTATAGGATGGATAAAATAAATAACCTTGTTAGTTGATGAGAATGTGAAGAAATCAGAACTCTAAAATGTCTAGAAAGCAAATTGTCAGTTTCTAATAAAGTTAAGTATAAATTTACCATATGTCCTAGCAATCCTACTTCTATATAGAAATGAAATCTTATGTTCATGTGAAAACTTGTACATAAATGTTTATAGCACTTCTAGTCATAATCACCCAAACTGGAAACAATTTAATGTTCCTCAATGATACATTAATTCCCTATTGCTGCTGTAGCAAATACTGCAGATAGTGGCTGGAAACATGCACACTTATCTTACAGTTCTGGAGATCAGAAGTCTGAAATGAGTCTCAAGCGGCTAAAATTGAAGCTTTCTAAAAAGCATTTTTATTTAGAAAGTAGCCCATGTTTATTGTTAAAAATCAAAGTACAGGGATTCAGGAAATATATTTAAAAATAAATCTCATATTCATCTTTCCCCCTCTCCCAGCCCAGAGAAGGCACTGGCGACCCACTCCAGTACTCTTGCCTGGAAAATCCCAAGGACAGAGGAGCCTGGTAGGCTGCAGTCCATGGGGTCGCTAAGCGTCGGACATGACTGAGCGACTTCACTTTCACTTTTCACTTTCATGCATTGGAGAAGGAAATGGCAACCCACTCCAGTGTTCTTGCCTGGAGAATCCCAGGGATGGCGGAGCCTGATGGGCTGCCTTCTATGGGATCGCACAGAGTCGGACACGACTGAAGCGACTTAGCAGCAGCAGCAGCTCTCTCCCAGCCAGTCCTTTGTGACATTCATTGTTAACAGTTCTTTTTTTTTTTTGGAAGATAATTGCTTTACAATGTTGTGTTGATTTCTGCCATACAATAATGCAAATCAGCCATAATTATACATATGTCCCCTCTCTCTTGAAGCTCTCGCCCATCCACCACTCTGGGTCATCACAGAGCACCAAATTGAGCTCCCTGTGTTATATAGCAGCTTCCCATTGGCTATATATTTTACACTTGGTAGTCTACATATATCCCTTATTGAACCTATCTTTGCATGAAATGTTCCCATGGTATCTCTAATTTTCTTGAAGAGATCTCTAATCTTTCCCATTCTATCATTTTCTTCTATTTCTTTTTATTGTTCACTTAGGAAGACTTTCTTATCTCTCCTTGATATTCTTTAGAACTCTGCATTCAGATGAGTACATCGTTCCTTGACTCCTTTGCGATTCACTTCTCTTCTTTTCTCAGCTATTTGTAAGCACTCCTCAGACAACCATTTTGCCTTTTTGTATTTCTTTTTCTTGGGAATGGTTTTGATCACTGCCTCCTATACAATGTTACAAACCTCTGTCCACAGTTCTTCAGATATTCTGTCTGTCAAGTCTAACCAACCCCTTGAATTTATCTGTCACTTTCACTGTATAATCATAAGGGATTTGAATTAGATCGTATCTGGATGGCCTAGTGGTTTTCCCTACTTTCTTCAACTGAAGTCTGAATTTTGCAATTATAAGTTCATGATCTGAGCCACATTCAGCTCCAGGTCTTGTTTTTGCTGACTGTATCAATCTTCTCCATCTTTGGCTGCAAAGAATATAATCAATCTGATTTTGGTATTGACCATCTGGTGATGTCCATATGTAGAGTCATTATGTTCTTGGAAGATGGTGTCTACTATGACCAGTGCGTTTTCTTAGCAAAACTCTGTTAGCTTTTGCCCTGCTTCACTTTGTACTCCAAGGCCAAACTTACCTGTTACTCCAGGTATCTCTCAAGTTCCTACCATGATCTTCATTTTTTGAATGTTGAGTTTTAAGCCAGTTTTTTCACTCTCCTCTTTCATCCTCACCAAGAGGCTCTTTAGTTCCTTTTCACTTTTTGCCATAAGGGTGGGGTCATCTGCATATCTGAGGTTATTGATATTTCTCCTGGCAATCTTGTTTCTAGCTTGTGCTTCATCCAGTCCAGAATTTAGCAAGATGTACTTTGCAAGGAGATCCAACCAGTCCATTCTATAGGAGATTAGCCCTGGGTGTTCTTTGGAAGGAATGATGCTAAAGCTGAAACTCCAGTACTTTGGCCACCTCATGCAAAGAGTGGACTCATTGGAAAACACTCTGATGCTGGGAGGGATTGGGGGCAGGAGGAGAAGGGGACGACTGAGGATGAGATGGCTTGATGGCATCACCGACTCAATGGATGTGAGTTTGAGTGAACTCTGGGAGTTGGTGATGGACAGGGAGGCCTGGCATGCTGCGATTCATGGGGTCACATAGAGTCAGATACGACTGAGTGACTGAACTGAACTGAACTGAACTTGAATATAAGTTAAATACGTAGTGTGACAATATTCAGTCTTGATGTACTCCTTTCCCAATTTGGAACCAGTCCATTGTTCCACGTTTGGTTCTAACTGTTGATTCTTGACTTGCATACAGGTTTCTCAGGAGGCACATAAGGTGGTCTGATGTTTCCTTCTCTTTAAGAATTTTCCAGTTTGTTGTGATTCACATAGTCAAAGGCTTTAGTGTAGTTAATGAAGAGAAGTAGCTGTTTTTCTGGAATTCTCTAGCTTTTTCTATGACCCAACGGATGTTGGCAATTTTATCTCTGGCTCCTCTGCCTTTTCTAAATCCAGCTTGAACATCTGGAAGTTTTTGGTTCAGGTACTGTTGAAGCCTCACTTGGATAATTTTGAGCATCTGGTCCCATCACTTCATGGAAAATAGATGGAGAAACAGTGGAAACAGTGTCAGACTTTATTTTGGGGGGCTCCAAAATCACTGCAGATGGTAATTGCAGCCATGAAATTAAAAGATGCTTACTCCTTGGAAGAAAAGTTATGACCAACCTAGATAGCATATTGAAAAGCAGAGACATTACTTTGACAACAAAGGTCCGTCTAGTCAAGGCTTTGGTTTTTCCAGTGGTCACGTATGGATGTGAGAGTTGGACTGTGAAGAAAGCTGAGCGCCGAAGAATTGATGCTTTTGAACTGTGGTGTTGGAGAAGACTCTTGAGAGTCCCTTGGACAGCAAGGAGAGCCAACCAGTCCATTCGAAAGGAGATCAGCCCTGGGTGGTCTTTGGAAGGAATGATGTTAAAGCTGAAACTTCAGTACTTTGGCCACCTCATGCGAAGAATTGACTCATTGGAAAAGACTCTGATGCTGGGAGGGATTGGGGGCAGGAGGAGCAGGGGACAACAGAGGATGAGATGGCTGGATGGCATCACCAAATTGATGGACATGAGTTTGAGTGAACTCTGGGAGATGGTGATGGACAGGGAGGCCTGGTGTGCTGCGATTCCTGGGGTTGCAGAGTTGGACACGACTGAGTGCTTGAACTGAACTGAACTGATACACTATTGGTGTTTTTCTTTTTGGCTTACTTCACTCTGTATAATAGGCTCCAGTTTCATCTACCTCATTAGAACTGATTCAAATGTATTATTTTTTATGGCTGAGTAATTCTCCATTGTGTATATGTACCACAGCTTTCTTATCCATTCGTCTGCTGATGGACATCTGGGTTGCTTCCATGTCCTGGCTATTATAAATAGTGCTGCGATGAACATTGGGGTATATATGTCTCTTTCACTTCTGGTTTCCTCGGTGTGTATGCCCAGCAGTGGGATTGCTGTGTCATAAGGCAGTTCTATTTCCAGTTTTTTAAGGAATCTCCACACTGTTCTCCATAGTGGCTGTACTAGTTTGCATTCTCACCAACAGTGTAAGAGGGTTCTCTTTTCTCCACACCCTCTCCAGGATTTATTGCTTGTAAACTTTTGGACAGCAGCCATTCTGACTGGTGTGAAATGGTACCTCATTGTGGTTTTGATTTGCTTTTCTCTGATAATGAGTGATGTTGAGCATCTTTTAATGTGTTTTGTTAGCCAACTGTATGTCTTCTTTGGAGAAGTGTCTGTTTAGTTCTTTGGCCCATTTTTTAATTGGGTCGTTTATTTTTCTGGAATTGAGCGGTAGGAGTTGCTTGTATATTTTTCAGATTAATCCTTTGTCAATTGCTTTATTTGCTATTATTTTCTCCCATTCTGAACGCTAAAGTTTTGATTCCATGAGATACCCTATAGGCAGAAGCACGCTGGCTGCGATAGACAGCGCAGAAGCGCGGCGGAGAGGAGCTATCCCTCTCCCAAGGTCAGGAGTAGCAACCGAGAGTGCCAGGCTGCATTGACACAGGACTGCGAAAGGTCAGTTTTCATTCCAATCCCTAAGAATGCTCAAACTACCTCACAATTGCAATCATCTCACGCTAGTAAAGTAATGCTCAAAATTCTCCAAGCCAGGCTTCAGCAATATGTGAACTGTGAACTTCCTGATGTTCAAGCTGGTTTTAGAAAAGGCAGAGGAACCAGAGATCAAATTGCCAACATCCGCTGGATCATGGAAAAAGCAAGAGAGTTCCAGAAAAACATATATTTCTGCTTTATTGACTATGCCAAAGCCTTTGACTGTGTGGATCACAATAAACTGTGGAAAATTCTGAAAGAGATGGGAATACCAGGCTACCTGACCTGCCTCTTGAGAAACCTATATGCAGGTTAGGAAGCAACAGTTAGACCTGGACATGGAACAACAGACTGGTTCCAAATAGGAAAAGGAGTACGTCAAGGCTGTATATTGTCACCCTGCTTATTTAACTTCTATGCAGAGTACATCATGAGAAACCCTGGGCTGAAAGAAGCACAAGCTGGAATCAAGATTGCCGGGAGAAATATCAATAACCTCAGATATGCAGATGACACCACCCTTATGGCAGAAAGTGAAGAGGAGCTAAAAAGCCTCTTGATGAAAGTGAAAGAGGAGAGTGAAAAAGTTGGCTTAAAGCTCAACATTCAGAAAACGGAGATCATGGCATCTGGAACCATCACTTCATGGGAAATAGATGGGGAAACAGTGGAAACAGTGGCTGACTTTATTTTGGGGGCTCCAAAATCACTGCAGATGGTGATTGCAGCCATGAAATTAAAAGATGCTTACTCCTTGGAAGAAAAGTTATGACCAACCTAGATAGTATATTGAAAAGCAGAGACATTACTTTGCCAACAAAGGTCTGTCTAGTCAAAGCTATGGTTTTTCCAGTGGTCATGTATGGATATGAGAGTTGGACTGTGAAGAAAGCTGAGTGCCAAAGAATTGATGCTTTTGAACTGTGGTGTTGGAGAAGACACTTGAGAGCCCCTTGGACTGCAAGAAGATCCAACCAGTCCATTCTAAAGGAGATCAGCCATGGGTTTTCATTGGAAGGACTGATGCTGAAGCTTAAACTCCAGTACTTTGACCATCTCATGCGAAGAGTTGAGTCATTGGAAAAGACCCTGATGCTAGGAGGGATTGGGGGTAGGAGGAGAACGGGACGACAGAGGATGAGATGGCTGGTTGGCATCACTGACTCGATGGAGATGAGTTTGAGTGAACTCTGGGAGATGGTGATGGACAGGGAGGCCTGGCATGCTGCGATTCATGGGGTTGAAAACAGTTGGACACAACTGGGTGACTGAACTCAACTGCTACCCTATACAATACACATTTGTTTTTATGGCAAGCACCTTATACTCTATGTGTTTGTAAAAGTATTCAGCATCAAGAATCTTGGTTATCAATATTGGGTTGTTACTTCCGCTAAACCTGGAAAATCTTATCAGGGGAGCTGAAAATAAAACAAGTGGCTGCTTAATATCTGGCCAGTTTATCATGTCATGGAGAGAATGTAGGGAGAGAATCATGTGAGGAGATAATGATTATCTGAACAATCAGGAAAATAATCATGTTTAAAAAGAAATAATAAAGGGAACCCACTGAGAGGACTAGACTTAGCTGTTTTATTTTTGTAACTAATAATCCTAAACAAAACAGCTGAGGATTGCCATAATTATCAAGACGATTAACCTTCTGCCAAGCCATATGACAGTCCATGCAGCTCTTAGACAGTCAACTAAGTTGTGTGACAAATGTGATTCAAGAGGCCACATCCTAAAGCCTAGTTCAAAGGCTGGAGATAAGGTTCTATGAAGAATTACAATAAATTAAACAGCTCATTGTAAACCAGTGGTTCTGAAACTTGAGCCTGCAGCAGAATCACCTGGAGGGCTTGTTAAAACACGGATTGCTGAGCTTCACCTCAAAAGTTTCTAAGTCAGCAGGTCTGGGATAAGGCCCCAAAGTTAGAATTCTTCATAAGTTCCCAGATGCTGCTAATGCTGCCCATCAGTGATTGCACTGCATGCACATCAGCATCACCAGGGGACCTTTTGAAACATTCCCAGACCTTTAAAAAACAATTAAATCATAATTTTCAGAGGTATGCCACAGGCTACCGTGTTTTTTTTTAAGTTCCCAGGTGACTCCAACCTGTAACCAGAACTAAGAACCACTAGGTAGGGTAAATGCCAGCAGAAAACATTAGTAACTCTCAGAATACACATGAGAATAATTATGTGGTAGAAAAGAAAATAAAGAATAAGAATTTGAGGACTAAAACCTCAACCTAAATCCCTAATGAGATCTATGAGGTGCTATGTTTGGGGGAGACTTAAGAGTCTCAGAAGTTTCCAAATAAAAAACTTTAGGTTAGGAATTTTCCCTTAATCTAATTTTCTAGAGAGGGTTGGATTGGTTAGCTGTGGAATTATGTAACCTGGAGAATATTTACAAATCATCTCCTGAAACATAAACACCCACTAGACAGAAGTGAATTTTAATTAAGTGCAGTATTTTCTCTTTGTAGAAGATACATTAGTGACCGTGTATCTGAATCCCAGCCTCTTCTTGAGGAAACTATCTCTGAGGAAGGTTTGATACCAAGGAAGTCTGCTCACTTTGCCGCACCTGCCCTTTCCCTGTCCCGCCCCTCTAGCCAAGCGACTAGGTCAAGGTGAGCGCCAATCACCTGACCAGAGCAAGTCCTCCTATCACTGGGCGATTCTGCCCAAACAGACATGGTGGATATCTACTGAACGAATCCGAGTTCCTCTCTTGTTACTGGAACTGGAAATAGGGGAAGAACTACTTTAAATACACCTTCCTGGAGGAGGTGTATTTTCAGAAAATTCCACAGCCACATTTGCCCCAAATGTAGGTTTAGGAAAATGATCAGATTTCTGTTACCAGAATCTCTGCTGCTTTTGACCAAGAGAGCAATCTAGTTGGCAGTAGTCTGACATACAGATTTCCCTTCAGAGACAGAACTTCTCCTCTGTCCTTCACATGTATGCCCATTCCCCAGGCGGAGCTGTCACAGCGTGTAATGGGCATGGTCTTGTCTGAGGACAAAAAGGTCAGTTAGTTCAGGAGCTGTGAATTCAACTTCTCTGGTAATCAGTTCAGTTCAGTTCAGTCGCTCACTAGTGTCCGACTCTGTAGACTTTGTTGGATAATGATGTATCAATGTAGGTTCATCAGATGAAACAAGTCTCTCTGGTGGGAGTTCTTGGTAATGGGGGAGGCTGTAGAGGGTGAGGACAGGGAGCATGTGGGAGATCTTTGTACCTCCTGTTTAATATTACTGCAAACCTAGTTCAGTTCAGTTCAGTCACTCAGTCGTGTGCAACTCTTTGTGACCCCATGGACTGCAGCACACCAGGATTCCCTGTCCATCACCAACTCCTGGAACTTACTCAAACTCATGTCCATCGAGTCGGTGATGCCATCCAACCATCTCAACCTTTGTCATCCCCTTCTCCTCTTGCCTTCAATCTTTCCCAGCATCAGGGTCTTTCCCAAGGAGGCAGTTCTTCACATTAGGTGGCCAAAGTATCGAAGTTTCAGCTTCAGCATCAGTCCTTTCAATGAATATTCAGGACTGATTTCCTTGAGGATTGACTGATTAGATCTTGCACTCCAAGAGACTCTCAAGAGTCTTCTCTAACACCACAGTTCAAAAGCATCAATTCTTCGGCACTCAGCTTTCTTTATAGTCCAACTCCCACATCCATATGTGACTACTGGAAAAACCATAGATTTGACTAGATGGATCTTTTTCTCTGGCATTGGGATCTTTATTTTTTGACTCTATTTTGGTCCCTTTAATACCTTGTAGGATTGTGAAGAAGATGGAATAGCAATGTCCACCAAGGATTTAATAGAACTGTGTACACACACACGTATCCTCTGGAATCAGACTGCCTGGGGTCAAATCTCAACCCTACACCTTTCTGACGGTGTGACCTTCAATAGGTTACTTAACATTTCTGAGACCAGAGCTTAGTGGAACCCTCCTCATCTAGTTGGGAGGAAAGATCTGAGCCCACTTTCTTGTGCAATGAGCTCATTTCATCAGTGCCAGCTATGATTACTGCCCACATACAAGAAAGTATTTACCCATTTAAAGGGCTGTCTGAAGAGGAAAGGATTCTCACAGTTAGATGTTGGTAAAGGGCCTGACAATCAGATTGGCTTCTCATTGTAGGTCTCTTTCCTACAACTGTGATTTGAGTTAAAGCTGTAGTAACAGAACACCATCTGGAACCTTCGGATAAGCAGCAATAAATCGTTCTTGGGCCTCCAAGGGACTCTTTGAACCTTCATCTAGGAAGTGAGGCTGCCCCATGGGCAATTAAGATACAGGCATGGAGATAAGAAAAGCTTCACCAATTAAAACATACCACAAGTAGTCATGAGAGACTCATCAGCCCACCTGTGATCTTACACTCACATTACCTACTCTGCGATTTCAAGCCCTTGTCCTACCTTCTGGGATAGGATATGGGCATGTAAGTTTCCAGGAGGGAAAAACAAGTGAGAGACTCTCCTCCAACATAAACTCTTTCATTCTGACATCAGGCAGCGAGAGAACCTCCTTCAGCAAGGGAACTCACACAATCAAAATACTTGTGCCAAATCAGAGTGATTTTTTTGTGTCTTTAATGACTCCAAACTTGTAAAACAAGAGGGGCCTATGGAAATCCTTATATTCACAAGGGTCTTGGAAACAGAGAAGTAGGTCTCACTAAGGCTCCATATATAAAAATCTCTGCCAGTTCTTCCAGATTCTAATAAAATTCACATAAAAATTTAAAATATCTTAACTGATCAATGTGTGTTTTACTTATTACAGTAAGCTTTCAAGCTTCCTGAATGGGTAAGGGAAAGGTTTTTGCGTCTGGATTATTAAATAAATGGAATATAATAGCATCCTCAGTATGAAAAATGAGCCGAATAATATAAAATGTTATATAAAATAAACTGAATCAGCTATAATTCACAATAGATCATTAGAACTTTGTTAGGACTTTCTGTATTGAAGGAGGCATCCTTTATCTGTGCTATTATGGTAAACTTTAGCCACAAGTGCAGCCACATGCATAGCAAAATGTGGCTACTAGAACTGAGACACTGAATTTTTAATTTTAAAAATTTGAATTGATTTGAATTTAAACTTAAACAGCCACATGTGGTTAGTGGCTATCATTTTAGGAGTTGCAAAAGGATCAGAGATTAGGTTAAATATGAAGCAACCCAATGATGTACCTTGGCATGCAACATTTCAGAATTAATTCAACATGAGGTATTTATCATTTGCCTTTTCAAAACAAAAATAAAGTCAGAACACAAAATATCCATTCCCTAACACACACTAAGCAAAACTTGCTGCCTGAGCTTTCTGATTAGCTTAGATGTCAGATAAACAGAAATTGTCATATTTAACTGCCAAAAAAACATAAAAGCCATAGAATTCTAGAATTAAAAGAGATGTTAGAGGTTATGCAAAGTGTTTAAAATTCAGATTGTTTGGAAATATCTGGGGGTACTTGGGGCTGTCATAATGTCTAGGAAGTTCTCCTAGTCAGAGACCAGAGATTTTAAACATCCTGCAATGTGCACCAGAGTCTCACATGTGGAAGAGTTGAACTGCCTGAATGCCAACTGTTCCCCATTGAAAATACTTTCTGTCCAACTGTTTGTTTTAAAAATTAGAAATTTGCTTTCAAAAATATTAAGTGACCTTCTCTGGATTCCATAGCTAGAAAAGTTACCTGCTGCTGCTAAGTGACTTCAGTCGTGTCCAACTCTGTGCGACCCCATAGATGGCACCTAGACCATGCATAAAAGGCGAAATGGCAGCTGGATGGTAAAATGTATTTGTGCTTTTGCTCTGTAAGCTGCACTAGATTTTTACGAGAAATAAATTAATATAAGGCAAAAGAAGATGTTTTCTTGTAGTTTACCATTCTTACACTCAGTAACATTGAAAGAAAAATTCTCATACTGAGCACTTATGATGCCACCATAGACTGGCACCTGGGCAGCTCTGAATTCCATTTATTATGATGGCATGAGTTGAGAAATTGTGACAGAGACTGTCTGGCCTGCAAAGCCTAAAATATTTACATCCAGCCCTCTAAGAAAAAATTTGCCAATCTATGCCATCAATTATTATAGTACAGTTAGTGTGAAAATTGAGCTAAGTAAAGTACTATGGGAGCATCAGGGGGTTAATAACTGCAGGGTCCGGGGAAAGCTTTCCCAGAAAATTGAATCTTGAAGGATAAGTAGTTGGAAAATATGGTATGTTATGGATGAAATTCTGTCTCCCCATCCCCAAAGGCTTCCTAGGTAAAGAATCCACCTGCCAGTGCAGGAGACGCAAGAGTAAGGGATTCAGTCCCTGGGACAGGAAGATCCCCTGGAGTAGGAAATGGCAATCTGCTTCAGTACTCTTGCCTGGAAAGATTCCATGGACAGAGAAGCCTGGTGGGCTACAGTCCATGGGGTCTCAAAGAGTCAGACATGACTGAACACACACACACACACACACACACACACACACACACACACACCATATACCATCCCCAAAATTCATATGTTGAAGCTCTATTCCCTCCCAATATCGCAAAATGTGACTATATTTGGAGATAGTGCTATTAAAGAGCTCATTCAGTTAAAATGGAGCCATTAGGGCCCTAATCCAAACAGACTGGTTTCCTAATAAGAAGAGGAGATTTGAACACAGATGGCAGCATGAGGTAAAACCACGTGAAGACAAAGCAATAAGGTGGCTATCTACAAGACAAGGAGAGAGGCCTCAGAGGAAACCATCCTTCCACGACCTTGATCTTGGACTTCCAGCCTCCTCAGTTATTAGAAAATAAATTCTTTTTCTAAAGCCCCCAATCTGTGGTATTCTGTTATAGCAACCATAGAAAATAAATACACCATAGATGAGAATGTTATTTTAGATCAGGGAAATCAACATAGAGCCTCAGGGCATGAAAAGCTTTGACATTGGTAAATAGTGAAAATGTGTTTTGAAGAATTATGAGTACTGGAGTACAGGAGGTAGGGAAAAGAGAAGGTGAAAGAGCATTCATTTTGTCTCTTAAGCATCCATTTTGTCCCCTGGGTAGATAATGAGGATTTGGTTTCTAGATTAGTAATTCTGATGGTAAATGAGAACAGTGCCAGGAAGACCCGTTAGGAAGCTTGAAATTTCATTACTTGAAAAAAATGATGAGAAAAAGCTGAACAATATACTGCTTACAGTGTGCAAAAGGGTGAGTGGATTTAAGAGATGTTTCTGAGGGAAAACATTAAAAAAGATTTCGTTGGCCAGTTGACTGTAGAGGAAATGTACAGTAAAACTCAGGCCTCAATAAAACAAAATCTCCACAAGTTTAATCTGGTTCTTAACCCAACTGTACACTCATTTCTAGCCCAGGAATATGCTATTTTAAAGGGTCAAATAAACTGCTTCCTAAGATTCAAGATGATAACAAAACACCAAATGATTTAATTTGAAAGAATTTCTGGAAAGAAAAAAAAGCAGGTCTCTCATAAATTAGAGCAGTAAAAGAAAGAGATTGATGAAACAGACGGTTCAAACTACAAAAACCAATGAAAGGTGGTTGATCAGTAGTAGTATTTGGAATTGTTGGAATGATGTGAGTATGGTCTTTCCCAAGCAAACATAGATGGCAGCCTTAAAAATGAGCTCTGCTTTTAAGAGGTTGGGTTAGAAATTTATTACTTTAATATAAATTTTCAGTTGATGCCAGAGGTTTAAATAATAACAGCATCGTTGCAAAAAAAGTGGGGTTTTTATACTGCACTAAAACATTCACTCTTTGCAATGTGATATTATTTGAAATTTATATCCTAATTATGCAGATGTTCATTCCTAGATGAAATATAGCCAAAGAAGAACCAGCCTGGTCAGATCTAATGCCTGAAGATAACACTCTTTTCAGAGGCCTTATTTGGAAGTCTTGAGTTGCACTGAAATCTGAATAGCAAAATTTCAGTTGTTTAAAACAACAAAAGTTTCTTTGTTGTTCATACTATATGTCCATTGTGCGTTGTCAATCAGGGATTCAGGCTAATGGAGAAGCCCTCATCTTAGAAGTTGCCAGCTGTCATGGTAGAAGGAAAAGAGAGTAAGGCAACATGCTCCCTGATTCAGAGTTTGTCCACCAAGAAATCACTGCCAGGGCAGGTCACTTAACTTCCAGTAAGTGGAGAATAAAATCCTACTTTGTACTCAAAAGAAGAGGGTGCCAGAATATCTAAGAAATGAAACACTTGTGCAGAATATGTCTCAAGTATTCAAAGCATGACCAGTGACCAATACTTTGTATTTTTCCGAAAGATAGAACTCACAAAATTTCTGCAGAGAGCCCATTTTAAGTGATCATTTCAGTGAAATTTTTAAAAGTATGAAAGACAGTTCTTTGTGTCAATCACTTATAGTCTTGAAGAAAGTAATAATTCTTAGAGTATTCTCATACTAATAGTGAATGTTAACTGAATGCTGACTACATTCCAGGCACATAGTACATATTAACTAATTGTATACTCATAGAAACCTATGAAAAGAGCACAATTATTATTCCCACTTTACAGGTGAATGTTCTGAGGCTAGGGAAATTAAGTAATTTTTCCAAGGCCATGGAAGTTAGTAAGTGAAAACCAAGCAAAATACCCCCAGAGCTAGACTGCTTCGTCACTTATTATTTACACAATTAACAAATAACAACAAATAAAACTAAATACATATTCAACTGAAAGAGAATTTCAGTAGCTGGGGGAATGATTTGATATTTCATTTTCATTGCATTCCAGTACTCCATCAACATTCCAATATTGTTACAATATTGTTGATTTGGCTGATCTGGTTGGCTAGGCAGGTATCCCTTCCCTCCCTCACTGCTCAATGTGCGTCCCTCCCGAAGCTGCACACTCAGTCAAAGGACAACCATCCCCAATAGAAGAGAAACAGTCTTCAGTCAAGGGTACACGAATAGCTGCACTCCCCTGCTAGAACCTCCAAACAAGTTCTCAAGGCCCAATATTTATATGTTTTAATATGTTAGATAATATGACTGAATTGTTACAGTATCTTTATCCATGTCATAGGTAAGAACTATGTATTTTTAAAACATCTTCTGTTTTTCTAAAGGAACTGTTTAATATACCCAGCACCAAAAATATTTGATATTTTATGTGAGAAAAGTAAAAGTGTTAGTCACTCATTTGTGTCTGACTCTTTGCAAACCCATGGACTGTAGCCTGCCAGACTCTGCTCATGGAATTATCCAGGCAAGAATACTGGAGTGGGTAGCCATTCTCCAGGGGATCCTCCCAACCCAGGGATCAAACCCAGGTCTCCTGCATTACAGGCAGATTTTTTATGGTCTGAGCCACCAGGTAAGCCCCATTTATGTGAAATTTACCTTAAATTGACTCTAAGGGGTCAGTGTAATGAACAACTATTGCATGGAATACATGGAACCACCTCTACCCCTGCCCTGCTTTCTACTGGGAATAGCCTCTTCTCCCTCTTCTCTGTTTTATCAACATGGTAATCTCTGGACCAAGTGTCTTATATAAAATGTACCCTGGCCACAGTTAGCTGGTCCAGGAGAAGACATCTGAGCCAATTACCTAACAAAACCTGTCCTAGCCAGCAGATTGGTTCCAGAGTGAGCATTTGATTCAAAGTGGGCCACTCCAAGTCTCTTGTCAGGGATTTCTTAACTGAAATGAAAGAGTCCGTCTCATCCCAGGTGACTGAAACTCTAAATGAAAAGGTTAGGTAGGTGCTACCAACCACCAATTTTTCTTTCCATGCAAGCACAACAACCCAGGGGTAGGATTGAGGAAGACAGAAATATGGTAGAAAAATAAAGACATTAATAGGCAAAAGATGAGGAGAGAAACCTGCCCTTGAAATCTGTGAACACTACAATATCCTTGCTTCAACAACTGTCACTAGACTTTCTGTCATTTGTAGCCAAAATAGTCCTAATTACTATGATCAACTTCTGAAATTCTTTATTCAACCGGTATATTGTTGAAAGATCTCAAAAGGGAACATGTTAGTAATCATGGTTGCTTATGATACACCAAAGCAAATAGAATTATCAAAATTGAACAGAAAACTAAATATTTTAGGAAATGACTAGTTACCCACATAAAGCAACCACAAGAAAAGGGGAAAGTTTTTCTCTTACTTTTGCCTGTCTTAGGAAAATGATAAAGAAACCAGAACCACATAATATCTACATTACTCAGAAATAAGCACTAATAAGACAAAAATCCTTTGTAGCATACTATCCAGTGACTAGCAAGTGACTTACTATCAAAGAATAGCAAAGAGAGATAAAAAAAGCCCTCCTAAGTGAATAATGCAAAGAAATAGAGGAAAACAATAGAATGGGAAAGACTAGAGATATCTTCAATAAAATTAGAAATACCAAGGGAACATTGCATGCAAAAATGGGCACAATAAAAGATAGAAACGGTATGGACCTAACAGAAGCAGATGATATGAAAAAGAGGTAGCAAGAATACACAGAAGAACTAGACAAAAAACGATCTTTGTGAACCAGATAACCATGATGGTATGATCACTCACCTAGAGTCAGACATCCTGGACTGTGAAGTCAAGTGGGCCTTAGGAAGCATCACTACAAACAAAGATAGGTGGAGGTGATAGAATTCCAGCAGAACTATTTCAAATCTTATAAGATGATGTTGTTAAAGTGCTGCATTCAATTTGCCAGCAAATTTTAAAAACTCAGCAGTGGCCACGGGACTGGAAAAGGTCAGTTTTCATTCCAGTCCCAAAGAAAGGCAATGCCAAAGAATGTTCACATTAGCACACAATTGTACTTATTTCACATGCTAGCAAGGTAATGCTCAAAAATCTCCAAGCTAGACTTCAACAGTACTTCCAGATGTATAAGCTGGATTTAGAAAAGGTAGAGGAACAAGAGATTAAATTACCAACATCTGTTGGATCATAGAAAATGCAAATTCCAGAAAAACATCTACTTCTGCTTCATTGACCATGCTAAAGCCTTTGACCACAACAAACTGTGGAATACTCTGAAAGAGATGTGAATACCAGACCACCTTACCTGCCTCCTGAGAAACCTGTATGCAGGTCAAGAAGCAACAGTTAGAGCCAGACATGGAACAATGGACTGGTTCAAAATTGGGAAAAGAGTATGTCAAGGCTGTATATTGTCACCCTGCTTATTTAACTTGTATGAAGAGTACATCATGTGAAATGTCGAGCTGGATGAAGGTCAAGCAGAAATTAAGACTACTGGGAAAAATATCAATAACCTCAGATATGCAGATGACCCCACCCTTATGACAGAAAATGAAGAGGAACTTAAGAACCTCTTGATGAAAGTGAAAAAGGAGAGTGAAAAAGCTGTCTTAAAACTCAACACTCAAAATCAATCCTGAATATTCATTGAAATAACTGATGCTGAAGTGAAACTCCAGTACTTTAGCTACCTGTTGTGAAGAGTTGACTCATTGGAAAAGACCTTGATGCTGGAAAAGATTGAAGGCAGGAGGACAAGGGGACACCAGGGTACAAGACGCTTGGATGGCATCACTGATTCAATGGACATGGGTCTGAACATGCTCCATGAGATGGTGAAAGACAGGGAAACCTGGTGTGCTGCAATCCATGGGATCATGAAGAGTTGGACATGACTAAGCAACTGAACAACTACAATCAAGTGACTAGCACCCCAATATCAACAATCCTAGTAGGCAGAAATTTTTAGGGATCCCCTCCTCCAAAATTCTCTTATAACATGGCTATTCCTTTGTGATTTTGATGGAATTCTATTTTTCTATTCTATTGGGCCAGTCCAGTGTGTGTTCTTTCCAACATCAAGCAGTTCTCAGCAAATACTGACTGGGTGTCCTACAAATTAACTCAATTCTGACACTGTCTGCCTGAGCATAGTGTCAGATCTCACAAGTTAAGGGCTCAATCCTACAAGACTGCACCTCCCTCCCCTCCCCTCAGACACCAATTGCAAGTCCAGGCTGTCACCTGGGCTTCTGGCCCGCTGGATTAGAGATTCCCATCACCCACTCTTTGCATTCAGGTATTTTGATTAATCAGTTCATAGGACTCAGAGAGATTTACTTACTTTACTAGTTATAAAGAATAATATAAAGGATAGAAATGAACAGTCACATGAAGAAGCACATAGGGCAAGGTACTCACAAAGGGGTTCAGGGCTTCCTAGCTCTTTCTTGGGGGCACAACTATTACAGTACTTCTATATGTTTACCAGTCAAGAAGCTCTCTAAACCCCATCCTTTCAGATTTTATGGGAACCTCATCACATAGGCATGGTTGTTTAAATCACTGGCCATTGGTGACCTGAGTTCAATATCTAGTCCCTCTCCACTCTCCAGAGGTGAGGGCTTGAGGGTAGGTAGTGTGGGGTGCAGGCGGGGGTGGGGGTTTGAGGGTGGGTAGTGTTCTTGCCTGGAGAATCCCAGGGACAGGGGAGCCTGGTGGGCTGCCATCTATGGAGTCGCACAGAGTCAGACACGACTGAAGTGACTTAGCAGCAGCAACAGCAGCAGCAGTGGGGACTGGTGGACATGACTGAGTGAATTCACTTTCACTTCTCACTTGCATACATTGGAAAAGGAAATGGCAACCCACTCCAGTCTTCTTGCCTGGAGAATCCCAGAGACGGAAGAGCCTGGTGGGCTGCCGTCTATGGGGTCACACAGAGTCAGACATGACTGAAGCAACTTAGCAGCAGCAGTGGGGACTGAAAGTTCCAACCTTCTAATCACAAGATGATTCCCCTGGAAACTGACCCCCATCCTTAGGTTGCTTAGGGGTTTTCCAAATATCACACCATTAACATAACTTTTTCTATCTTCGCTTAGTAAATTTGAAGGGTTTTCCGAGCTCCATACTAGGAATAAGATGGAGACCAAATATATATTTATTATAAATCACAGTATCATAGCCGAGGAACAGTTTCCTTCTCAAGACATTGATTATATAAATGGTTACCAGGATTCCCCTTCACAGTCATGAAGCTCTAGATTTGGAATGGACATAATTTTACTTAAGAAGGTGTTTTTCTAACTCTCTTTCCTTTTAATACCCTGAACATCCATCTGTTAATTATTTTGACAATGTATCCATCAGTTCAGTTCAGTCGCTCAGTCCTGTCCAACTCTTTGCAACCCCATGAATCGCAGCACGCCAGGCCTCCCTGTCCATCACCAACTCCCGGAGTTCACCCAGACTCGCATCCATTGAGTCCGTGATGCCATCCAGCTATCTCATCCTCTGTTGTCCCCTTCTCCTCCTGCCCCCAATCCCTCCTAGCATCAAAGTCTTTTCCAATGAGTCAACTCTTCACATGAGGTGGCCAAAGTACTGGAGTTTCAGCTTTAGCATCATTCCTTCCAAAGAAATCCCAGGGCTTCCTTCCAAAGAAATCTTCAGAATGGACTGGTTGGATCTCCTTGCAATCCAAGGGACTCTCAAGAGTCTTCTCCAACACCACAGGAGTTGCTAATTAAACAATTGCACTCATTTCACATGCTAGCAAAGTAATGCTCAAAATCCTTCAAGCTAGGCTTCAGCAGTATATGAACCAAGAACTTTCAGATGCATAAGCTACATTTAGAAAAGGCAGAGGAATCAGTGGATCAAATTGCCAACATATGTTGGATCATAGAAAAAGCAAAGAAATTTCAGGAAAAAATACCTACTTCTGCTTCATTGACTATGATAAAACCTTTGATTGTGCAGATCACAACAAACTGTGGAAAACTCTAAAACAGATGAGAATATCAGACCACCTTACCTGTTTCCTGAGAAACCTGTAAGCAGGTCAAGAAGCAAGAGTTAGAACCATACACTGAACAACAGACCAATTCAAATTTGGGAAAGGAGTACATCAAGGCTGTGTATTGTCACCCTGTTTATTTAACATATATGCAGAGTACATAATGTGAAATGCCAGGTTGGATGAATCTCAAGCTAGAATAAAGATTGCCAGGAGAAATATCAACAACCTCAGATACACAAATAATACCACTCTAATGGCAGAAAGCAAAGAGCAACTAAAGAGCCTCTTGATGAGGATGAAAGAGGAGAGTGAAAAAGCTGGCTTAAAACTCAACATTCAGAAAACTAAGATCATGGCATCCTGTCCCACCACTTCATGGCAAATGGATGGGGAAACAATGGAAACAATGACAGATTTTATTTTCTTGGGCTCTGAAATCACTGCAGATGGTGACTGCCGCCATGAAATTAGAAGACGCTTGCTCCTTGGAAGAAAAGCTATGACAAACCTAGACAGCATATTAAAAAGCAGAGACATTACTTTGCAGACAATGGTCCATCTAGTCAAAGCTATGGTTTTTCCAGTGGTCATGTACAGATGTGAGAGTTGGACCATAAAGAAGGCTGAGCACCAAGGAATTGATGCTTTTGAATTGTGGTGCTGGAGAAGACTCTTAAGAATCCTTTGGACTGCAAGGAAATCAAATCAGTCAATCTTAAAGGAAATCAAACCTTGAGTATACACTGGAAGGACTGATGCTGAAGCTGAAGTTCCAATACTTTGGCCACCTGATTCAAAGAGCCGACTCATTGAAAAAGACCCTGATGCTGGGAAAGATTGAAAGCAGGAGGAGAAGGGGACAACAGAGGATGAGATGGTTTTATGGCATTACTGATTCAATGGACATGAGTTTGAGCAAACTCTGGGAGACAGTGAAGGACAGGAAAGTCTGGCGTGCTGCAGTCTATGGGGTCACAAAGAGTCAGACATGACTGAGACTGAAGAACAACAACAACACATACACACACATTCAACAAACTCTCATAAGCTTCTTCTCTATATGTTTGACTCTATTGGTAGGCTTTAATGAGAAAACACTAGCTCCTATTTTATAAAAAAGAATACTATCTTAGCCTTGCTTCCCCCCAAAAGCAGAACCCAAGGTAAAAACTTCCTTGCAGATAGGTTATTTTGGAATAAATTTTCTATAAAGCAAGACTTCAGGACAGGAAAAGCCAAACAGGAAGAAGGCAAGGCCAACAGAAAGCTGTGTTGCTAGGTTGGTCTTTATTATGAGCAGTCACTGCTTGATCTACTAGGACCTCCCAAGGAGCCTTATTTCAGAAGTTTCCATTCTCGGGACGCAGGTGAGTACATCTGCTCTTCTCTCCTATTGGTCAAGTGTGGCTTGAGCAAATTTATTCCTCCGAATTTTGTGGTTTTAAGTGCAGAGCAGTATTCAATGAAGTGATATCAGAGAAATCACAGGGTAAGAAACTAGAGGTGTGTGATCACAGCAGGGACCCAGAGAAAGCCTCAGTCTAATTTCCTCTGTATGAAAAGATTAAAGTCTACAGGAACTAGCTGCCATAGAAGTAGCTCAAGTAAGAAGTAGACCTGACAAATTTTTTAAGTAATGCACAAAGCTGTCCACCACAAATCAATAAGATCATAGGATTTGAAACCAAGAGGCAACTTTCAGGGATGCATTACTTGTCCAAATGCTATACATCTGCTCATGAACATGCTCCCAACATCTTACGTCAACTAAAGAGAGAAAGAGAGTTTCCTCTGTATTGTCCCTGCCACCAGAGAGAAATGTAGCAATTCCCTCTAGCACAAATTTTCAGCAAGGAAGACATATGTCATACTCCTGAAGCATGATTTGATTGTTTGGTGGAGAGATAAAAGACAAGTATCATGAATTCAACAAATACAAGATCATGCATGGCTAAAAATATTCAGCAACAGTCTAAAAAAAGAATGTAAAAACTCATGATTAATCATTATTTTTCATGAAGAATAACTGAGTCTCCAAGACAAACCATTCTTGAGGCTCAAAAGCAACAAGACTCCCTGAAGTTCAGCTTAAAATGATCTCTGGGCATCATATTTATGTGATCATTCCATAAGAGAGGTACACAATTAGACAAAAATGAAAGTTTCTCTTATAAGGCAAAATTCACTCAAAACCTCCATGCACAGACAAAAGATATGACAAAAAGTAAATTAAAACAAAATTAAAGTCTGCATTTATTTATTCAAACCTTGCTGGTCTTGAAATAAGCCATGATGAGTAAGACCCTAAAGAAAATTAGGCTATGTGCTTAGGAAAACAAGATAGCTAGCAGACCAAAAAAACTGTCTTTCTCTTAGGGTTTCTATGGGAATTGGAGGTTAAATTCAGTTTACTTTTTGCAGCAGGCAAAAATTTTATATATAGTGTTTCACAGAGTGGAAGGAGCTCCCTGAGTCAGTCCACCAACCTGAACCAAGAGGGTTGACACCAGGGCTGTCCACATCTCTTACCACACACTTGAAGGCCGCTAGATTCTCCTCCAAGTGAACCAGCAAATGTCAATAATGTCAGGAGAGTAGGCAGAATTTCCAAGGAAGAAGTTCTGTATAAATGCTAATGTAATTATCTTGAGTATAAGCCTAAGCTTTTTTTTTATTCTCCCTATTAATCATGTTCACAATTAAGGCCAAGTCACAAGGCTTAATGACTTAATGAAGGAGGCAGGGCCACTTAGAACAAAGATACCTACAGATGAAAAGGAAGTAACTTAGAGGAGGTCCCCATCAGACAGAAAAGGCAAGTCATACCCCATCTGGAGGGAAAAAAAAAAGACTGGGGGCAGGGCAATGTGTAGGAGGAAGAATTTTCTGGTCCTATAGGGCCCAAGCATTCCTGTCTCTCTGATCGTTAGCTCAGGCAATGGGAACAGACAGTAAAGGATAGAAATCTAAGACAAAGAGGAGGCAAGATGACCGGTCCAAGTTCAACGCATGAAACAGGCCACTCAAAGCTGGTGCACTGAGACACCTGAAGGGATGGGATGGGGAGGAAGGTGGGAGGGGGATTCAGGGGGACAAGTGTACACCCATGGCTGATTTGTGTCGATGTGTGGCGGAAACCACAACAATATTGCAAAGTGATTAGCAATATTACTCCAATAAATAATTTTTTTAAGTGATTCAGATGTGCCTGTAGGCCAATCAGTTCATTTCAGTCACTCAGTCTTGTCCAACTCTTTGTGACCCAATGTACTGCAGCACACCAGGCCTCCCTGTCCATCACCAACTCCTGGAGTTTGCACAAACTCAAGTTCATTGAGTCAGTGATGACATGCAACCATCTCATCCTCTGTCATCTCTTTCTCCCACCTGCAATCCTTCCCAGTATCAGGGTCTTTTCCAATTAGTCAGTTCTTCCCATCAGGTGGCCAAAGTACTGGAGTTTCAGCTTCAGCATCAGTCCTTCCAATGAATACTCAGGACTGATTTCCTTGAGGATTGACTGGTTGGATCTCCTTGCAGTCCAAGGGGCTTCCTAAAGTCTTTTCCAATACCACAATTCAAAAGCATCAATTCTTCAATGCTCAGCTTTCTTTATGGTCCAGTTCTAACATCCACACATGACTACTGGAAAAACCATAGCTTTGACTAGATGGAACTTTTTCAGCAAAGTAATGTCTTTGCTTTTTTAAAAATATAAATTTATTCATGTTGATGTATGTTTTTGCTTTTTAATATGCTGTCTAGGTTAGTCATAGCTTTTTTTCCAAGGAGCAAGCATCTTTTAATTTCATGTCTGCAGTAACCATGTGTGGTGATTTTGGAGCCCCCCAAAATAAAGTCTGTCACTGTTTCCATTGTTTCCCCATTTATTTGCCATGAAGTGATGAGACCAGATGCCATGATCTTAGTTTTCTGAAAGTTGAGTTTTAAGCCAACTTTTTCACTCTCCTCTTTCATGTTCACCAGGAGGCTTTTTAGTTCATTTTTGCTTTCTGCCATAAGGGTAGTGTCATCTGCATATCTGAGGTTATTGATATTTCTCCCAGCAATCTTGATTCCAGCTTGTGCTTCATCCAACCTGGCATTTAGCATGATGTACTCTGCATATATAAGCACAGTGACAATATACAGCCTCGACATACTCCTTTTCTGATTTGGAACCAGTCTGTTGTTCCATGTCCAATTCTAACTATTGCTTCTTGACCTGCATACAGATTTCTCAGTAAGCCAATGTGGGGAGCCAAAAATGTAGCTGATGGTAAAGACTTTCAAGTCTGCATGGCCCTTGCATGGAAAGGCCATAACTCCCCAGTAGAGACTGGGTTGGGAGTGGATATCCTTGGTCGGGCTACTTACTAGGTGGGACTTAGTCAAGACCTGAGGATCTGAAGAACCTAGGAAAACCTGGGAAAAACTAAGTCAGCTGGAGTCTTAGCCAATAATTTCTGCAGTAAAGTCAACACAGTGACCAGAAAATGCGTAAAACTCTTTCTTCCCCTCTGCCATAAAGATGAATGAGCTATCTTCTATATCTAGATACTATGTTGGTTGGGGAAGACTACTTTATAACCTTGAGTTTGGTGGAATAAGTTTGGATTTTTAAGTAAAAAGACACATTTTTTTTTCATTTTAACTAAGATCTTTATTAAACAATGTATTCACCATCTTGTTCCACTATCTTCTGCCATTTTTCAAGCAACTTCATAATTTCATCTTCTCCCAAATTTTTATCTTCTTGAGGAAAGAACTGTTCCATGTACCTTTTATACTTGTTCAAGGAATGGAAATTTTGCCATTAAGAGGGTTTTGTAAAAGCAAATAAATGGACATTTGTAGGTGTAATGTCTGATGAATATGGCAAATGAATCAGAACTTCTCAACCAAATATTACTGTTTTTGTCTGGTCATCAAAGAAATATGTGATTTGTGTTATCTTGATGGAGGATTATGCATTTTCTGTTGACTAATTCCAGATGCTGTTCATTCAAGTGGTGCTTTCAGTCTGTTTAATTTGGAACAGTACTTGTTGGAATTAGTAATTTGGTTTTCTGGAAGGAGATCATGATAGAGGACTCCCTTCCAATCGCATCATGTACACAACACCACCTTCTTTGGATGAAGACCAGCCTTTGGTGTGGTTGTTGGTGGTTCATTTCACTTGCCCCATGATCTCTTCCCTTCCACATTATTGTACAGTACCCACTTTTCATCACTTGTCACAATGTGTTCTAAAAGAAGAACATTTTCATTATGTTTAAGTAAAAAATCACATGTGAAAACACAATCAAGAAAGTTTTTTTTTTTTTTGCTTAACTTATGTGGAATTCAAACATCAAAGTGATTAACAAAACCAAGCTGGTGTGGATTATTTTCAGTGCTTGATTTGGGTACTTTGAGTATGTCAGCTATCTCCTATGTGGTATAACATTGAGTGTTCTCAATTTATACTTGGATTTGATCCCTATCAATTTCAACTGGTCTAACCAACCATGGAGCATCTTCCAGTGAGAAATCTCTAGCATGAAACTTCACAAACCACTTTTGTGTCATTTGATCAGTCACAGCATCTTCTCCATACACTGCACAAATCTTTTGTGTTTCAATTGTTGTTTTACCTTTCTTGAAATAATAAAGCATAGCATGCCAAAATGTTGCTTTTTTATTCCATCTTCAATATTAAAATAGCTACACAAAAATTCAATTTTGATTAAAAAAAATTTTAATGTATGCTGATATGACAGCTGTCACAATATAATCTAACAAAATTGTTTTGAGTGACCTTAAAGAAAGCTAAGAGCTACATTGTAAAGAAAGAGACATTGTAAAGCTAAGAGACATTGTAAAGAAAAAAATCAAATGTACCTTTTGGCCAATTCAGTAATATTTTTTTTCTAAAAGTGAGACTATTATAATTAATTGACACACTTAAATCCCCTTGTCAACCTCCAATAATATGTAGACTTGACAGAAAAATGAAAAAAATTATAGTAGATAATACTACAGTATTTGCACATCTGATTTGTGTCATTAATGATAGACTAGACCATGCTGAGGTAATAACCCCCAAGCTCCAGTAGTTTAACACAATTATTTCTTACTCATGCAGCATGTCCATTTACATCAAGGGGGCTGTGGTTGGGGAGTCTCTAGTCCATGTCATCCTCACTCCAGAATCCAAGAGTGAAGCTTCCATCATTTGGAATATTTCAGATTTTTCTGGCAGAAGAAGAGAGAAGTGGAGGGTCTTATAGCAGTAATTAGATACTTTGGTTCACATGTTACTTTTGCCCACAACCCACAGGTCAGACTAGTTACATGGTCCCATCCAGATAGAAGACAGATGGACAAGAGTAATCTCCATGGGCCAAGAAGAGAAGTGAACAGGAAAAGGTGAGCTAATGCTAGTGAAGTCTCTACCACATAGAGTCTTACCCTAATACAAAAATTACTTTTAAAAAAGATTAAATTACCCAAATTTCATGTTACTGCCCAGAATTAAAAATGTAAGTACCCCATCCACCCAGGTCATCTTTTCTTTCTCAAATTTATCTCAGAACTGGCCTGGGCTTCTTTACCCTTAACCCACTCTCCCGCTGTTATTTTCCTTCCAAATCCTTTCCACAGTGCCTGCATGAAATTACCCATTCCTAGGGAAACTCTTTTCTTTGTTCCCTCATTTTCCCTTGATATCCAAACATTTCCTGGTCTTTACCAAGTCTACTTGGACCCTGCAATGTTCTCATAGCACCCGCACTTCCCATAGATTCCTCTGTTTCTGCGGCACCCATGCAGCTAAATCCCAACATTTGTAGGACTTCAATAGTTTAGCATCCCAAGGTTCCAACAGTCAAGGGCTCATTAAAATGGAACTAATCAATAAAGTTCAGTCTCAGCTGTCTGGTACTTTGAAAATTGCAAAAATCTGGTCCACTTAAACTGCATTAAGATTTGAGATCAATTCTAGTATTTTATGACCTAGTCGTTTTTTAGTTTTTAAAAAGCTTTCTTCTTGCTTTGAGTCACCTTACTCATGAGGGCTGATGTGAAACCTAGAACTTCCTCTGATTCAACAGTATATGGGCAAAGTCAGAAAACATCACCCTGATGTTTGTCCCCCTAGCATATGCACTGCTTGAAAATTTGAAATCACTCCAAATACTTCCCCAAATTCGCCCACATATTTGCATTTTCTTTACCACGAGCTTCCACAACACCAATTATTTGTGTCATTTCCCTCTCCGTCTTTATCTAGAGGTTATAAACCTTTCCAATCTATCCTCTAACCTGGACCAAGACAACAATTTCTACTAAAAATTGGTTCATGGTGCTGACTTCTCCCAGATTTAAAACTACAAAGGTAAGGTATCATTTAGCCTGATTCTTTTTGTATATGTCTGCAGGGAAATTGGTGGAAGTTAAGAACAGTGTGGTCAGGGAATTCACTGGTCTTTTGTCAGGGAGTGGAGCAGCCTCATAGGAAAGCTTCTCACATTTCTCATATGGGTGCTACCTGTATACTCCCAAGGGCCTTCAGTAATTGTTTGCCTCTTACCATTATGTCACTTCCCTATGCCCTACTGAGAAGCTTATCATCCAGCAAACTGTACCAATATGGTCCTAATGAGACTGTAAACCTGAGATATAGATGTAGACAGACCTTCTCCTGAAGCAACATTTTTCATCCTACAAAACAGAAAGGAAAAATACGAACAAAACATTCCTAAAATTACCGATGGAATTTATGTCAACCTGTAATCTCTTATGTCAAAGTTCTTAGGTTAACCTCTAATCTCTTCTTAAAGGTGTTTATCTCTTCTCTACTTCCCTCCTCAATAATTCTTTGAATATAATAGCTCATGTTCCTGATAGTCACTAAATATTTGGCAGATTGTGTTTTCTCAAAGATGGCTGCAACAATTTATATATCCCATTCCATATGCTCCTCTTATAATGTGATTGACACTCCCCCTACTGAGAGGCAGCACCTCTATTCCTTCCACTGACTGGGCGAGCTTGAGACTGCCCCTACCAACACACCAAAAGAAGTTTCTGAGGTTAAACCAGACAAAAGAGATAGCATCCACCTCCCTGTCTATATCAGGACACTCACCCTAAGAACCCAGTGACCATGCTGCAAATAAGGCCAAATTAGTTCATGCAGAGAGACCACATGGAGAAACACAAATGGAGAGGCAGCTAGTACCAACTGCTAGTTGAATACATGAACTTTTGATGATTCCTGCTCCCAGCTTCATGTCTTGTACCTGATATGCCCCAGGCAACATGGAGTGAGAACCCAGCCCTGCTGTGTCCTGCCCAAATTTGTTACCCACAGAATTCAAGAGTATAATAAATGTCTATTTTATTCCACTCAATTTTGGGTAATTTGTTATGCAGCCATAGTAACCAGAACAAAATCTTTCCTGATATTTTATCTCGTTTCATCTTTACTGTCAGAGTGACTTTCACAAACAATATAAAAATTACATGATAACATCTAGAGTAGTGAAAAGATCATTTATACCCATCCACATTTCAATAAAATAGGGTTTTGTTTCTCCATTTATAAAATGAAGGCTATTTTCAAGGTCAGGAATTAAAACAGTTGGAATGTTTTTTATCTTTATTTCTCATTGGAAGAGGGAATATTTTTCAAACTAAAACTGTTCTTCCTATTGATGAGGCCCTTGAGTCCATTGAATATATAGTATTTATTTTAGTGTTTCCTTGGCTTCCTTTAATTTCTAAAGTCAAAAACAGAGGACAGCAGTTTCAAAGAGACCAGTAGTAACTTCAGTGCCCATTAATCTGAGAGGAAGCCAGAGCAAGCGACCTGCAGGGCTGGTTGCCATAATGATAAAATTACTAAGAACCTCTTTAGTAAGGAAAAAGAGTGGGTGAGGAATAAGTGAGAAATGTCATGGAAATATTAAATAGTAATAAGGGATAAAACCTTTCCAATAACCTTTCTGTAATTGAGAGACAGTTTTCATTTTAACTTTTTCATCAGTTACAAGGAAACTCAAATTGAACTTCTTTTTTCTGTCTACACTCCCACACCATTCAGGTATTCATCTAGCCTCTAGCTTTGAATCCTTCCTCTTTTCTCACAAGTTCATAATTTGTATATCCAGCCCAGACCTTGTCCTAACACTCCAGACTCACACAACCTTCTGCTTCCCAGAATCTCCCCCTGATATCTAACACTCATCTCTAGTTCAACTTCTCCACAGACTCCTGATGTCCCTCCCCAAACCTGTTCCTGTCTCATAAGTGATAGAAATTCTACCCTTCCAATGACTCAGGACAAGTATCACTTTAAACTCACTTTCACAAACAACAGCCCTCCTATCGGCAAATTCTGGTGGCTCTAGCCTCAGATCATATCCAGAATCTAAACAGTCTCATGACCTTCAACATCAACTCTCATCTAGAAAATTATTGCCATCACCTCCTAACTGGTCTCCCTGCCTTCATCCTTTCCTTCCTATGCTGTGTTCTCACCCCAGGAACCAGAATGATCCTCTAAGAATGTAAGTCTGATCATGTGCTTCCTCAGCTTAGATTCCTCTAATGGCTTTGCATCTCATTCATAATAAAAGCTCAAATCCTTAAAATGTCAAATAAGGCCCATCATGATTGTTCCCTTATTACTCCTCTCTTGCCCTATCCAGGGTCACCAGGCTCCTGACTGTGCCTAGAAGACACCAAGCACTCTCCTACCTTGATGCTTTTGGGTTTACTCTTTGCCAAGAACACCTCAAACCTCAACCCCACCCCATATCTGTATGGCTCATTCCCCACATTCACCTTATCAGCAAGGCCTTCCCTCACCACCCTATTTAAAAAAACAAATACCATATCTTCCAGGTTCCTCTTCCCTACTTTTTTTTTTTTTTTGAGTACAAACATATGTTTAATTACCAGGATCACTGCTCTTTGTTAAAATCTTGCTCACTTGAGCTAGCATATTTGGGCTTGCCATCTCATCTTATTAAGAACAGAAATTTGGTATAAATGATGTGTTTCCACCTGTGTCTCCAAATAAATTTCATGGTTTATAATTATTTTTTACATGATATTATACCTGTTTCAATGCCATTCTCCCAAATCATCCCACCCTCGCCCTCTCCCACAGAGTCAAAAAGTCTGTTCTGTACATCTGCGTCTCTTTTGCTGTCTCACATACAGGGTTATTGTTACCATCTTTCTAAATTCCATATATGTGTGTTAGTATACTGTATTGGTGTTTTTCTTTCTGGCTTACTTCACTCTGTATAATCGGCTCCAGTTTCATCCACCTCATTAGAACTGATTCAAATGTATTCTTTTTGATGGCTGAGTAATACTCCATTGTATATATGTGCCACAGCTTTCTTATCCATTCATCTGCTGATGGACATCTAGGTTTCTTCCATGTCCTGGCTATTACAAACAGTGCTGTGATGAACATTGGGGTACATGTGTCTCTTTCAATTCTTGGTGTGTACGCCCAGCAGTGTTCCCTACTTTTTTTATCTTCAAGGAACTTATTACACCCCAACATTAAAGTAATTAAATAAACAGATATGTTTGTTCATTCACTTACTGCATATCTTCCCCATTTAGAATGTAAGCTCCATTAAAGTAAAGTTGTTTTTGTTTTTGTTTTTTTGTCTATTTTGCATATGACTGAATTTCCAGTGCCCAGAATAGTTTCTGGCATATAATAGTCACATAAATGGCAAGAATAACATACACCTATTGATGAATGAACAAACAAAGGAACAATTGGACCATAGTCAATTCACAGCCAGGCACCACCTGTGCTGAAGGCAGAAGGCACATGGAGAATTCTGGATTATGCTCACATCTTCCTGGACAGCTCCTGGGTCCCCAGGGTGCTCTGAAAATTCTCCTGAGTGCAATGTGATGGCAGCAAGACTTGAGGGTCTTGGGTCACTCTTGTCTTCACCCCAGGGGATAGAGCTTTGTTCTATGAAAAGTGGAAGCTTTATTACCCAGAAGTCTGGTATTAAAATTCATGAAGTGTTTGGATGATTCTGGACAAATTACTTAACCACATTGAGTCTTGGGTTCCTCATCTGTAAAATAAAAACAGGAGCAGTTATTTTTCATAACTGGTGTAATAAAGATTAAATGAGTTAATACATGGAAACAATGATTGTTGTTGTGTTTCTGTGTTAGTCACTTAGTCATGTCCAACTCTTTGTGACCCTGTGGACTGTAGCCTGTTAGGCTCCTCTGTCCACGGAATTCTCCACGCAAGAACACTGGAGTGGGTAGCCATTCCTTTCTCCAGGAGATCTCCCCGACCCAGGGACTGAGCCCAGATCTCCTGCATTGTAGACAGATTCTTTACTGTCTGAGCCACCAGGGAAGCCCATCTGTAAATTATAAATGGGCATAAAAGCTGTAATTATGTAAGAAAACCACCTTGATTTGAGCCTGTTGTGTTGAGTCACTAAATTGTGTCTGACTCTTTATGACCCCATGGACTGCAGCACGCCAGGCCTCCCTGTCCCTCACTGTCTCCCAGAGTTCGCCCAGGTCCATGTCCATTGCATTGGTGATGCTCTCCAGCCATCTCATCCTGTTACCCTCTTCTGCCTTCAATCTTTCCCAACATCAGGGTCTTTTCCAATGAGTCCTCTGTTCATGTCATTTGACCAAATCAGCACCAGTCCTTCCAAAGAGAATTCAGGGTTGACTTCCTTTAAGACTGACTTATTTTATCTCCTTGCTGTCCAAGGGACTCTCAAGAGTCTTCTCCAGCACCAGAGATTGAAAGCATCAATTCTTTGGTGCTCTGCCTTCTGTACGGTCCAGCTTTCATAACCATAGGTGATTATTACAAAGATCATAACCTAGACTATATGGACCTGTGTCAGCAAAGCGCTGTCTTTGCTTTCTAACACACTGTCCAGGTTCATTATAGCTTTCCAACCAAGAAGCAGTCATCTAATTTCAAGACTGTAGTCACCATCTGCAGTGAATGTTAGAGCCTATAAAGAAGAAATCTGCCACTTCTTCCACCTTTCCCCCTTCTATTTGCCATGAAGCAATGGGGGGCAGATGCCATGATCTTAGTTTTTTTTTAATATTTAGTTCTAAACTGGCTTTTTCACTCTCCTCCTTATCCCTCATCAGAAGGGTCTTTAGCTCTGCTTTGCTTTCTACTGTTAGGGTAGGATGATTCACATATCTGAGGTTGTTGATGTTTCTCCCAGCAATCTTGATACCAGCTTGTCACTCATCCGACCTGGCATTTCTCATTGTGTGCTTTGCGTATAGGTTAAATAAACAGAATGACAATAAACAGCCTTGCCATCCGCCTTTCTCAGTCCTGAACCAGTCAGTTGTTCCATATAGGGTTCTTAGATTTGAGCCTCAGTTCAGTTCAGTTCATTCACTCAGTCGTGTCTGACTCTTTGCGACCCCATGAATCGCAGCACGCCAGGCCTCCCTGTCCATCACCATCTCCCGGAGTTCACTCGGACTCACGTCCATCGACTCCGTGATGCCATCCAGCCATCTCATCCTCGGTTGTTCCCTTCTCCTCCTGCCCCCAATCCCTCCTAGCATCAGAGTCTTTTCCAATGAGTCAACTCTTCTCATGAGATGGCCAAAGTACTGGAGTTTCAACTTTAACATCATTCCTTCCAAAGAAATCCCATGGTTGATCTCTTTCAGAATGGACTGGTTGGATCTCCTTGCAGTCCAAGGGACCCTCAAGAGTCTTCTCCAACACCACAGTTCAAAAGCATCAATTCTTTGGCGCTCAGCCTTCTTCACAGTCCAACTCTCACACCATACATGATCACAGGAAAAACCGTAGCCTTGACTAGACAGACCTCAGTCGGCAAAGTAATGTCTCTGCTTTCCAATATGCTATCTAGGTTGGTCATAACTTTTCTTCCAAGGAGTAAGCATCTTTTAATTTCATGGCTGCAGTCACCATCTGCAGTGATTTTGGAGCCCCCCAAAATAAAGTCTGACAACATTTCCACTGTTTCCCCATCTATTTCCCATGAAGTGATGGGACCGGATGCCATGATCTTCGTTTTCTGAATGTTGAGCTTTAGGCCAACTTTTTCACTCTCCTCTTTCACGTTCATCAAGAGGCTTTTTAGCTCCTCTTCACTTTCTGCCATAAGGGTGGTGTCATCTGCATATCTGAGGTTATTGATATTTCTCCTGGCAATCTTGATTCCAGCTTGTGTTTCTTCCAGTCCAGCGTTTCTCATGATGTACTCTGCATATAAGTTAAATAGCAGGGTGACAATATACAGCCTTGACGTACTCCTTTTCCTATTTGGAACCAGTCTGTTGTTCCATGTCCAGTTCTAACTGTTGCTTCCTGACCTGCATACAGATTTCTCAAGAGGCAGGTCAGGGGGTCTGGTATGCCCATCTCTTTCAGAATTTTCCACAGTTTATTGTGATTCACACAGTCAAAGGCTTTGGCATAGTCAATAAAGCAGAAGTAGATATTTTTCTGGAACTCTCTTGCTTTTTCCATGATCCAGCGGATGTTGGCAATTTGGTCTGTGGTTCCTCTGCCTTTTCTAAAACCAGCTTGAACATAAGGGAGTTCATGGTTCACATATTGCTGAAGCCTGGCTTGGAGAATTTTGAGCATGACTTTACTAGCATGTGAGATGAGTGCAATTGTGCAGTAGTTTGGGCATTCTTTTGCATTGCCTTTCTTTGGAATTGGAATGAAAACTGACCTTTTCCAGTCCTGTGGCCACTGCTGAGTTTTCCAAATTGGCTGGCATATTGAGTGCAGCACTTTCACAGCATCATCTTTCAGGATTTGAAACAGCTCAATTGGAATTCCATCATCTCCACTAGCTTTGTTCGTAGTGATGCTTTCTAAGGCCCACTTGACTTCACATTCCAAGATTTGAGTCTACTTAGTAATTAAAGCAGAGTCACATATTCAGTGTAACTGATGGGTACCTGATTAGTCACAGAAAAGGCCAAAATGACTGGTTGGCTACTTATGTGAGACTTACTGGTCTGAAAGTGGAGGGAATTGGGCAACTTTTTAATACCCACAAGTGATGGGTAATCTACATACATTATTTCATTTTATCCTAATAAAAATTCATGGAAGATAAGTATTAATATTACAAAAATCACGTTAAAGTGATAAATGAGGTTCAGAGAGTTTAAGTAACTTACCAAAACTACCCTGGTCAGGTAGCTAGAAATTACAAGACCATTTCCAAAACACCAAGTCATAGTCTTGGACTTTAAAAGTCAAACTTCTCCACCAATGATTCTTAAATGTATTAAAGACAGGTGTTCCACATAAAATGTGGATGAAAAGGATATAACAGAAGATGAAATATCTAATTAAAATTCATAGAAAATGAGAAAACTTTGATACAAAAGAATACATATTCTATGATTCCATTAAGATAAAATTCTAGAGCAGACAAAAATAAGCTATGGTGATAAATTCAAAACAGTGATTACCTTGTGTGTGTTGGGGCAGGGGCAGGGATTAATTGAGAAGGGGCTATGGGCTTCCTTTGTGGCTCAGCTGGTAAAGAATCTGTCTGCAATGCAGGAGACCTGGGTTCGATCCCTGAGTTGGGAAGATCCCCTGGAGAAGGGAAAGGCTACTCTTTACAGTATTCTGGGCCTGGAGACTTCCATGGACTGTATAGTCCATGGGGTCACAAAGAGTTGGACATGACTGAGCGACTTTCACTTTGACATGGGAACTTAACAAGGAGATAGAAATCTCTTACACCTGGATAATGAGTTATATGGTAAATACATTTGTCAAAACTCATGAAACTGTATACTTAAGATATGTGCATTTCATTGGACATAAATTGTTGTCTTAGTCTGTACCAGCTGCTTTAAGGCTGGTAGCTTATAAAAGAAAAAAGTAAAAGCATTCAGTTCAGTTCAGTTTACTTCAGTCGCTCAGTCATGTCCGACTCTTTGTGACCGCAGGAATTGCAGCACGCCAGTCCTCCCTGTCCATCACCATCTCCCGGAGTTTACTCAAACTCACGTCCATCGAGTCGGTGATGCCATCCAGCCATCTCATCCTCTGTCGTCCTGTTTTCTTCCTGTCCCCAATCCCTCTGAGCATCAGAGTCTTTTCCAATGAGTCAACTCTTCTCATGAGGTGGCCAAAGTACTGGAGTTTCAGCTTTAGCATCATTCTTTCCAAAGAACACCCAGGACTGATCTCCTCTGGAATGGACTGGTAGGATCTCCCTTCAGTCCAAGGGACTCTCAAGAGTCTTCTCCAACACCACAGTTCAAAAGCATCAATTCTTCGGCGCTCAGCTTTCTTCACAGTCCAAATCTTGCATCCATACATGACCACTGGAAAAACCATAGCCTTGACTAGACGGACCTTTGTTGGCAAAATAATGTCTCTGCTTTTCAATATACTATCTAGGTTGGTCGTAACTTTTACTCCAAGGAGTAAGCATCTTTTAATTTCATGGCTGCAATCACCATCTGCAGTGATTTTGAAGCCCCAAAAGATAAAATCTAACACTGTTTCCACTGTTTCCCCATCTATTTCCCATGAAGAGATGGAACCAGATGCCATGATCCTCGTTTTCTGAATGTTGAGCTTTAAGCCAGCATTTTCACTCTCCTCTTTCACTTTCATCAAGAGGCTTTTTTAGTTCCTCTTCACTTTCTGCCATAAGGGTGGTGTCATCTGCCTATCTGAGGTTCTTGATATTTCTCCCAGCAGTCAGATTCCAGCTTGTGCTTCTTCCAGTCCAGTGTTTCTCATAATGTACTCTGCATATAAGTTAAACAAGCAAGGTGACAATATACAGCCTTGATGTATTTCTTTTTCCATTTGGAGCCAATCCATTGTTCCATGTCCAGTTCTAACTGTTGCTTCCTAACCTGCATACAGGTTTCTCAAGAGGCAGGTCAGGGGGTCTGGTATGCCCATCTCTTTCAGAATTTTCCACAGTTTATTGTGATCCACACAGTCAAAGGCTTTGGCATAGTCAATAAAGCAGAAATAGATGTTTTTCTGGAACTCTCTTGCTTTTTCCATGATCCAGCAGGTGTTGGTAATTTGAACTCTGGTTCCTCTGTCTTTTCTAAAACCAGCTTGAACTTCAGAAAGTTCATGGTTCATGTATTGCTGAAGCCTGGCTTGGATAATTTTCAACATTACTAGCATGTGAGATGAGTGCAATTGTGCGGTAGTTTGAGCATTGTTTGGCATTACCTTTCTTTGGGATCGGAATGAAAACTGATCTTTCCAGTCCTGTGGCCACTGCTGAGTTTTCCAAATTGGCTGGCATATTGAGTGCAGCACTTTCACAGCATCATCTTTCAGGATTTGAAACAGCTCAATTGGAATTCCATCACCTCCACTAGCTTTGTTCATAGTGATGCTTTCTAAGGCCCACTTGCCTTCACATTCCAGGATGTCTGGCTCTAGATTAGTGATCACACCATTGTGATTATCCGGGTCGTGAAGATCTTTTATGTACAGTTCTTCCGTGTATTCTTGCCATCTCTTCTTAATATCTTCTGCTTCTGTTAGGTCCATACCATTTCTGTCCTTTATCGAGCCCATCTTTGCATGAAATGTTCCCTTGGTATCTCTAATTTTCTTGAAGAGATCCCTAGTCTTTCCCATTCTGTTGCTTTCCTCTATTTCTTTGCACTGATCGCTGAGGAAGGCTTTCTTATCTCTTCTTGCTATTCTTTGGAACTCTGCATTCAGATGCTTATATCTTTCCTTTCCTCCTTTGCTTTTCACTTCTCTTCTTTTCACAGCTATTTGTAAGGCCTCCCCAAACAGTCATTTTGCTTTTCTGTATTTATTTTTCCATAGGGATCTTCTTGATCCCTGTCTCCTGTACAATGTCATGTACCTCAGTGACAAGGTCTCTCTTACCTTGGACGTGGGGTATCTCTTCACGGCTGCTCCAGCAAAGCACAGCTGCTGCTCCTTACCTTGGACGAGGGGTATCTTCTCACCCAAAAGCATTAGTTGCATCCAACTCTTTGTGACCCCATGGACTGTACCCTGCCAGGCTCCTCTGTCCATAGAATTTTCCAGTCAAGAATACTGGAGTGGGTAGCCATTTCCTTCTCCAGGGGATATTCCCAACCTAGGGAACAAACCTATGTCTCATGTCTCTTGCATTGGCAGGTGAGTTATTTACCACTAGCATTACCTGGGAAGTCCAAACTTATAAACTACTGGAATTTATTTATCATAGTTCTGGAGGCAGAAGGCCACAGTGCTAGCACAGTAGGGTTCTGGTGAAGGTCCCTTTATGGGCACCAGATTTCTGGCTATGTCTTCAAGTAGTAGAAGGGGCAAAGGCGCTCTCTCTGGAGTCTCTTTTATAAAGGCATTAATCTCACTCATAAAGGCTCTATGTATTTGAGGGAGAGTACAAAATCATTCAAACCATAGCATTTTTTAAAGTTTTTATCATAGAAATTTAGGGGGGTTTCAGGCTTGCAACCTGAGTGAAAAATAAAGGCATTGTTTTAAGGACTTGTATTAATCCTTGGGAAAATCCAATGATGTTGGTTCAGAAATCAAACTCATCTCCAAGATGAAGAAGGTTAAGTAAACAATATAGAGTAATTTTTGTCTACACAAAAGTCAGGAGGAGTAGAAATAGGATTCAAACCTTAGTGGAATGTAATTAACCCCCCACTAAAGCTGTCTCTTAAGATAGCTTGTTGTAGCAACAATGAAGCTGGAAAAGGGAAGTATGGGTTCATTTTCCCCATGTAAATACCAAATCTTTAGCCTCAGCATCATGTGGATAAAGAGAATATATGAATACTAAGTAGCTAGTCCAGACCTTATTCAAAGAGGTGTGTTAGTAGGAAATTTCGAGGAAAATGATAATTTGTGAGTCATAGGGATAGGAATGGTTAGATTTTGTCTCATACTACAATATATCTTATTTCTGTTTATTCATATTTCACCTTACTTAAAATTTTAAAAAATTAATCTTATCATCATAGGAATAAAATAAGCATATGACTTTGAATTGTAACGAAGAATAACCATTATATTGAATAGCCACCATAACCAAGATTAAAGTTATTTCAAATGAATCCCATTTAAAACTAATGTGGAAGGTTTAGCCACATTGTATTGTGTGGTCTATTTTTAACACACCTCCTTATACACAATAGCTCTGATTTAACATGGGAGAAGAGGCAAGAATAAAAATGTCACAGAATAGATAGGAGCCTTATGGCACATTATTTCCCAAAAGTCCCTTCCTTTAATGACTGAATTCACTACACCTTCCTTAGAAAGGCAAAATGATAGGTAATTTAAATTCAAACAACGTGTAGGACATAGCCAACTTAGCAAGTCACAAAAAAGAATTCAGAGGAAGCAAGGACGATATTAACCACCATAAAGAAAACAACAGAAGATAAATAATATAATCTTGCTTACCACACAGGCCTCTAATTATAGGGGATAAAACTTCCTTGATATTTTTCTCAAATAAGACATTAAACAGGCCTCAGAAGAGAAAAGCATTTATTTTGGTGAAAGAAACATAAATAAAATAGTTGCATGATATAAATAATGTCAATACTAAAGAATGTAACTGGTGCAAGCAAAAACTTTTGCAAAAACTAAGTACAGTGCATAGGAGTTCACGTCTGTTTCAGGAGGTGTTAACACAGTGCTGTCAACTAGAATTTTCTGTTGTGATGGAAATGCTTTCTGATCTGTCCATTGTGGTAGTCACAAGCCATGTGTTGCTAGTTGAGCACTTAAAACATGGCTAGTGTGACTGAGGAACTGAAGTTTTAATTTTAATTAATTTAAATTTAAATAACCAAGTGTGGCTAGCGGCCATCTTATTGGACAGTATAGCCTTAGAACGGTTTCAAAGAAATAGACAAGCCTTTGAGACTGACCTTGTCTTCAAACAAACCCCTGATGGCTCTGTAATTTCCCAAACTGACTTGGGAACATTAGTCAGTCTGTATGGCTTAAAGAGTTCAATGTGTTGCAGATACCTGCTCTTCCCAGGGGTGAAATGTATAGCCATGTCTGATGAAGGTTTGCCTCACAGCAATGAAATGGATTGTGACATTTGGAAACACTCTTACTCCTAACCCTGGCCCATGAGATTCCCAGAGCATGGCCTTACACAGAACTGATGTAGTCCTTTATCTGATCTTGGATTCTAAACAAAGAAAATAACAAAGTCTCCTGGTGTGCTTCTTGAGAAAAAAAATTAAATTGATCTGACAGCCTAGCTTCTCTTCAGTAAGAGCTTATTGCTGTTGCTAATAGATTTCTTCCATGTGACGAGCTCCTCCACATGCTATAATGCTATAACATTATAATCCACTATAATCCTCTAACTTTCTATTCTACCCAAATGAATTTAGTCCTTGGTGGAAACCACCTGTGGAGTCTATGTGGTGAAATTCCCTTCAACTAACCAAAGCATTAAGCTTTTGTTATGAAGGAGGTCATAAATTTAGCTAAAGATGGAATGCAGATTTCATTTAATCAACTGCTAATAACTGCCTGGAGCAGTTATTAATAATAACTTAATAAAGAAATAATGTCTTGAGGTGCCTTGAAGTGCCTTTAGTGGGAAATCATGCTGTGATTGTTTAGTAATATTTTCCATAATGGAGACTTTGTTTTCTGAGCTTCTATCGGCCACCCCTATGTGAGCCAATGTGAGGATACACAGTTGAGGAAAACATTGTCTAGATACATCTGTCACTAAATATCCTAGAAGAGTGCATCATAGATATGACAGAAGGAAAAAGATAATAGAGATCAATGTCAATGGGAAATATGGCAACTGGCATACTGGAAGAGGTGGCATTTGAGCTAGATTTTGAAAGATGCATGATCTGTGGAGTAATAATGTGGAAGCATTACTGGCAATAACAGACACAGGGATGCATATCCTGTCAAAGGAAGGGCAAATGTGTGACAAAGGCAGAAAGAAGTGCACTGAAAGATGCTACCAAAAAGATGTGGAGTCAAATACAAAAAGGCATTGGATACCATGCTACAGAACTTGTTTTGTAGTGATAAATAGACATCAAAAAACTTTGAGGTCAGAGCTGCATTTTAAGAAGACAAGTTTGACTGTCATGAGCAGGAGGGATAGGTAAAACAAGATGTCAAATGTAGCAGTCATTTTATTAACTTATTTGCAATATAATATACCCTTCAAAAAATTCTAAAATTAATTGAGAGGGCTTATTATAATCATATAATACTCACCCCTCAGAACAAGACCTAGTTTTCCCCACAGTCAGTCTCTCCCATCAGGAAGCTTCCATAAGCCTCTTATCTTTATCCATCAGAGGGCAGACCAAATGAAAATCACAATCACAGAAAACTAATCAAACTGGCCCCGTGGACCACTGCTGCTGCTGCTGCTGCCAAGTCACTTCAGTCGTCTCCGACTCTGTGCGACCCCATAGACGGCAGCCCACCATGCTCTCCTGTCCCTGGGATTCTCCAGGCAAGAACACTGGAGTGGGTTGCCATTTCCTTCTCCAATGCATGAAAGTGAAAAGTGAAAGTGAAGTCACTCAATCGTGTCTGACTCTTCATGACCCCATGGACTACAGCCTACCAGGCTCCTCCGTCCATGGGATTTTCCAGGCAAGAGTACTGGAGTGGGTTGCCATTGTCTTCTCTGCCATGGGCCACAGCCTCGTCTAGCTCAGTGAAACTATGAGCCATGCCATGTAGGGCCACTAAAGATGGAGGGGTTATGGTGGAGAGTTCTGACAAAATGTGGTGACTGGAGAAGGGAATAGCAAACCACTTCAGTATTCTTGCTATGAGAACCCCATGAACATGAAAGGCAAAAAGAAAAGGCAAAAAGATGAACTCCCCAGGTCGGTAGATGCCCATATGTTACTGGAGAAGAGTGGAGAAATAACTTCAGAAAGAATGAAGAGATAGAACCAAAGCAAAAACAAAGCCCAGATGTGGATGTGACTGGTGATGGGACTAAAGTCCAATACTGTAAGGAGCAATATTGCATGCTGCTGCTGCTGCTAAGCCACTTCAGTCGTGTCCGACTCTGTGCGACCCCATAGATGGCAGCCCATCAGGCTCCTCTGTCCCTGGGATTCTCCAGGCAAGAATACTGGAGTGGGTTGCCATTTCCTTCTCCAATGCATGCATGCATGCTAAGTTGCTTCAGTCATGTCTGACTCTGTGCGACTCTATGGACAGCAGCCCACCAGGCTTCTTTGTCCACGGGATTCTATAGGCAAAAATACTGGAGTGGGTTGCCATTATGAACCTACAATGTTAGGTCCATGAATCAAGGTAAATTGGAAGTGGTCAAACAGGAAATGGAAAGAGTGAACATGGACATTTTAGGAATTAGTGAACTAAAATGGATTGGAATGGGTGAATTTAAGTCAGATGACCATTGTATCTACTACTGTGGACAAGAATCCCTTAGAAGAAATAGAGTAGCCCTCATATTCAACAAGAGTCTGAAATGGAGTACTTGCATGCAATCTCAAAAATGACAGAATGATCTCTGTTCATTTCCAAGGCAAATCAATCAATATCACAGTAATCTGAGTCTATGCCCCAACCAGTAATGCTGAAGAAGCTGAAGTTGAACAGTTCTATGAAGACCTACAAGACATTTTAGAACTAACACCCACAAAAGATGTCCTTTTCTTCATAGGGGACTGGAATGCAAAAGCAGGAAGTCATGAGATACATGGAGTAACAGGCAAAGTTGGCCTTGGAGTACAAAATGAGGAAAGGCAAAGGCTAATAGAATTTTGCCAAGAGATTGCACTGGTCATAGCAGACACCCTCTTCCAGCAACACAAGAGATGACTCTACACATGGACATCACCAGATGATAAATACAGAAATCAAATTAATTATATTCTTTGCAGCTGAAGATGAAGAAACTCTATACAGTCATCAAAAACAAGACCAGGAGCTCACTGTGGCTCAGATCATGAACTCTTTATTGCAAAATTCTGACTTCAATTGAAGAGAGTAGGGGAAATCACTAGACCATTCAGGTATGACCTAAATCAAATCCGTTATGATTATACAGTGGAAGTGACAAATATATTCAATGGCTTAGATCTGATAGACAGAATGCCTGAAGAACTATGCATGGAGGTTTGTGACATTGTACAGGAGGCAGGGATCTAGACCATACCCCCAAAAAAGAAACACAAAAAGGCAAAATGGTTATCTCAGGAGAGCTTACAAATAGCTCAGAAAAGAGGAGAAGCAAAAGGCAAAGGAAAAAAAGGAGCGATATACCTATCTGAATGCAGAGTTCCAAAGAATACCAAGAAGAGATAAGAAAGCCTTCCTCAGTGATCAGTGCAAAGAAATAGAGGGAAACAAGAGAATGGGAAAGACTAGAGATCTCTTCAAAAAATTAGAGATACCGCTATACATAGGATGACCCAGAGAGATGTTGTGGGGAGGGGGGTGGGAGGGGGGTTCATATTTGGGAATGCATGTACACCCATGGTGGATTCATGTCAATGTATGGAAAAACCAATACAGAATTGTAAAGTAAAATAAAAAATAAATTAAAAAAAATAAAATAAAATAAAAAAGAATCAAAGATCAAAAAAACAATTAGAGATACCAAGGGAACATTTAATGCAAAGATGGGCACATAAAGGACAAAAATGGTATGCACCTAACAGAATCAGAAGATATTAAGAAGAGGTGGCAAGACTACACGGAAGGAATATACAAAATGAAGATCTTCCTGACCCAAATAACCACGATGGTGGGATCACTCACCTGGAATCAGACATCCTGGATTGAGAAGTCAAGTGGGCCTTAGGAAAAATGCTAGTGGAGGTGATGGAATTCCAGTTGAGCTATTTCAAATCCTGAAAGATGATGCTGTGAAAATGCTGCACTCAATATGCCAGCAAATTTGGAAAACTCAGTAGTGGCCACAAGACTGGAAAAAGATCAGTTTTCATTCCAGTCCCAAAGAAAGGCAATGCCAAAGAATATTCAAACTACCACACAATTGTACTCATCACACACACTAGCAAAGTAATGCTCAAAATTCTCCAAGCCAGGCTTCAACAGTATGTGAACCATGAACTTCCAGATGTTCAAGCTGGTTTTAGAAAAGGCAGAGGAACCAAAGATCAAATTGCCAACAACCATTGGATCATCGAGAAAGCAAGAGAGTTCCAGAAAAACATCTACTTCTGTTTTTTGACAACGCAGACTTTGACTGTGTGGACGACAACAAACTGTGGAAAATTCTTAAAGAGACAGGAATACTAGGCCACCTGACCTGCCTCCTGAGAAATCTGTATGCAAGTCAAGAAGCAACAGTTAGAACCGGACATGGAACAACAGACTGGTTCCAAATCGGGAAAGGATACATCAAGGCTATGTATTGTCATCATGTTTCTTTAACATATATGCAGAGTATATCATGCAAAATGCCAGGCTGGATGAAGCACAAGGTAGAATCAAGATTGCTGGGAGAAATATCAGTAACCTCAGATAAGCAGATGACACCACCCTTATGGAAGAAAGCAAAGAGGATGAATGTGAAAGAGGAGAGTGAAAAAGTTGGCTTAACACTCAACATTCAGAAAACGTTGAGTCCCATCACTTCATGGCATCCAGTCCCATCACTTCATGACAAATAGATGGGGAAATGGTGAGATACTTTATTCTCTTGGGTTCCAAAATCCCTGCAGATAGTGACTGCAACCATGAAATTAAAAGAGTCTTGCTTCTTGGAAGAAAAGCTATGACCAACCTAGACAGCATAGTAAAAAGCAGAGATGTTACTTTGCAGACAAAGGTCCAGCTAGTCAAAGCTATGGTTTTTCCAGTAGTTATGTATGGATGTGAGAGTTGGACTATAAAGAAAGCTGAGCACCAAAGAATTGATGCTTTTGGACTGTGGTGCTGGAGAAGACTCTTGAGAGTCCCTTGGACTGCAAGGAGATCCAGCCAGTCCATCCTAAAGGAAATCAGTCCTGAATATTCATTGGAAAGACTGATGTTGAAACTGAAACTCCAATAGTTTGGCCACCTGATGCCAAGAGCTGACTCATTGGAAAAACCCTGATGCTGGGGAAGATTGAAGGTGGGAGAAGAAGGGGATGACAGAGGATGAGATGGTTGGATGGCATCACTGACTCAATGGACTTGAGTTTGTGCAAGCTCCAGGAGTTGGAGATGGACAGGGAAGATTGGTGTGCTGCTGTCCATCTCTCTCACAGAGTCAGACATGACTGAACAACTGAACTGGAAGGCCAATGTGGTGGGAGTTCAGGGGAAAGGATTGGGGAATGATGGAAGGTGAAGTCAGAGAAAGGACAATACCAGATCACAGGCAGCCTCTGAGACTAGAAATCCCTGACAACAGGTGAAGGAAAAGCCCAAATCACCGCAGCCTGCTTATACATGTGTACAGAAGGACCTATGGTTAAAATAGCAAAATACTTTCATTCCAGCTGGTAAATAGCCACTATGCTGATCTCCCTAAGAATCCCCACAGCTCTAGCCAGCCAGGGTTTTCCCTGAGGGCCATACAACTTCTAGGATCCAGTAATTTAAGAATTCAGGGTAACTACATGCCTCTAACCTTGATCTAGCTCCATGACTGCAGATGTATAACATTATCCCAGGGCAAAAGGAAAAGTATTTCTTTATATACATCTTTATGAAGTTCAAAATAAGCATGCATTCACTCAGTCAGTAAATATTTATTAAGTACCAACTATGGGCCAGGAGTTATTAGAAGTCTCAGGACAAGTGAGAGTAAACAGACCAGTTTCTACCTTCACAAAGCTAAGGGTTTGAACTTTAGGCAAATTATTGCCTGTAAGAAGCAGTTTTTAGGCAGTGGTTCTCAACCCAAACTACACAACAGAATCACCAGAAAGTTGTTTAAAGTACTGATACCTAGGTCCCACCCTCAAAGGGTCTGATTTAACTGATATGAGTAGTGGCTAGGTTACTGGAAATTTCTAAAAAAAAAAAAAAAAAAAAAAAAAAAACCAGCTGATTTAATGTGTTACAAGGCTGAGAGCTTCCCTCCTAGAGATATGAGCCAATGTTGATGACAGAGTGGAATTGTGACATTTTAGAAAAATTTATGGATGCAAACCTGGGACATCTTCACTGCATGTTAAAGCATAAAGATAAATCAAGATGGAAACATGATTCTTTCAAAGGTATTTTTCAGAAAGTTCTTGAGGCTGTCTTTGTAGAATGGTATTCTGACAAATATTGCCTGGCAGTCTGATCCAATATTAGACAGGTCAACTCTTCATATTCTGCCAATCCTCAGCCAAACTCTGGGTTTTGTGAAATCGAATTCCTCAGGAGAAGGACCTCCACCCATGACCTGTCTGCATGTCAGCCTGAGGAAAGGAGGAACACCCAGCACTCCAGACCACAGGATAGGAGTCCAGCTCTCTCGGGGTTAACAACCAAAACTCAGTGGATTGAGATTGTTCTTTACATAGAATTCTTGCCTCTCCAACTGCTTTCTAGTTGACTCCCTCAGTTGTCCATCTTGTGACAAATGTTTAGAAAGAAACAGAATCAGAAACTCCTTGAAAAGGTTTGACCCTATAGAGAATTGAGGGGAGCTGTGGAAAGAGAATAAAAAGGTGAATAAAAAGGCACCCAGCATGTTTAGGTATACTTCAGCTGAGCAGCTTGGAATGTGACCAAGAATGTAGAAAGAAAATGACTAGGATTTCAAAACTCAGCAAGAAAACCCACAAAAAGGAAACATATTAGTGGAAATAACAGAGCCCTGAATTATGATTTAGAAGGCAAGAATTTTTGTCTCTGGTCTATTGTGACATGGGTAACTTCTCTGTGCTTCAGTTTCCTCAATTTTAAAATGAGATTGGTAGACTTAAATGATCTCCAATAGAACAGGTAAGTAAAATGTAATTTAATATTTGTGAGAGAGAGAGAAAGAGGAAAAAAATACTGATAAGTGGAATATGAAGACAACTGTTAGAGAGAAACCAAATTAACATTTGGAGCCCAAGACACTCCTAGGGAGTGAGGGTGAAAGGGGATTAAGACACTCACACTTTATCTTAAGAACTAAAATGGTCAGGGTGGACTGGGGATTGCCCTGAACTAGTCCCAAAGACAGAGAAGGGCCATGAGAAGCCTAGGTAAATGCACCACCAAGGAGAAAAGATAGGACCACCTGCCCAGCTTCTGCAATGACATAGGAGTTCCAAAGTATAGTGCACACTGGGACCAAACCCAAGATCAGGGAGCAGGCTTGAGTCCTGGAGAAGTGGACATGTAAGTAAGGAACTATAATAATGGAAGTCCAAGCCAGATTTGCCCAAAGCCCACCTCTGGCTAAACTTACTCCTCAGTGCTGGGGTCTTCTCTCTGGCCCTTTAAAGAAGGGCAGTGACCCCAAAATGGTCTACACAGGCAGCTTCTCCTGGAGCTACCAGCCTCTGTGGAACTGCAAAATTCCCTAGCCTGAGTTGGGATTCCAGTCCTAGACTGTCAGAATAAGGGGCTCCCAGGAAAGGTCACTGTACTTCCCATTCATGAGGCAGGTGAGGACTCCCACATTCAACTTTGGGACCCTACCTGAGTGGTGCCTTATTGGTATCCCAAGCTATGAACTGAGACACTCCAGTCACAGATCTATAAGATCACTTACAGCTCTAATATGCTGTGGTTTTAGTGTACAATTCAAAATGAAATCCAAAGACAGAGTTTGGCATATAACTATCTCCTTAAGCTTGTAGACTCTGGAACTCTTGTCTGAAAAAAAAGAGATGTGTAAATTAGGAATCCATCTGTGACCATGACATAGCCTAAAATTAACACAGAAGGCATATCACTCCATGTGCATTCATTAAAGATCATTAAAGTGAAAGCTGGGAATGCGAAAGATAATTATATAATCTGAATATCTAAAACGTCTTCCTTATGGAGAGCAGGTTTGTATGTATGTGTAAAACATATATGTATTATCTCCAAATGGAAACAGAAACACATGTTTGCTTTACTGGAAGGTAATCATTGTATTAATTTCCTGTTTCAAATGGCCTTAAACAATAACCATCAGCTTTGTTAACACGCATACTGCTTGACTCAGAAATTTCACATGTAGAAGTTTAACCTGATGAAAATTTTCACATATATACAAAAATATATAAGAATGTTCATTGTCACAATATTGTTAACAAGGAAAAAAGCTGAAAAGAATTGAAATGTTCATTAATAAGAGATTAGTTAGATAAATTATCAGTCATCCATATACAAGGATACTCTGCAATTACCAAAAATAGTCAAACTTACTTTTATACTAAGAAAAAAATTTATATTAACTGATGGAGCTGATATTTACAGTTTATATATTTACCCTACATCCATTCTCTGCTTCAAATCAAATCGACTTGAAGCTGAGGATTTCTTGTGTCAGGGAGGCTTGGTTACAAAGAGCACTGACCACAAAATGATAATTCCTCATACAGGTCAGCATGTCCATCATCAAAAAGTCTACAAACAGTAAATGCTGGAGAGGGTGTGGAAAAAAGGGAACCTTCTTACACTTTATTGGGAATGTAAATTAGTACAGCTACAATGGAGAAAAGTAAGGAGGTCCCTTAAAAAAACTAAAAACAGAGTTATCATCTGATCCAGCAATCCCGCTGCTGGGCATATATTGGAAAAGATTCATGTACCCCAATGTTCATAGCATCACTCTTTATAATAGCCAAGACATGGAAGCAGCCTAAATGTCCACTGGCCGATGAATGGATGAAAAGATGTGGTATATTTATTACAATGGAATATTACTCAGCTGTCAAAAAGAACTAACTAATGCCATTTGCAGCAACATGAATGGATCTAGAGATTATCATACTAAATGAAGCAAGCTAAACAGATGGTGACTGCAGCCATGAAATTAAAAGACGCTTACTCCTTGGAAGAAAAGTTATGACCAACCTAGATAGCATATTGAAAAGCAGAGAAATTACTTTGCCAACTAAGGTCCGTTTAGTCAAGGCTATGGTTCTTCCAGTGGTCATGTATGGATGTGAGAGTTGGACTGTAATGAAGGCTGAGCGCCAAAAACTTGTTGCTTTTGAACTGTGGTGTTGGAGAAGACTCTTGAGAGTCCCTTGGACTGCAAGGAGATCCAACCAGTCCATTCTGAAGGAGATCAGCCCTGGGATTTCTTTGGAAGGAATGATGCTAAAGCTGAAGCTCCAGTACTTTGGCCACCTCATGAGAAGAGTTGACTCATTGGAAAAGACTTTGATGCTGGGAGGAATTGGGGGCAAGAGGAGAAGGGGACGACTGAGGATGAGATGGTTGGATGGCATCACTGACTCGATGGACATGAGTCTGAGTGAACTCCAGGAGTTGGTGATGGACAGGGAGGCCTGGCATGCTGCGATTCATGGGGTTGCAAAGAGTCGGACACGACTGAGCGACTGAATTGAACTGACTAAAGACAAATATCATGTGATTATCACATGTATAATCTAAAAAAAAAAAATAGATACAAATGAGTTTATACAAAACAGAAATAGACCCACAGATACAACAACTTATGGTTACTAAAGGAGAAGGAGGGGAGAGGAGTAAATTAGGAGTTTGGGGTTAACATAAACACACTGTTGCTGCTAAGTCACTTCAGTCGTGTCCGACTCTGTGCGACCCCATATACGGCAGCCCACCAGGCTCCCCTGTCCCTGGGATTCTCCGGGCAAGAACATTGGAGTGGGTTGCCATTTCCTTCTCCAATGCATGAAAGTGAAAAGTGAAAGTGAAGTCACTGAGTCATGTCCAACTCTCAGGGACCCCATGGACTGCAGCCTACCAGGCTCCTCTGTCCATGGGATTTTCCAGGCAAGAGTACTGGAGTGGAGTGCCATTGCCTTCTCTGAACATAAACACACTATTATATATAAAATAAATAACCAACAAGGACCTACTGTACAGTACAGGGAACTATAATCAATATTTTCTAGTAACCTATAAGAAAAAAGAATATATATATAAGAAACAATCACTTTGCTGTCTACCTAAAACTAACACAACGTGGTAAAACAATTATACTTCACTTTTAAAAAAAGACAAATTTTTAGTGCTGAGCACCAAAGACAAGGGACCCAGAGAAAAATATTCTCAGCATTCCATGGGCACATTCTTGAGAATGGAAATAACCTGGACTATCTTAAGAAAACAAGAACAACCTACCTGGAACTTTCCCTGAAGGTTAATTCATTTTCTTATAAACAAAAGACAAATGTCATCTTTTAGCAGATAAAGTCCTTGCTTTTATGGAGATTTAGGTGATGGGAGATGGAAAAAATGAAAACAAAATAATGAAAAAGACAATCAGAGATTAATAAAGCTTTTAAAAAAAATTTAATGGATTAAGCAATCAATGCAGGGTGGGGAGGAAGAATGGGCAGGAAAAAAACATGTGGCTGGAGATCTTAATTTCCAGATAGGATTGGGCATGCCAAGATGTGGGCAAACAGGTTAACAATGACCCCCAAGGCATCTGTTGTGTTGAAAGAATGTGCCCTATGAAAGGGGAATCCATTGGAGGGTAAATCAAGGGTCTGATATAATATGATTCATCGTCTAGAGGAAGGAACAAGAAGGAAATGGAGACAAAGACAACCGATGGAAGGGGATGAATGATATGTCTGCTGTTGTTTTTCAGTCACTAAGTCATGTTTGATTCTTTTCAACCCCAAGGACTGTAGCACCCAGGCCCCTCTGTTCTCCACTATCTCCCAGAGTTTGCTCAAATTCATCTCCATTGAGTTGGTGATGCCATCCAACTATCTCATCTTCTGTTGCCCGCTTCTCCTCTTGCTCTGAATCTTTCCCAACATCACGATCTTTTCCAAGAGTCAGCTCTTCACATCAGGTAGCCAAAGAACTGGAGCTTAAGCTTCAGCATCAGTCCTTTCAATGAATAGTCAGGGTTGATTTTCTTTAGGGTTGACTGGTTCGACTTCCTTTCAGTCCAAGGTGGAGAAGGCAATGGCAACCCACTCCAGTACTCTTGTCTGGAAAATCCATGGAGGAGTCTGGTAGGCTGCAGTCCATGGGGTCGCTAACAGTCGGACACGACTGAGCGACTTCACTCTCACTTTTCACATTCCTGCATTGGAGAATGAAATGGCAACCCACTCCAGTGTTCTTGCCTGGAGAATCCCAGGGATGGGGGAGCCTGGTGGGCTGCCATCTCTGGGGTCGCACAGAGTTGGACACAACTTAAGTGACTTAGCAGCAGCAGGAGCAACAGCAGTCCAAGAACTCTCAAGAGTCTTCTCCAACACCACAGTATTAAAGCGTCACTTCTTCAGCATTCAGCCTTCTTTATGGACCAACTCTCACAACCATATATGACTACTGGAAAAACCATAGCTTTGCCTATATGGATCTTTGTTGGCAAAGTGATGGCTATGCTTTTTAATATGCAGTCTAAGTTTGTCATGAATTTCTTTCCAAAAAACAACCATCTTTTAATTTCATGGCTGCAGTCACCATCTGTTGCCAGGAGCCAGCATGGGGAATCCCGCCCATGGCAAAAAGTCATGAGGAAAGGGGCCTGACAAAACGCAAAGGAGGGATCAGGCCTCAGGGGTCCCCCTGGAATTTCTCAGGCATCTACCCCAAAACCAGAGTCTGTCTGCCTTATTGTATTATGCCTGTCACCAACGTTTCTGACATTAACAGGGACTATCCCCGACCACCTTTCTCTGCAAAAAGTTAACTTAGAGCTCCAGTTAATAGTCTCCTGCATATAAAAGGAGTGTCTCAGCTCAAACCCCTCTGATGGCCCTCTAACTTGCCTGACAGGTTTACCCAGACTTTTACAACTATGCATGTGATTGTTTACAGCCCCCAAACTGTGAGAGGCATGGGAAGCTGAAAACATAGAGCCTTTCAAAGAGTTAAAAGTTATTAGAGTAATGCTGGTGTAGGATTTCATTATTGGGCCAATGCTTATTGCTAAGTTCGCATATCTCTTATCCACTGTGCACCTGGGAGTGCATTAGTTAACATAGTTGGAATGCAGGAAAACAAAATAGTAGCCTTGAAATTAACCACATCAGACTCTTGAGCTAATTGGTTCTTTCTTTGTTGTAACTTACTGCACCTTTGCTTGGTGAGAAATGTAACTTTGTTTGATACTTTCTGAGGCTGACATAGATTAGAAATATAAAGAAAAAACACTTTGAGGGAAAATAAGTTTTCTGGTTGAGCAGCCTTTATCAAAAGAGGGTCATAAAATGTTTCACAGGTCTCCAAGGCCAGAAGATAATGTACACAACATCATTTGTGGGAAAGGTATAAAAGTCCCTTTTGAAAATAAAAGTAACGGGCCTCGCTTGAAGAAGCTTGGTCACCCCGTGTCTCTCTCTCTTTCTCTCTTTTTTTTTTTCTTTTTTTCTCTCTTTTACTCTCTTTTTCAGGCTGATCCCTTGGAGCATAGAGGCTCCCTGCGTTCACTTATCTGCCCGGGTTTCTAAGACCTGAACGGGAAGACGTTCTGCATCTTCACTCCCTCGGGAGACCGGGAGGGCACCTGTGGCCTCCGTGAACAGACCTCTTTCTCTCCTCTATTTTCTTATCTACAGCATTCTTTCCTTATCTCTCTCTAAATCAATCGCCGACTCTGTCCCCACTTCTAATTACCCTAGATCCACTAGGGCTGGCCCCCGGCAATCTGTAGTGATTTTGGAGCCCAAGAAAATAAAATCTGTCACTGCTGATGTGTCTGAAGGAGAAAATTAGTAAGGGCAGGAAAGGGGGGATAGGAGCACCAGAAAGAAACATTCCAGCACCTGCTCCAGACTAGAGGTGGTATAGCTGATACTGGGAAAGGACAGTGCCAGGACTGGCTTGCCTGAGGGTCTAAGGAGTTTTTCTAAACCTCCATGGATATCAGAGTGGGATAGCAAGATGACCACAGATTGGAGATGCATAGCCTAGCCAACAAAAGGCTAGTGCAGAATTTACTTGTAATCATATTCATTATGCTGGGAAGTATTGAAGGCAGGAGGAGAAGGGGATGACAGAAGATAAGATGGTTGGATGGCATTACCAACTTGATGGACATGAGTTTGAGCAAGCTCCAGGAGTTGGTGATGGACAGGGAAGCCTGGCATGCTACAATCCATGGGGTCGCAAAGAGTCAGACATGACTGAGCAACTGAACTGAACTAAACTGATATTCACTATAATCACAATTTATCTCAGGCTTAGTCACTGTGGATCAAGCTGACCTGAAGCTCTAGACAGAAAAGGTAATTTAAGTTGTTAGATTTTCCCTCTGTATGGTAATGCTCCACAATGATGACTATTTTGCAATTTGATCTTTTCTGGACTATGTATACTGTTCCAGTGATCTATTTTGCCAATATACACTGTTTTGATTTAAAGACTTTACGAAAACTTAGTTTTAGAATAAGTCTTAAAGCCAGGAAATGTTAGTTCTCCAGCCTTATTTTTTTGCATAATTGTTTCACCTATTATGCAATTTCATATTTTTAAATCTTATTTTAATATTTTGTGAAAATGTTTCTGTATTTATTCAATACAGCTGCTTTGTTTATTTTTATCTGAAAAAAGAAAATAAAAGAAAGAAGCACTGTCAGTAAAGCATACTTTAGGCTAAAACTGAATCTTTCATTTCAGTGCCTTAAACAAAGAGGGAGTTTACTTTCCCTTTATATAACAGATCTGAAGATTGGTGTCTGCTACTATTGATTCAGCAGTTCATCAAGGTCAGGGCTGACACTCTATGGGTCTGTTGACCTCTCTCTCATGGTCACAAGATACTAGCTACACCAACTGTCATTTTGTTCATTCACAGGAGAAAAAAAGTAACCATATTTCCTTGTCCAGAATTGTATCAAACGCCTTTTTTGGTTTCAAGAGGGGGTAGGTGTGGAATGTTTTTGTCTTTCAGCCTATAAAATGTACATAGACCAGAAAGAAGATGTTTGATATGAGAGCCGAAGTACTAATCTGTGACGCTGACCTCCAAGAATTGAAGAGGGGTTTTTAAAAAAAAAAAATTTTTTTTTATTAAACTCTTCACTCCCTAAAATATAGCAAAGAGACCAGTAATTTAGAATCCAAATGAAGCCACATCACTTTCCTTCTCAATGTTGCTTGAGGACCACTTTCATGCCTCCTGATCCTGCCTCTCCCCAGCATTCTACAGTACTCTCTCTGGTCTTGAGAGTCAGAGACATAAACTAGAAAAACAAATCTAGTCTATTGCTGAAGGACAAGAGTAACATGACCAGGCTACAGCAGAGCTCTCTTTAATAAACTTTCATCAAAAGAATGTTGGAATTCAATGCACGTTCATGTATTGCCTATTTCAGGCCCTGAATGGGGAAAACTGGGTATTTCTTCTTTCCTCTCATTCAGTAAACAGCTATAAGGCTTCTGTGTGTCAGGCGCTGGGTGTTTTATTCTTCCTTTTATTATTGTTCCCTGTCCTATTTTTTTGGATTATTTCTCTCTCCGAATGTCTGTGAGGATACTTGAAAAAGTATGAGACAATATATCAAACCTGAAGAATGCAGGGCACTGTCAGGAGCCATCAGAGCACCGCCCACACCCCTGAGAAGGAAAGCCTGGGAAGGGGTGAAAAAATCAAGATGCAAGAGAATACCTGTGAGGAATGGTATTTCTTACAACACTCACATGCTTACTCATGCATTTATTTACTCACTAAACATTTACTGAGTCAATTTTCTAGATTCTGGAGATATTGTGGTGAACACACAGACAAGGTCTCTACCTTCATTGAGCTTATACTTGTTGTAGGACAATGTTTTTAAAATATAAATCAGTGTTATTTCCCCCAGTAGTTTCCTTTTTATTTCTCTGTTCCCAGTCAAGTAGCTAAGCTATGCTCATTGCCTCAGGGGAAAGATGGAATAAGAAGAAAGCAGGGGAAAAAGAAGACATCTTGTACTTTAGGGGGATAGAAATGACATTGTGCTGTGCACTAAGTCATGTTCGACTCTTTGTGACCCCATGGCCTGTAGCTTGCTCGGCTTCTCTGTCCATGGGATTTCCCAAGTAAGAATACTGGAGTAGGTTGCCATTCCCTTCTCCAGAGAAATGACATTAGGAATAAACAGTATGTTAGCATGAACAGGACCTCAGTCTACACAGACACTGCATGAAATGGCAAAGATTTATGTTCACTGAAAGGGGGAAGAGAGATGGAGGATGATAGAGTGGCCACAGGTAGGCCAGCAAGGGAGCTGGAAGGAACACTCCAGACCAAAAAGGGCTATGGCTGAGCACAAGCTGTATCTCAGCCCAGGGCCAGCATGAGAAGCTGTGATCATCCAGGAGCCAGATGGCAAACAGACTGCATTTACCAACTCATAGAGAGAGCACTGGGTCTTTATCTACCAGGTGTTCAAACTCCATCCTTGCCTCTTCTTCCTGGGCACACAGTTAGGCTCTCTTTCCAGCCTCCTTGCAACTAGATGAAGTTACATCATAAACCAGGGAGTTCTGGCCAAAGGAGTGTGGGAGGAAGTGATATACACCATTTTCTCTCTTGTCCATAAACGTGTCCAATGTAGTCCCGATGCTCCCTCTTTCCTGTTCTGTCAGATATAAATGACACGTTTCAAGGCAAGAGAAAATGGCAGAACCAAAAGATAGAAACCTGGGTTCCCACATCCCTGTTTGGAAGAGCCCCTGGGTTTCCAGTCCCACAAAATTCACAGACACCTGCATTGTGCAAATGGAAGTTAACTTTTCTTGTTAAGCCACTAAAATGTTGAAGTTTGTTACAGAAAATTTAGCTTACTCAACAAATATTCCAAGCAAGCCCCTAGCTTTGGATTTAGTTCACTCCTTACCCATTAGTACATGAAGACAGGCACTTCACTGCAAAATACCAGGACACAGTAAGCAATCTCCCCTCACTGAAGTTGGGGCCCTCACAATCTACCATATTGTGTAATGGTGAGAAAGGAAAAGGTCCTACTCTTGTATTTGTGAAATTAAACAAAATCTACTTAAGATTTTCCCTGAGCAAGAAGAGTGATTAAGCACATGAGCATCGCAGTGTAGAAGGGGAGAGAAGTATGCAACAAGCAAGTGAAGAGTTCTGTGCTGAGCTCTATGAGAGAAAAATACAAATAGTCTGGAGCAAATAATAAGTGTGGGTATAATTATTACTAGGGAGTGGGAATGAGTGAAGGCTTCTCTGAAGAACGAACAGTTGAACCTAAGAGGGAGTCAGAGCCAAGCAATTTAAGAGCCAGGAGAATAGCATTCCAGGCAAAGGGAATAGAATGTAAAAAGGACCTGAGAAAGCAAAGAGGTTGGCTTATTTGAGGATCTGAAATATAGCTGTGACATACAGAAGAGGATAATAATATGATACAGGAAAGGAGAAATAGGCAGAGGCAAATTCATATTGCCCCATGAAAACCTGAATCTTGATTTTGAATTTTATTACAAGAGCTTGGGAAAGTGCTGAAAAATGTTAAGCAAGGATCATGGTCAGGACTGCATTTTTAAAATATCAAACTGGCCAAGATGGAGACTTGTTGGGAGGGAGGGAAAAGAAAAGGGCCAATGTAGGAAGCTATTTTAGCAATCCAGGCAGGAGATGATGGTGTGCTGAATTAGAGGGGTGTCAGTGGCTCAGAGGTTAAAGCGTCTGCCTCCAATGCAGGGGACCCAGGTTTGATCCCTGGGTCAGGAAGATCCCCTGGAGAAGGAAATGGCAACCCACTCCAGTACTATTGCCTGGAAAATCCCATGGACAGAGAAGTCTGGTAGGCTACAGTCCACAGGGTCACAAAGAGTCGGACACGACTGAGTGACTTCACTTCACTCACAGTGTGTATGTATGTGGAGAGAATCAGATGAGTTTAGTCTATGCTTGGGAAGCTGAATGGAGTGCAGCTCTTGCATTCAATATTTTTAAATTCTAGTGAGAGCAGCATTAAGTGGTACAAAATTCAGTTCTCAGCTGGGCCCTCTAAAGGTTGAAAGAATGTGGCAAATGACAGTAGCAGTAGCCTGTCTTGTCTGAAGCACCATAATTTGAGCAGGTTGGTTTGGAGGAGGTTGAGGTTGCAGGGAAAGCTGGGCTTGGAATCAGAAGGTTGCAGCCCAGTTGGGTGTACTTACTTAGGTGTGGCATCAAGCTGGATGGACAGAGCCTGATAAGGTAAGCAACTAAGAAACCTAACAATTAAGGTCTCTGCCCAGACATGATCTAAGCACTATAGAGGTGAGTGCCATTCAAATAAATTCACCCTTTGGCCATTCTTGTGTGTGTGTGCATGAGCTCAGTCATGTTCGACTCTCTGTGACCCCATGGACTGCAGACCCCCAGGCTTCTCTGTCCGTGGGATTTTCCAGGCAAGAATACTAGAATGGGTTGCCATTTCCTCCTCCAGGGGTTCTTCCCAACCCAGGGGTTGAACTCACATCTCTTGAGTCTCCTGCATTGGTAAGCAGATCCTTTACCAACTGTGCCACCTAGGAAGCCCCCTTCTTGCTAGTTTATAATAATAAGAGGAAGGATAGTTAACATTATGGAGCTCTTTGTATGGGGCCCTGTTCCAAAGCAGCACAGTGACTTTGTATTAAAGTATACGACTTCATGAACAGTATGAAAAGGCAAAATGATAGGACACTGAAGGAGGAACTCCCCAGGTCATTAGGTGCCCAATATGCTACTGGAGATCAGTGGAGAAATAACTCCAGAAAGAATGAAGGGATGGAGCCAAAGCAAAAACAATACCCAGTTGTGGATGTGACTGGTGATAGAAGCAAGATCCGATGCTGTAAAGAGCAATATTGCATAGGAACCTGGAATGTCAGGTCCATGAATCTAGGCAAATTGGAAGTGGTCAAACAAGAGATGGCAAGGGTGAACGTCAACATTCTAGGAATCAGCGAACTAAAATGGACTGGAATGGGTGAATTTAACTCAGATGACCATTATATCTACTACTGCGGGCAGGAATCCCTCAGAAGAAATGGAGTAGACATTATAGTCAACAAAAGAGTCCGAAATGCAGTACTTGGATGCAATCTCAAAAACAACAGAATGATGTCTGTTCGTTTCCAAGGCAAACCATTCAATATCACAGTTATCCAAGTCTATGCCCCAACCAGTAATGCTGAAGAAACTGAAGTTGAACGGTTCTATGAAGACCTACAAGACCTTTTAGAACTAACACCCCAAAAAGATGTCCTTTTCATTATAGGGGACTGGAATGCAAAAGTAGGAAGTCAAGAAACACCTGGAGTAACAGGCAAATTTGGCCTTGGAATGCAGAATGAAGCAGCGCAAAGACTAATAGAGTATTGCCAAGAAAATGCACTGGTCATAGCAAACACCCTCTTCCAACAACACAAGAGAAGACTCTACACATGGACATCACCAGATGGTCAACACTAAAATCAGATTGACTATATTCTTTGAAGCCAAAGATGGAGAAGCTCTATACAGTCAACAAAAACAAGACCAGGAGCTGACTGTCGCTCAGATCATGAACTCCTTATTACCAAATTCAGACTCAAATTGAAGAAAATAGGGAAAACCACTAGACCATCCAGGTATGACCTAAATCAAATCCCTTATGATTATACAGTAGAAGTGAGAAATAGATTTAAGGGCCTAGATCTGATAGATAGAGTGCCTGAGAACTATGGAATGAGGTTCGTGACATAGTACAGGAGACAGGGATCAAGACCATCCCCATGGAAAAGAAATGCAAAAAAGCAAAATGGCTGTCTGGGGAGGACTTACAAATAGCTGTGAAAATAAGAGAGGTGAAAAGCAAAGGAGAAAAGGAGAGATATAAGCATCTGAATGCAGAGTTTCAAAGAATAGCAAGAAGAGATAAGAAAGCCTTCTTCAGCAATCAATGCAAAGAAATAGAGGACAACAACAGAATGGGAAAGACTAGAGATCTCTTCAAGAAAATTAGAGATACCAAGGGAACATTTCATGCAAGATGGGCTTGATAAAGGACAGAAATGGTATGGACCTAACAGAAGCAGAAGATATTAAGAAGAGGTGGCAAGAATACATGGAAGAACTGTACAAAAAAGATCTTCACAACCCAGATAATCATGATGGTGTGATCACTCATCTAGAGCCAGACATCTTGGAATGTGAAGTCCAGTGGGCCTTAAAAAGCATCACTACAAACAAAGCTAGTGGAGGTGATGGAATTCCAGTTGAGCTGTTTCAAATCCTGAAAGATTGACACTGTGAAAGTGCTGCACTCAATATGCCAGCCAATTTGGAAAACTCAGCAGTGGCCACAGGACTGGAAAAGGTCAGTTTTCATTCCAATCCCTAAGAAAGGCAATGCCAAAGAATGCTCAAACTACCGCACAATTGCACTCATCTCACATGCTAGTAAAGTCATGCTCAAAATTCTCCAAGCCAGGCTTCAGCAATACGTGAACTGTGAACTCCCTGATGTTCAAGCTGGTTTTAGAAAAGGCAGAGGAACCAGAGATCAAATTGCCAACATCCGCTGGATCAGGGAAAAAGCAAGAGAATTCCAGAAAAACATCTACTTCTGCTTTATTGACTATGCCAAAGCCTTTGACTGTGTGGATCACAATAAACTGGAAAATTTTGACAGAGATGGGAATACCAGACCACCTAACCTGCCTCTTGAGAAACTTGTATGCAGGTCAGGAAGCAACAGTTAGAACTGGACATGGAACAACTGACTGGTTCCAAATAGGAAAAGGAGTACGTCAAGGCTGTATATTGTCACCCTGCTTATTTAACTTCTATGCAGTGTACATCATGAGAAACGCTGGACTGGAAGAAACACAAGCTGGAATCCAGATTGCCAGGAGAAATATCAATCACCTCAGATATGCAGATGACACCACCTTTATGGCAGAAAGTGAAGAGGAACTAAAAAGCCTCTTGATGAAAGTGAAAGGAGAGTGAAAAAGTTGGCTTAAAGCTCAACATTCAGGAAACGAAGATCATGGCATCTGGTCCCATCACTTCATGGGAAATAGATGGGAAACAGTGGAAACAGTGTCAGACTTTGTTTTGGGGGGCTCCAGAATCACTGCAGATAGCGATTGCAGCCATGAAATTAAAAGACGCTTTCTCCTTGGAAGAAAAGTTATGACGAACCTAGATAGTATATACAAAAGCAGAGACATTACTTTGCCGACTAAGGTCCGTCTAGTCAAGGCTATGGTTTTTTCTGTGTTCATGTATGGATGTGAGAGTTGGACTGTGAAGAAGGCTGAGCACTGAAGAATTGATGCTTTTGAACTGTGGTGTTGGAGAAGACTCTTGAGAGTCCCTTGGAGTGCAAGGAGATCCAACCAGTCCATTCTGAAGGAGATCAACCCTGGGATTTCTTTGGAAGGAATGATGACACAGTACTTTGGCCACCTCATGCAAAGAGTTGACTCATTGGAAAAGACTGTGATGCTGGGAGGGATTGGGGGCAGGAGGAGAAGGGGATGACGGAGGATGAGATGCCTGGATGGCATCACAGATTTGATGCACGCGAGTCTGAGTGAACTCCAGGAGATGGTGATGGACAGGGAGGCCTGGCGTGCTGCAATTCATGGGGTTGCAAAGAGTCGGACACGACTGAGCGACTGAACTGAACTGAACTGAACTGAACTGATACGACTTCCTGACTTCTGTTCTTTCTCCTGTGTTTGGAAAGACAAATAAGTTAATTTTGGCCTCAACGGGCTTCCCTTGTGGCTCAGCTGATAACAGATCCAGCCTCAATGTGGGAGACCTGGGTTCAATCCCTGTGTTTGGAAGATCCCCTAGAGAAGGGAAAGGCTACCCACTCCAATATTCTGGCCTGGAGAATTCTATGGACTGTATAGTCCATGAGATCGCAAAGAGTCAGACATGACTGACTTTCACACACATACACACTGTTCCTAGGAATGTGTTGCTGCTGCCTCTGCTAAGTCTCTTTAGTTGGGTCTGACTCTGTGTGACCCCATTTCGATGGCAGCCCACCAGGCTCCCCATCCCTGGGATTAAGTTCTCTTATTTAAGCTCACTAGAGCTTTGTAAGATCCCTACTTCATTACCACTGTTTACTAACTAAAACTAGTGCCTAGAGATTAGTACCTTGTCCAAGGCCATGTCTTCAGTAATTATAGGAGCATATATTCCAACCCAGCTCTGTCTTCCAGAGCTAGGCTTCTAACCATATCATCAACATGTTGAAAAGGATTTTGAAGATGCATATATGGATGCAGTCTGATCAGTCATGTATTTGCCACCTCTGTAGCCACACTGCATGCCTCCAAAATATATCAATGTTATTTAAATAAAAGTAGATGCTAGGATTAAATCTCTCTCCTCTAGCTGTCTTATTGTAACCATGCTGCCTTATTCTAAAAGATAAATCAATATGGATTGCATCCAACTTAGAATAACAAAAGAAAATTGTAATTATAATCTTATAAAATATCATATTCATATTCTAATGGTTGATTATATTTTTCAGGCCAACTAACTAGAAAGAATATTATTTGGAGAATCTGGTATACAAGGGCCTCTAGACACCTTAACACAAGAATTCTAAAAACATTATGAAAGATTAAAAACCTACTCGGAGAGCCTCTTCTCTTTAGAACTCAACAGGGAAGTCATATCAGGCTAAAAAATGGTTCTGGGGCAAAGCCAAGCTTTGAGCTGTCAGGGAAAGGCTGCACTGAAACAGAACTTCATCGCCTCTGGGAACCCAGTGTTCACTGGTGAAAACCAATATTGTTGTTCCTCAATGCTCTCATAAGAAAAGAGCATTTGAAACTACTAATGTGGTTTTCTTCTCTTCACCACCTCTCCTGCCCTCAGTGGAGGGAAATATTTACTCTTCTAATTTCTTTCTTCTTTATGTCACCAAATACCTTGTGATAGTATTACACTTGATAGATCTCTTATTGAGAATTTGCCAAAGTCATTTTGCAGACATGTAAAAGTGCCAGAGAGTGGACTGTGCTCAACCTATTGGAGATAGTATCCAATTGCTCATATCTCAGTGAAATTTTCTGGAGTTGTTCAGTTCAGTTCAGTCGCTCAGTCGTGTCTGACTCTTTGCGACCCCATGAATTGCAGCACACCAGGCCTCCCTGTCCATCACCAACTCCCGGAGTTCTGGAGTTGTAAACAACTGTTATATCTTAAAGAAGGCCTTGTGAAATATAATGCTTTGCTGAAAGAAGCTGGGTCCCTAGCTTTTAAAAAATGTAAGGGCTACCCAGGGGATTAACAGATATTCATGAAATGTCTACTTGGTCAGGCATGTTGCCAACTCTGAAGATAAACAGAAGAATGAGATCTAAGAGAATTGACAGTGTAATAAAGAAGGGAGAGATCTATACAACACCTCTTAGAGTGAGTACAAAGAGATCAGTATAGATATTAGAGTAGTTCTCAAAGTTGTGATCCCCAAATAAATAGCATCACTGAGAAGCTTTTTAGAAATGCAAATTCTCACTCCCTATATGAAACCTACTGTGTGTGTGGGGGGGTGGTGGCTAGAAATCACTCTCCAAGTGATTCAGATGCAGTCTAATGTCCGGAAATGACTGATTTGGCAAAAGAGATGACAATACAGTATAATGGCTTGGATGGGTTACTAGTATCCATCCAAGAAATAATGAATGTGGGCACTGGGGTCTTTGGGAGTGATGTAATCTTTAATACAATCTTTAATGTAATTTTTAATACAGAGTATTAAAAAGCAGAGACATCAATTTGCTGACAAAGATACATATAGGCAAAGCTATGTTTTTCCAGTAGCCACATGCAGATGTGACAGTTGGACCATAAAGAAGACTGAGGGCTGGAGAATTGATACCTTCAAACTGTGGTGCTGGAGAAGACTCTTGAGAGTCCCTTAGATTGCAAGAAGATCAAATCAGTCAATTCTAAAGGAAATCAACCCTGAATATTGATTGGAAGGACTGATGCTGAAGCTGAAGCTGACGCTGAAGCTCCAATACTTTGGCCACCTGATGCAAAGAACTAACTTACTGGAAAAGACCTTGATACTGGGAAAGATTGAAGGCAGGAGGAGAAGTGGGAGACAGAGAATGAGATGGTTGGATGGCATCACTGACTCAATGGATATGAGTTTGAGCAAACTCCAGGAGATGGTGAAGGACAAGGAAGTCTGGCGTGTTGCAGTCCATGGGGTCCCAAAGAGTTAGACATGACTTAGTGACTGAACAACAACAACCCAGACCTTGGTGGTGCTAGTGGTAAAGAACACACCTGTCAATGCAGGAGACTTAAGAGACATGGGTTTGATCCCTGTGTCAGGAAGATCCCCTGGAGGAGGGCATGGCAACTCACTCCAGTATTCTTGCCTGGAGAATCCCATGGACAGTGGAGTCTGACAGGCTACGGTCCAGAGGGTCACACAGAGTCAAACTACTTCTGAAGTGACTTAGCATGCACACACACAACTCAGCCCTTATGAAGCAGGATTTGAGATTTCAGTCATGCCAACATCTAAGGCCATCATGTATCTCTCCAGCTTCGATTCTTGATAATTTCTGTCTTCGTTTCCTACAGCTGATATAACAGATTACAACAAATCTAGTGACATAAAACAAAGTGTATTATCTTTCAGTTCTGGAGATTAGAAGTACAAATTCAGTCTCATTGGCCTGAAATAAAAGTGTAAACAGATCTGTTTCCTTCTGGAGGCTGGGGGAAATTCAATTTCCTTACATTTTCCAGCTTCAAGAGGCCACTTGCATTCTTTGCCTAATGGCCCTGTATCACCTTGACCACTACTTCCCTCATCATATCTCCTCTAACTCCATCCTTCCCAGCACCTTCTTATAAGGATGCTTGTACTTACACTGGGCCACTCACATTATCCAGGTTAGTCTCCCCATCTCAAGATGTTTAATTTAATGACATTTGCAAAAAACTCTTTTGCCATGTAGGTGGCATATTCAGAAGTCGCTGGAATTAGGACATGGACATCTTTGAGGGGCCATTATTCAGCTCTCCACACCTTCCCCTTCAGTGCTGCTCACAGAACAGGAAAGATGGAGGGAGCAAGAAGTATTAAATTACAGAGTTTATAGGACAGAACTAACAATTCTTTTAGATTGTTTCAATGTGTTGGGTAGTCATTTCTCCTTATAAAAGCCGAGATAAGCAGGCATGACTTGGGGTGCCCAAAAGAGCAGAGTCAATAATGGTCAACAAGGCCCAGTCCCCCTGAGCATGCCTGCTTATCTTTATGCTCACCTGTCTACTGGATATTGCCTGAACAGGCACAGAAACAAACTCTTCATTCCTGGTCCCTGTCCTCATCCCAACCTGTTTTTCCTCCTTCAGTCCCTAAGACAAAGGTGTATAACCTACTCACAAAACCCAGAAATCTACACCATATCCTAGGCTCCGCTTTCTCTTTCACTCCTAAACCCCACCCCACATCCCAGCCACCTCAGATCAAATCAGCCACCAAGTTCTGTCAAACCCACCTCCCAGATATCTCTCTTCATCTTCCCCCACCCTAACCAGGCTTGACCCAGGGACACACAGTTTCTCACCTTGAGTTTTTACAAGAGCCTCCTAACTGGCTCTCCTGGCTTTGGGAGTGCCACCTTTATCACCACTACTAGGAGAGTATTTCCAAAGCATGAATCTATCACCCTTTTTCTCTACTACTTAAAACTCCCTAATGCCATCTTAGAATAAAGACCAACGTCTTAATAAGGTGGTTAAGGCTCTTTGTGAGCACCCTTAATTTACCTGGTCAACTTCATGTTAGCCATTCTCTCACATGACAAGACAAATTATTTACAGGTCCTAGAATGTACCTTGATCCCTCACACCTCCCACCTTTTGGACAGGCTCTTTTCCTTGCTGGAACATCCTCATTCAATTCTGTACCTGGATGGAGTGGCAATTCTTTAAGTTTTCCTTTAAGCATATTGGACTTCCCCAGAGGCTCAGATGGTAAAGAATCTGCCTACCAATGCAGGACACCAGGTTTTGATCCTTGGGTAAGAAAGATCCCCTGAAGAAAGGAATGGTTACTCCAGTATTCTTGCCTGGAGAATTCCATGGACAGAGGAGCCTGGTGGGCTATAGTCCATGGCATTGCAAAGAGTCAGACATGACTGGGCAACTAACACTTTCATTTTTTCTAGGCATATTGCCCTGGCGTGTTCCATCTTAGCACTCACTACTCACTCTGGAAGCACTTACAACCCAAAATTACAATTAATCATTTAATTATAATCATCTCTTGGATGATTGGACTGTGAGTTCCTAGAGTGCAAGGATTATTCCCAGGGGCCAACACAGCCCAGGGCACACTATAATTGTTCAATACATTCCTTAGTTGAATTGAGATACTACATTGAAAAATGCTAGCTAAGAAAACAAAAAGGAGTAGTGGTAATAAGGAGAGTTAAGTTAGGGTAGATTTCTAAGGGCCAAGTATCTGGAGCAGATTAGAAAATTTTAGGGGACACCTATCCAAACATACAGTTATAAAGACATAAAAAATAAAAAGAAAGGATTTTTCAATAATGTCAACTGCTCCTGAAGATCAAAACCAGAGAAAAGACAAACAAGAAAGCCATCCATGCTGTTCAAGAAAACAGCTTCAAGTGGAATAGTCCATATAGCCAAAGCTATGTTTTTTCCAGGAATCATGTAAGGATGTGAAAGTTGGACCATAAAGAAGACTGAACGCTGAAGAATTGATGCTTTTGAGCTGTGGTGTTAAAGAATATTCTTGAGAGTCCCTTGGACTGCAAGGAGATCAAATCAGTCAATCCTAAAGGAATTCCATCCTGGATATTCATTAGGACTGATGCTGAAGCTGAAGTTCCAATACTTTGGCCACCTGATGGGAAGAGCCAACTCATTAGAAAAGACCCTGTTCCTGGGAAAGATTGAAGGCAGGAGGAGAAGGGGACAACAGAGGATAAGATGGTTGGATGGCATCACTGACCCAATGGACACAAGTTTGAGCAAACTCTGGAAGAAGGTGAAGGACAGGGAAGCCTGGCATGCTGCCATCCATGGGGTCACAAAGAGTTGGACACAACTGAGTGACTAAACAACAACAGATAGTACAGAAGACAGTGAGGGAAAAAGGTCCAGTTTACAGGGAGTCAAGCACTATATTGTGCTTAAACTTTACTGTGCATCACATTCTGGGGAGGCCTTATCCAAAATGCGTATTCCAAGGTCCATCACAAGAGATTCTGGTTTAGTTAGTGTGGGGATGGGGAGGGGCTTCAAAATCTGCTTTTTAACGAGTGTTCTGACTTTGAGAAACACTTGAATGTGTTGCAGTAAGATATTGACTATACTTTCTAGAGAATGTTGAGATAAAAAAGGAAGAATGTCAGCAGTATATAATTTGAGGGTGTTAGGCAAAGATGTCAAGAGGTGTTTATCAGTAACAGCCAGCCACTAGGAGATGTGTGTATGCACACACTCCCATACACACACACAGGGATTTGTCACAGGGGTTTGACCTTATGGAATTATGGGAGCTGGTCAAGCAGTTTCTGTGAGGCTGTCTTTGGTCTGGAGTTGGAGCATGAAGTCCACAGGATAAACAGAGGGGAAGATGGCTGTAAAATGGAAGAGATCAAGAGCAGTCCAGAATCCACAAACATGAGCTGGAGCCCCACAAGGATGAACCAGGACCCTTGTCAGTTCTTGCTGCCTCTGCATAGTGAGGTGTGTCCTGTGGACTCTGAAGACGTCCTCATGGAGCTAAGTTCATACACCTGGCCTAGAAAGGGAGCATGAAAGGAGGGTCCAGAGGAAGGTAGGGCAGTTGCATACCTGGCTGCTGATCACAGCAAACAAATGAGCCAGCTGATATGTGGCAACGTGTACAAACTACAGAATAGCTACTACTTCACTTCCACCTTCCCAGTCTCCCACAGGAATCTCACTCTGACCTAAATAACTAGAAATACACAAGGAGGAGAAATGCAGTTCAAGTTAACACATTACAAAACCACCACAAGGGGCTTGTGTGTATGTTAGTCAAGTTAACACATTACAAAACCACCACAAGGGGGTTGTTTGTGTGTTAAGAAGGGACAGGGATCACCAGACAGAAAGGTTGGGAAGTCAATTAAGAGGGACTATTGATGGAGCAATATCCTAGCAAAAGAAGAAGGCAAGGGGTCTGGACTTAGAAAGGAGGGACATTCCTTTCTCTAGCATAAATACAAAGAAGCAGGGTAGGAGGAAAAGGGAGAATACGGCTTGAGTAGGGAGCTCAGTCACTTCAGCTGAGTCCCATTCTTTGGGATCCCATGAAGCTACCAGGCTCCTCTGTCCATGGTATTAGCCTGGCAAGAATACTGGAGTGGGTTGCCATTTCCTCCTGCAGGGGATCTTCCCAAGCAGGGGTAACCTGGACCAAAGCACACTTGTTAGAAGAAAAGGAAAGGAGGCAAATAACTTGAGACCACATGTAGGAGAACATGGCCTTCTCAAAGACAAAGAACAACTTGTGTCACTTTCGTTCTGAAGGTCCTCACATAAGAAAACTTCCAAGAGCAACCAACCCAAAGATAATTTGCAGTCTTTTGGTTGTGGATACAGGATGCATTGATGTTCTTCCAAAATCCAAACTGTGACATAATTTTGAAATATGGTTACTAAGCACCTGCTTTTTCATCACTGTGAAGTTAAGGACGTTTATAGAGGTCGTGTCTTAGCATATGGTCTGCTTCTTGCTCATTGAGTTGTTGGCAGCGTAGCTGCTCACAGCTTGGTGTGCCATGCTAGCACCAGCATGAGAATTTAAGGAACACTATGCTATTTTAGCCAGTCCATCTGAGATTTCTGGCAGGGAGAGGCCCCTTTGTGGGGAAGGCAGAGTTCCTTCTGAAAACTTAAAACTACAAGTTAAGGATATAACCAAACACCCACAAAATTTCCCTAACATGACTCTATTGTCTTTCCTTCTTCCTAGGGTAGTGACTTCTCTTAGTTTACTTTCTATGAAAAACAGTTCTTCTTTTCTATTAACCTTAACTCTCTGGTTTCAATCTTCAAAGGTACACCCCAGCTCTAATAGATAAGATTTGATAAACAAGCCTTGTTCAAATGATACTTACTTGATTTTATGAACTTTCAGTCATGTTTCCTTGACATTTTACTTTCTGGACTAGAAAATGTTTTTCTTTTTCTCCTGAAAACAATCCATTTGGAAAAAAAATTAGACTTGAATGCCGGTTATCTGTACTTCGGTTTCAGTTTTCCCATTTGCTTGGGCAAATTAATCTCCTCCTTTCTTCATCTATAAGTGGGGGTACCAACAAATACCTGACATGTTAATTATAAGGATTAAATGAGATAATACATATATTAGGGGATAAGCTAAGAAGAACCTAAAATGTCAGGTATTAAATAAGACAAATCTATTTCTTATTCTGGAATTAGTGGCTGATAGGTGTCTCTAGTTCCAGAAAAACATCTATTTCTGGTTTATTGATTATGCGAAAGCCTTTGACTGTGTAGATCACAATAAACTGTGGAAAATTCTGAAAGAGGTGGGAACACCAGACCACCTGACCTGCCTCTTGAGAAATTTGCATGCAGGTCAGGAAGCAACAGTTAGAACTGGACATGGAACAACAGACTGGTTCCAAATAGGAAAAGGAGTACATCAAGGCTGTATACTGTCACCCTGCTTATTTAACTTATATGCAGAGTACCTCATGAGAAACACTGGGCTGGAGGAAGCACAAGCTGGAATCAAGACATGTGCACCCATGGCAGATTCATGTCAATGTATGGCAAAACCAATACAATATTGTACAGTAAAAAAAAAATTAAAAAATAAAAAAAGATTGCCAGGAGAAATATCAATAACCTCAGATATGCAGATGACACCACCCTTATGGCAGAAAGTGAAGAAGAACTAAAGAGCTTCTTGATGAAAGTGAAAGAGGAGAGTGAAAAAGTTGGCTTAAAGCTCCCCATTCAGAAAACTAAGATCATGGCATCCGATTCCATCACTTCATGGCAAATAGATGGGGAAACAGTGGAAACAGTGGCTGACTTTATTTTGGGGGGCTCCAAAATCACTGTAGATGGTGATTACAGCCATGAAATTAAAAGACACTTACTCCTTCAAAGGAAAGTTATGACCAACCTAGACAACATATTAAAAAGCAGAGACATTACTTTGCCAAAAAAGGTCCATCTAGTCAAGGCTATGGTCATGTATGGATGTGACAATTGGACTATAAAGAAAGCTGAGCATGGAAGAATTGATACTTTTGAACTGTGGTGTTGGAGAAGACTCTTGAGAGTCCCTTGGACTGCAAGGAGATCCAACCATTCCATCCTAAAGATTAGTCCTAGGTGTTCATTGGAAGGACTGATGTTGGAGCTGAAACTCCAATACTTTGGCCACCTGATGCGAAGAGCTGACTCATTGGAAAAGACTCTGTTGCTGGGAGGGATTGGGAGCAGGAAGAGTCGGGGACAACGGAGGATGAGATGGCTGGGTGGCATCACTGACTCGATGGACATGAGTTTGGGTGGACTCCAGGAACTGGTGATGGACAGGGAGGCCTGGCGTGCTGCCATTCATGGGGTCGCAAAGAGTCGGACATGACTGAGCGACTGAATTGAACTGAACATTCTCAATATACAGCTTTCATTTGTGGAAGGGTCATATCCCAGCCAGCAGTGAGGAGGAGAGAGATAATGATTGTCAAAAAAAAAAAAAAAACTCTTTTTAAGGTGTGACCCAGAGACTACACATCACTGTTGTTTGTATCCCACCAACCAGCATGCACTCACATGGCCACCTCCATAGCCTCCCAGCTAGTGATGCTGGGAAATGTGGTCTCTATCTGATTGGACACTATGCCCAGTTAAAATTGTGGGGAAGTGATTTGTTGTTAAAAATAAGGATAGTATAAATATTGGGGGATGCTGCTGCTGCTGCTCAGTTGTGTTCAACTCTTTGCAACTCCATGGACTGTAACTCACCAGACTCCTCTGTCCATGGGATATCCCAGGCAAGAATACTGGAGTGGGTTGCCATTTCCTCCTCCAGGGGATCTTCTTGACCCAGGGATTGAACCTGTATTTCCTGCACTGACAGACAGATTCATTACTACTGAGCCACCTGGGAAGCCCACTTGATGTTTTACATCATGAGAATTTTCCAAGTTTTATTCACCCTTCAGTTCAGTTCAGTGCAGTTCAGTCACTCAGTTGTGTCCGACTCTTTGCGACCCCAGGAATTGCAGCACGCCAGGTCTCCCTGTCCATCACCAACTCCCGGCGTTCACCCACACTCATGTCTATCGAGTCAGTGATGCCATCCAGCCATCTCATCCTCCATCATCCCCGTCTCCTCCTGCCTGCAATCCCTCCCAGTATCAGGGACTTTTCCAATGAGTCAACTCTTCACATAAGGTAGCCAAAGTATTGGAGTTTCAGCTTCAGCATCAGTCCTTCCAAAGAATACTCAGGATTGATCTCCTTTAGAATGGACTGGTTGGATCTCCTTGCAGTCCAAGGGACTCTCAAGAGTCTTCTCCAACACCACAATTCAAAAGCATCAATTCTTTCGTGCTCAGCTTTCTTTATAGTCCAACTCTCACATCCATACATGACTACTGGAAAAACCATAGCATGACTAGACGGACCTTTGTTGGCAAAGTAATGTCTCTGCCTTTCAATATGCTATCTAGGTTGGTCATAACTTTCCTTCCAAGGAGTAAGCGTCTTTTAATTTCGTGGCTGCAATCATCATCTGCAGTGATTTTGGAGCCCAAAAAACTAAAGTCTGACACTGTTTCCACTGTTTCCCCATCTATTTCCCATGAAGTGATGGGACCAGATGCCATGATCTTAGATCCACTATTTTGAATGATTAATATCTTTACAAAGTTTATACACAAAAATTTCCTGACTTCTTAAACTAGATTCAACCAAAACAATAAGTATGCTAAAGACTTTAGACAGGGCTTCCTTGGTAGCACAGTGATGAAAAATCCACCTGCCAGTGTGGGAGATGCAAGTTCGATCCCTGGTCCAGGAAGATCCCATGTGCTGCAAAGCAACTAAGCCTGTGTGCCACAACTATCAAGCCTGTGTTCTAGAGTCTGGAAGCTGCAACCACCAAAGCCTGCCACCCTAGAGCTGGTGCTCTGCAACAAGTGAAGTCACCTCAATGAGAAGCCCACACTCTGCAACTACAGAGTAGCCCCTGCTCACAGCAACTAGAGAAAAGCCCATGCTGCAACAAAGACCCAGCACAACCAAAAATAAATCAAAAAAATTTTAAGTAAAATTTTAAAAATAAATAAAGATTTCAAAGACACTCAGTATAGGCTAATTCATTTGTAACTTCCAAATGCTTCATGTTAAAATTGTCTTAGAAATGTTACAGGAAAACCCTAATGATTTTTTGGGCCCACCATATAGTTGATTACCTAAAGCCTAAAGGTTAAGTTTAGACATGGCTCAGAACTCCCAACAGAAGATGATATACAAGGATTCAGAAAGACAGTAAAATGCCTATGCCTTTCACCTGATACGGAAGTCTGAAAAATATAACTAAATTTATCAGCCATGTTCTTCAGCTTGAAATTTATCATGTCTGAACCGAAGTAAAACCCATGGCAGAGAAAGCATTCATCCATTCAACAACATAGGTTCTTTATCTACAGAGCAGCAATGGTATACAAGTATCGGTGTTAAGTAATCTAAGCACTCTGGCCATGACTGACCTCTTCAGAGAAATGTGATCAGCTTTCCAGCTGTATCATAATGATATCTTCTTGCTGTCTTGTTTTAGGACAAACATTCTAGGTTACAAGTGAAGCCAAATAGCCTTGTCAAATGTTTTCATATATACATAATTATATATAATGTTTTATATATATTATATACATATATATGTAATTATATATAATATTTGATGGTACAAAGTTCTGCAATTTGTGATTACAGAAATCAAAAGAACTGGTATTTTTGCTCCCTTTCAAGCTAGTGTAAGAAAAAGCAAATCAGATATTTCAAAGTATATACTGAAAAAAGATTAAAATTAAGAACATCTATAAAAATTGTACATTGGTTTATGGCATTGTATTATAATTTGGTCCTGCCCTCTATCACAGTATCTCTGCCCCTGACACTGAAATGTTTTCTTCCCTCTAGTGCAGGGGTTCTCAGAGTGAGATCCCTGGATCTACAAGCATCAGTGCTACCTGGGAACTTGTCAGAAATGCAAATTATTGGTCCCTCCACAGCTCTTCTAAATCTGAAACTTGGTAGGTAGGGTCCAGCAATACGTGTGTTAATAAGCCCTCCAGGTGATTCTGGTACATGCTCATTTCAGAACCATGGCTATAAGATTACACATTAAACTATGTTTTTCAGTTCCCACTTAATAAATGTTTATTTGGAGTTCATATAATAAGTGCTATACAATATTTAACCTTTGTCAATGGCACTTGTGCATCACATGTCATTATTTTAAATATATGTTTATTTACATACTACTGTATATTATGTATGTTGGGCACGATTGTGTTTTCACAAGCTCTCCAAGCAGTTCTGATGAACGCTGAAGTCTAACTTGAGTTCTAACTCATTCTCAAACTCATTCTCTATTAGTCCTGCCCTGACAAACAGAAACCTGGTATGATCCACAGCAAAATATAAACAAGAACAAGAGGCAAAGAAAGATCTAAGAATTCTTGCCATCACAGAGCATCATTTTGCATTTCCAAGCAATGAAATGAATCAGCTAGAGTGGCAAATTCTGTATAAACACTTGTGCTTGAATCTCCATTCTCTAATCTTCTGGCTATGCTTCTCAGGAAATCATTTAATTTTTATAATAGTTTGTTTCCTTATCTATAAAAGGAGGGCTTGACCTTGGGCATCTTTACAGTGCCCTCCAGCTCTTATGTAATTCCAAGCATCTCAATCAATATGTATATTATTATCATTTTCAGAGATACCCATAATTTTCCACTTCATGCTGTTACTCAAAAGCATATCAAAACTCAGAACTCATAATAAGAATAAAACCCAGTTAAAAAGTGAACTAAGAATCTGAATAGATATTTCTCCAAAGAATATATACAAATAACCAATAAGCACATGAAAAGATACTTGATATTATTTGCCATCAGGGAAATGCAACTCACAATTACAATGAGATACCACTTCACACATGACTGGTGGGAATGTAAAATGGTGTAGAAGCCTTGGCAACAGCTTGGCAGTTTCTCAAAAGACACACATAGACTTCTCATATGACCCAGCAATTCTACTCTTTGGTATATACCAAGAGAACTGAAAACATATGTCTATGCAAAAAGTTGTACACAAATGTTTATAGTATTATTCCAAATAGCCAGAAGTGGAAACAATACAAGCACCCATCAGTGAATGGATAAATAAAATGTGAAGAATCTGTATAATGGAATGAGTGAGTGAAGTCGCTCAGTCGTGTCTGACTCTTTGCGACCCCGTGGACTGTAACTTACCAGGCTCCTCGGTCCATGGGATTTTCCAGGCAAGGATACTGGAGTGGGTTGCCATTGCCTTCTCCAGGGGATCTTCCCAACCCAGGGATTGAACCCGGGTCTCCTCCAACAATAAAAAGGAATGAAGTAAGGATACATGTAACAGTATAGATGAACCTCAAAAATATTATATTTATCAAAAGAAGACAGTCATAAAAGACTGTATATTATATGATTTCATGCATATGACATGTCCAGAATAGGAAAATCCATAAAAATCCATAGATACAAAAAGTAGGTTTGTGGCTACCTAGAGCTGGAAAGGCTGAGGGGAAATGGGAGAGGGAGGTTACTGTTAATGAAAAAAATGTTTGGAAATTGATTGTAGTATGTTTGCACAGCCCTGTGAATATACAGAAAACCATTGAATTGAACTCTTTAAATGGGTGAGCCATATGGTAGGTGAATTATGTCTCAATAAAGCTGTTACCAAAAAATAAAAGCATATAAGAACATACTCTCCTGCTTTATTTCTCCCCATGTCATATCAAATGACCATCAGTGAGACTAATTCCTTTATGAGCATAATAGTGTGGAAAGAAGTACCATCCTGCTGTTATTTAATTCATTATTTCAATACTCAAGAAATGGTACTGGATGCAGTGTGGACTGGCCATCTCTTGATAATTTTGTTCAGTTCAGTTCAGTTCAGTTGCTCAGTTGTGTCCAACTCTTTGGATCCCATGAATTGCAGCACGCCAGGCCTCCCTGTCCATCACCAACTCCCGGAGTTCATTCAAATTCACATCCATCGAGTCAGTGATGCCATCCAGCCATCTCATCCTCTGTCGTCCCCTTCTCCTGCCCCCAATCCCTCCCAGCATCAGAGTCTTTTCCAATGACTCAACTCTTCACATGAGGTGGCCAAAGTACTGGAGTTTCAGCTTTAGCATCATTCCTTCCAAAGAACACCTAGGGCTGATCTCCTTTAGAATGGACTGGTTGGATCTCCTTGCAGTCCAAGGGAATCTCAAGAGTCTTCTCCAACACCACAGTTCAAAAGCATCAATTCTTCAGCACTAGCTTTCTTCACAGTCCAACTCTCACACCCATACATGTCTACTGGAAAACCATAGCCTTGACTAGATAGACCTTTGTTGGCAAAGTAATCTCTCTGCTTTTCAATATGCTATCTAGTTTGGTCATAACTTTTCTTCCAAGAAGTAGGCGTCTTTTAATTTCATGGCTGCAGTCACCATCTGCAGTGATTTTGGAGCCCCAGAAAATAAAGTCTGACACTGTTTCCACTGTTTCCCCATCTATTCCCCATGAAGTAGATGGGACTGGATACCATGATCTTTGTTTTCTGAATGTTGAGCTTTAAGCCAACTTTTTCACTCTCCACTTTCACTTTCATCAAGAGGCTTTTTAGTTCCTCTTCACTTTCTGCCATAAGGGTGGTATCATCTGCATATCTGAGGCTATTGATATTTCTCCCAGAAATCTTGATTCCAGCTTGTGCTTCTTCTAGCCCAGGGTTTCTCATGATGTACTCTTCATATAAGTTAAATAAACAGGGTGACAATACTCCTTTTCCTATTTGGAACTAGTCTGTTGTTCCATGTCCAGTTCTAACTATTGCTTCCAGACCTGCATATAGGTTTCTCAAGAGGCAGGTCAGGTGGTCTGTATTCCCATCTCTTTCAGAATTTTCCACAGTTTATTGTGATCCACACAGTCAAAGGCTTTGTGACTGGTGATAGAAGCAAGGTCCGATGCTGTAAAGAGCAATATTGCATAGGAACCTGGAATGTTAGGTCCATGAATCAAGGCAAATTAGAAGTGGTCAAACAGGAGATGGCAAGAGTGAACGTTGACATTCTAGGAATCAGCGAACTAAAATGGACTGGAATGAGTGAATTTAACTCAGATGACCATTATATCCACTACTGCGGGCAGGAATGCCTTAGAAGAAATGGAGTAGCCATCATGGTCAACAAAAGAGTCTGAAATGCAATACTTGAATGAAATCTCAAAAATGACAGAATGATGTCTGTTTGTTTCCAGGGCAAACCATTCAATATCACAGTAATCCACGTCTATGCCCCAACTGATAACGCTGAAGAAGCTGAAGTTGAACGGTTCTATGAAGAACTACAAGACCTTTTAGAACACCCAAAAAAGATATCCTTTTCATTATAGGGGACTGGAATGCACAAGTATGAAGTCAAGAAACACCTGGAGTAACAGGCAAATTTGGTCTTTGGAATGAAGCAAGGCAAAGGCTAGTAGGGTTTTGCCAAGAGAACGCATTGGTCATAGCAAACACCCTCTTCCAGCAACACAAGAGAAGACTCTACACATGGACACCACCAGATGGTCAACACTTGGCTGATTTGACCATCAACCTGATGGTCAAATCAGGTTGATTATATTCTTTGCAGCCAAAGATGGAGAAGCTGTATACAGTCAGCAAAAACAAGACTGGGAGTTGACTGTGGCTCTGATCATGAGCTCCTTATTGCCAAATTCAGACTTAAATTGAAGAAAATATGGGAAACTGCTAGATGACTTTGTTACTTTTATTCAAATCTAAACTCCTAAGAAAAGGCATTTACAAAGATAAATGCTAGAAGCTGGCTTTTTTATTATTATATTGGAAGTGACCATTTGCAAATTACTGGCACACTTTGAACTGGGCATAAACAGGACATCTACAAAATGAGCATATATTTCTCAACTCTTTCTTTAAATCCTTGAATTCATTCAGTGTGAATTCTAAAGGTAAATGTGGGAGAGTTGCAAACAGGAAATTTTATGTCTTCTGAAGCTCATTGCCTTTTTAAGTTACACACACAAAATTGGTGTTTTGAAAACTTTTGCTAAATTATACACATGAAAATAAACAACAATATAGAAAGCAAATTCCTAAAAGACTGCATTGATAAGGCTAATCACAAAACAAGTTGGACTTTCAGAGCATGCCAAATGTCTGTGGTAATTATCCCTACCTGTTTTATTTGCTAAAGTTTCAGGTAGACCAAAAGACATTCCTCGTGAATGTCTCCATGACTAATTTTCCTTTAATCAAATCAGGAATGCAAATTTCCTTTCCTAATAAATAGCACAGAGCCAGAGGACATGATTTTCACGATAGAAAGGGCTTTGGATACATGAGGACATTTTAGAAATCTGGGTCAAATGGTATTTTAAGAATTTAAGAGCTAATAAGAATTTGTGTTATGTTTAAATTCACATTATAGTAAAACGAAATCTTTGAGCTGTGAGAACATAAATAGTTGACTGCAGATAGTTAATTATGACCTAGTCTATCAGACTGATCAAAAATCACATCTTCAGAGACTGCTGTTTGTGTAATTGTTAACATTTGAGCAAATGAGGGACTGTGTTTAAGAAGGTGAAATTTATATAGATTCTATTCTCCTGAAAATGTAGGCAGGCATACATTTTTGCATATAACTTCATGAATATACCCCCAAGAGGGTTCTGAAAATAAAAGTTCAAGAATCCACGAAAACTTGAAGAAAGAAGCAGAGATACCATAACTCACACATGGCTATAGTAAAAAAAAAAAAAAAAAAAAACAACCTTTGACAACACCAAATATTAGCAAGGAAATGGAAAAAACTGGAATTCTTGCATACTTTGGGAAGCCATTTGGTGGTTTCTTAAAAAGTTAAACATGCAACTATACTGAGTTTCAGCAATTCTACTCTTAGGTATTTACCCAAAAGAAATGAAGAGGTATATCTGTACAACATCTTATATGAGACTGTCCTTAGTCCATTCTTTTTTGAAAATAATTATTTATTTATTTGACTATGCCAGGTCTTGGTTGTGGCATGTGGAATCTAGTTCCCTGACCAGGGATCAAACCTGGGCCCCCTGAACTGGGAATGTGGAGTCTTAGCTACTGGTCCACCAGGAAGGTCCTCTTAGCACATTTTTAATAGCTAAAAACTAGAAACAACCCAATGGTCTTTGACAGAATCATGGACAAATTATTATATTTTCATACAATGGAATCCTATACAGAAAAACAATAAAAGAATGTGCTACTTACATCCACAACAATGTGGCTAAACTTCAAAAACGTTATCCTGAATGAAAGAAAGCCAAGCATAAGAAAGTATGAATTTCTAGAACAGGAAAAACTATGCACAACAATAGAAATCAGAACAATGGTTGTTTCTGAAGGATGTGATAGGCTAGAAGAAGGCATGTGGAATCTTTGCAGGTGTTGGAAATGTTATGTACATTATATGTATATAATGGAAGTGTAGGTTACATAGTTGTATGCATTTGTCAAACTTGATTGAACTGTATACTTAAGATCCCTGTGCTTTAATTCATGTAAAGTATACTTTAACAAAATATTTTTTAGAAGCAGAGATGAATTGTGAATCTGTTAGTGTCAACGTAAGTAAGAGAATTCAGATTTTTTTTTTTCACTACATATTTAGGCTAGTATTAGTAAAAGCACTGGAAGAGATGAAAAGTGTTGCTTCTTTAAAAATTATTGCTCTAGAAATATGGCCATATTTCATACAGTTTATTTAGAATTTTCCTACATCTTTCATTTGATTCTCATGACAACTCTGTGGGGGAAGTAGTATGATCATCCTGCCCCATTGTACACTGTACAATGAAGGGCATCACCCTCCCTGATATTCAATGAAAAAACTGAGGTTCAGAAAGGCTGAGGGTTCTATCCCAGGTCACACAGTCCATTTGTGGCAGAGCTAGGGCCAGAACACTTATTTTCTAAGGAAGTTTAGCATTCATTTTACCTCTACACTTTTAGAGAGAAGAAAGTTATAACAGCCAGAGAAACATCTGAGTTAGACTCTAGAACATGAATATTATTTAGTGAATTAAAAATCCAGTGAATCTGACACATGTTGCTAAGAGCCTCTAGCTCCTTGTTTTTAGAGTTAAACAATACTTTGTTCACTGAAACAGTGTGGCTGCAACATGCCAACAACTCTCTGGGTTAGTGTGAGTTTCTGTTACTCAGTATCAAGCTTCACTAATCATTTTAAAGTGAAAGTGAAAGTCACTCAGTGGTGTCCAACTCTTTGCAACCCCATGGACTATAGAGTCTATGGAATTCTCCAGGCCAGAATACTGGAATGGGTAGCCATTCCCATCTTCAGGGGATCTTCCCAACCCAGGGATGAAACCCAGGTCTCCCACATTGCAGGTGGGTTCTTTACCAGCTGAGCCATCAGGGAAGCCCAAGAATACTGGAGTGGGTAGCTTATCCCTTCTCCAGCAGATCTTCCTGACCAGGAATTGAACCAGGGTCTCCTGCATTGTAGGCAGATTCTTTACCAGCAGAACTACCAACTAAGAGGAAAAGGTGAAGCAGGAAGGGGTCCAGGATCTGGATTGTGGTTCCCCAGGTCCTCTCTTACTGCATCAGACATGTACTCTGCAGCTCACAGCAATGGTGGGGGGTTGGAAGGGTGTCTACAAACAGATGTGTGGGTTACCTTACACAACAGGGAGACTTTAGGTTATGAATAACCCCCACTTTATACCCAGATCATTATGTGACTTAAATGGATTCCTCTAGGGAACCATGATTCATAACTCCATAGACTCTAAATTAGTTTTCCATATGCAATCCTAATCCAGGGGCAGTTCTGCTAAAAGCATTCCGTAGACAGGGTGTCTCCTGCTAGTAAGTGTCATTAGTTTATTTACCAAGAGGCCAATTATCAGCGTGTTTATGAAGAGATTACAATGGGTCACTTGCTTTTTTTGTCCCCCAGGAGTCTCCGCATGGTTACAGGAGAGAAAGGATGATAGGCCAAGTGCTTAACTTCTCCCCCCGCCAGGACTGAGAACCAAGTGATACAACAGACTGCATTCCAACACAACCACAACTTAGTTCTAGGAATCTTGAATCATAAGGGAGTTTTTCATGAGGGAACTGGAGTACACAGAGCACCACTGAGCAGAGCCATCTCAAGGACTAAGTGGCTGGGCTGTGAGACTAAGAATGATTTAGAGGAGTGAGTGAGGGGAAGCTAGTGCTACATGAACAAAGAAGTTAAATACTGGAGTCCATTTATTGAAGGCTCACTACCATGAGCTCATAAGGGAATATTACCTTAATTTTACTCATGTGGAGCTGAGCTTCAAACAGTTGAAGTAACTTGCCCAAAGTCACACAACAAGTGAGGGGCAAAGCTGGGGTTTAAACACAAAATTGCTTGAGGCCCAATCTCAACTTCACTGTCCCCCTCACCCCTTATTCACTATGCTTTATGAGACTGGAGCTTCGGCTCTGCAAATCAACGTTTTGGTTTTTCCAGCTGCTCACTGTGATGTAATGCCAACTGGGGGTGCTAAGAAGAACATACTTTCTTGAGCTTGCTTCCCACTACTCTGTTACCCCAGAAATGCCCCAACATTAGCAGATTCTTTCTGTGGCAACAGTTGAATCTAGTTTGTAGTTTCTTTGACACTTTTAAACTAGCCTCAGAAACACCTGCACAAGGGGGCCTGACCACTTCCTCAGAGGTTTGGGTAGCAGCCTCCAGGACCATTGTCTGGGTTTCCAAGTTTTAATAATTCTAACCTCTTCCAATGAACATCTTGCCAAATTCAGATTTAAATTGAAGGAAAATTACTAGACCATTCAGGTATGACCTAAACCAAATCCCTTATGATTATACAGTGGAAGTGACTAATAGACTCAAGGGACTAGATCTGATACAGTACCTGAAGAACTATGGATGGAGGTTCATGACATTATACAGGAGGCAGTGATCAAGACCATCTCCAAGAAAAAGAAATGCAAAAAGGCAAAATGGTTGTCTCAGGAGGCCTTAAAATAGCTAAGAAAGGAAGAGGAGCAAAAGGCAAAGGAGAAAAGGGAAGATATTTCCATCTGAGTGTAGAGTTCCAAAGAAAAGCAAGGAGAGGTAAAAAAGCTTCCTCATTGATCAATGCAAAGAAATAAAGGAAAACAAGAGAATGGGAAAGACTAGATATCTCAACAAAATTGGAAATACCAAGGGAACATTTCAGGTAAAGATGGACACAAAAAAGGACAGAAATGGTATGGACCTATCAGAAGCAAAAGATATTAAGAAGAGGTGACAAGGCAAGAAACACAGGAGAACTATACAAAAAAGTTCTTCATGACGCAGATAAACATGATGGCAATAACCTCAGATATGCAGATGATACTACCCTTATGGCAGAAAGTGAAGAGGAACTAAAAAGCCTCTTGATGAAAGTGAAAGAGAGTGAAAAAGTTGGCCTAAAGCTCAACATTCAGAAAACAAAGATCATGGCATCCGGTCCCATCACTTCATGGAAAATAGATGAAGAAACAGTGGAAACAGTGTCAGACTTTATTTTGGGGTGCTCCAAAATCACTGCAGATGGTGACTGCAGCCATGAAATTAAAAGACGCTTACTCCTTGGAAGAAAAGTTATGAGCAACCTAGATAGCATATTCAAAAGCAGAGAGATTGCTTTGCCAACAAAGGTCTGTCTAGTCAAGGCTATGGTTTTTCCAGTGGTCATGTATGGATGTGAGAGTTGGACTGTGAAGAAGGCTGAGCGCCGAAGAATTGATGCTTTTGGATGCTTTTGAACTGTGGTGTTGGAGAAGACTCTTGAGGGTCCCTTGGACTGCAAGGAGACCCAACCAGTTCATTCTGAAGGAGATCAACCCTGGAATTTCTTTGGAAGGAATGATGCTAAAGCTGAAACACCAGTACTTTGGCCACCTCATATGAAGGGTTGACTCATTGGAAAAGACTTTGATGCTGGGAGGAATTGGGGGCAGGAGAAGAAGGGGACAACAGAGGTGAGATGGCTGGATGGCATCACTGACTTGATGGACGCGAGTCTGAGGGAACTCCGGGAGTTGGTGATGGACAGGGAGGCCTGGCGTGCTGCGATTCATGGGGTCGCAAAGAGTCAGACACGACTGAGTGACTGAACTGAACTGAACTGTGATCACTCACTAGAGCCAGACATTCTGGACTGTGGAGTCAAGTGAACCTTAGGAAGCATCACTACAAACAAAGCTAGTGTGTGTGTGGGGTGGGGGGGTTGAATTCCAGTTGAGCTCTTTCAAATCCTAAAATATGATTCTGCACTCAATATGTCAGCAAATTTGGAAAACTCAGCAGTGGCCACAAGACTGGAATAGGTCAGTTTTCATTCCAGTCCCAAAGAAAGGCAATACTAAAGAATGTTCAAACTACTGCACAATTGCACTCATCTCACATGCTAGTAAAGTAATGCTCAAAATTCTCCAAGCCAGGCTTCAACAGTATGTAAACTGTGAACTTCCAGATGTTCAAGCTAAATTTAGAAAAAGCAGAGGAACCAGAGATCAAATTGCCAACATCTGTTGGATCTTCATAAAAGCAAGAGAGTTCCAGAAAAACATACACTTCTGCTTTACTGACTGCATCAAAGGCTTTGACTGTGTGGATCACAATAAACTGTTGGAAATTCTGAAAGAGATGGGAATGCCAGCCCACCTGACCTACCTCCTGAGAAATCTGTATTCAGATCAAGAAGTAACAGTTAGAACTGGACATGGAACAACAGACTGGTTCCAAATTGGGAAAGGAGTACTTCAAGGCTGTATATTGTCACCCTGCTTATTTAACTTATATGCAGAGTACATCATGAGGAACGCTGGGCTGAAGGAAGCACAAGCTGGAATCAAGATTGCCAAGAGAAATATCAATAACCTCAGATATACAGGTGACACAACACTTATGGTAGAAAGAAAGCAAACAGGAACTGAAGAGCCTCCTGATGAAAGTGAAAGAGGAGAGTGAAAAAGCTGGCTTAAAACTCAACATTTAAAAAGCTAAGATCATGGCATCTGTTCTATCACTTCATGGCAAATAGATGGGGAAACAATGGAAACAGTGAGAGACTTTATTTTCTTGGACTCGCTGCAGATGGTGACTGCAGCCATGAAACTAAAATTGATGTTTTCTCCTTGGAAGAATAGCTATGACCAACCTAGACAACATATTAAAAAGCAGAGACATTGCCAACAATGTTCCGTCTAGTCAAAGCTATGGTTTTTCCATTGGTCATGTTTGGATGTAACAGTGGGGCCATAAAGAAAATTGATTGTTGAAGAATTGATGCTTTTGAACTGTGGTGTTGGAGAAGACTCTTGAGAGTCCCTTGGAATGCAAGGAGATCCAACTAGTCAATCCTAAAGGAAATCAACCCTGAATATTCATTGGAAGGACTGATGCTGAAGCTAAAACTCCATTACTTTGGCTACCTGATGCAAAGAACTGACCCCTTGGAAAAAAGCCTGATTCTGGGAAAGATTGAAGGCAGGAGAAGGGGACGACAGAGGATGAGATGGTGGGATGGCATCACCAACTCAATGAAGATGAGTTTGAGCAAGCTTCGGTAGTTAGTGATGGACAGGGAAGCCTGGCCTGCTGCAGTTTATGGGGTCGCAAAGAGCCAAACACAATTGAGTGACTGAACTCAAGAGAGCTATTTACATATTCTGAATATGAATACTTTGTTAGACATATATACAAAAAACACATATATCCTAGTCTCTGGCTTACATTTTCATTCTCTTCAGTGTGTTTTAATGAGCAGAGCTTCTTATTTAATAAAGTCCAATGTATAAACCTTAGCTTTTATGAATCTTAGGTGCTACACCCTAGTAGACTGCCCTGATATCATACTTGAGGGGTGAAAGATTGGGACAAGAGGACAGAGACAGAGCTCAGGAGAGATGGGAAGGTGTGAAGGAAGATGTGGAGATGTGGAAAGACAAGATGGAGAGAAGCAGAGAGAAGAAAGAGGGTGAGGAGGGAAGAGATGTCTTCCTAGCCTGAGCAGTTACCTGTCTCAGGAATCACAGCATTCTGGCCAAGCAGGGACCCACCACGTGGGCAGGACTAGAGTCAAGGCAATAGAAACAAGATCAGAAGTCCCTTCCCCACTCTTGTCAACCCTCCATTCCCTCTCTGTGCTCAGGCCAGTACGCATTTTCCTTTGAAAAGCACTTTTTAAAACACTTGCTGAAGTTGTTTTAAGAAATCTTCATTTCCCAAGGATGTGCTGAGACATCATTACATTAATGTGTATCTGAAGCCATGTCTAGATTTTGACCAATATCCAGAAACTAACCCTGACAAAATGTGTAGTAATTTTAAATATGGACTTTGAAGTCATATAAACCTAGGTGTCTTTACTTACCCACTCTTATCTTTGGGAAAGTTCATGAACTTCTGTGAATCTGTTTCCTTGTCTATTAAATAAGCATTTATTTATTCATTCATTAGCATATATTTATTGAGTGCCTGTTATATGTGAGAAACTATTACTATCCAATAAAAATTATTTACTTCCATGAAGCTTGCCTTCTAACAGGGTAAGCAGACAATAAGAAGATCAAACCAGTCAATCCTCAAGGAAATCAACCCTGAATATTCTTTGGAAGGACTGATGCTGAAGCTGAAGCTCCAATGCTTTGGCCACTTGTTGCAAAGAACCAACTCATTGGAAAAGACTCCAATGCTGGGAAAGATTGAGGGCAAGAGGAGAAGGGAGTGACAGAGGATGAGATGGTTGGTGGCATCACTGACTCAATGGACATGAGTTTGAGCACACTCAGGGAGATAGTGAAGGACAGGGAAGCCTAGTGTGCTGCAGCTCATGGGGTCACAAAGAGTAGAACACGACTCAGTGACTGAACAACAAGCAGACAATAAACAGGATGAAATAGCATAATGTATAGTATGTTACACAGGGATAAGTAGGGAACAACTGGAAGAATGGAGCTGCTGTTACCTAGGATGGGGAAAGCTGCAGGAGGTACCAGAAGAGAAGAAATATCAAGAATTCACTTTTGGGTACATTATGTTTTAGATCCCCAAGTAGATGTCAAGTGGACAGTTGGATATACAAGTTCAGGGAAGAAGTGCAGATTTGAGATACATGATTGGAAGTTACCAATGAATAAGTAGTATTCAAAGTCCTAAAACTGGAGGAGATCATTCAAAGAGTGATTTTAAAGAAATATGAAAATGTTGCTCCACTCATAGGGTTGTTGATGCTGGTAATGTGTGTGTGTGTGTGTGTGTGTGTGTGTGTGTGTGAGGCTTGTTGGAGTAATAATAACAGCTTTATTTACTGAGTGCTTAATATGCACCAAATGCTGTGCCAAGAGTTTTGTATTCCTTAACTTATTTAATTTTCTAGGTAGTGGGTGATGCTGAGAAAATATATATTTGCTTAAAGTCATGGAATTAGTAAGTGATAAAAATGGGATTTGAACACAAAACCCATGTTCTTAATCGATATACTTTATCTCATATAATCTAACCTAAAAATCTAATACCCACTCATCATTCTAATACATGATAATCACTTAATTAAATGCCCCCTCCACTACATACTGGGTTTCCATGGTAGCTCAGATGGTAAAGAATCTGCCTGCAATGCAGAAGGCTTGTAATCAATCCCTGGGTCAGGAAGATCCCTTGTAAAAGGCTACCCACTTCAGTGTTCTTGCTTGGAGAATTCCATGGGCAGAGGATTCTGGTGGGCTACAGTCCATGGGGATCGAAAGAATCAGACACAACTGACTCTTTCACTTTCACTTTCCACTTTCCACTTTTCCACTAACACTGTCACTTTCTCGTTACATATCAGCTTGTGCCTTGTAACAAAACTTGTCTGACCATGGTTTGAGATTCTCAGTTTCTAGTGGGCATGTTAATAATAATGATGACTCTTCTGCCTAACTAATAGGACCAAATGAGTTATGTCTAAAGAATTGTATCTCCATACTTGTTAGAGAATATCATCTCTACCACTGCAAAATAAGCCTGAGCTTTGTGAATATGATAAAATCAGATCAAATTAGTTCTGCTCATGAAATATACACTCCAGGTGCACAAATCATTACATGTTAGAGAAATTCTATTCTTTAATGAGATGTTTGACCTTGACTTGAGACTAGTATTTCAGCAACTGGCTGCTCATAAACTGGAACATACACTGAAATACTTATATGCAGAAATAACAACAGAAAAAAATTCCAAAATGGCAAGAACTTCTAAAATCAATGACTTGAACTGTTGTTTTCAGTTCCACTGTTGGAATATCTCAACATTAATTGTCTTTTTAAGTTTCTGGACTAACATAGAAGTGCTTTAATGGGGTAAGAATTATTTGCTTTCCTATTTCTTGATTTGAATGTTAGAAAATATTTCTATATGAAATATACATTCCCATAACTATAAAGAGTTTGACACAGGATCTAAATGTTCACTTTGTGCTTTTTAAGGACTAAGAAACAGGTGGACAAAGTATAGAATTTGAAGTCAGAAGACCAGTATTGAGTTCTAATATGCTGGCTAAACCTTTACACAGCAAGTTTAAAGTATTTTTTTTCTTCTGTTTGCATTATCTCCTCACAGATATGGCAGGGTGATAAGACTTAAGCAGGAGATCTCTTTGATCTTGGGTTATTTCACTGACCACCAATAAGAAGAGTTTTGTTAGGAAATTTTCACTCAAAGCAATATAAGATAGAAAATTGTTGTTGTTGTTGTTGTTTGGTTGCTGAGTTGTATCTGATTTTTTGTGATTCCATGGACTGTAGCCCGCCAAGCTCCTCTGTCCATGGATTTTCCCAGGCAAGACTACTAGAGTGGATTTCCATTTTCTTCTCCAGGGGATTTTTCCCGACCCAGGGACTGAACCCACGTTTCCTGCTTTGGCAGGCAGATTCTTTAGTGCTTAACGACCAGGGAAGCCCCAAGATGGAATATACAGAGCTACAATTGACTAAACACCCACTGCCACCCTCCCATCCCCGAATATATGGTTATCTCTACACTCCATACACTAAGGAGATTTAAAGACGTAAATAAAATGTGTGGTCCTTGCTGTCCAACAGCCACAGTCTAAAATCAAAACCACACATACATGAAAAATAACTTAAAAGATTTATAAACTGCACTAGAACAAAAATAAAATGAGAATGACCATAATTCTTAATGTGTGAAGGAAACTCAAAATGAGGAAAAATTTTTATAAAATCACCAGGGAAGTGTGTAGAGAAGTTGATTGGAGATATCTGTATCCATCTGTGCCATTTTATTTCCTACCAGACAATTTATTAGTTTCTGCAACCACAGGCCATCATTGATCTTTGATAGACATTTCATTGCTCTGTGACTCAGTTTCTTCATTCATGAAACTGAAAATCATGCTCATTGTCTCATATAAATCTCAAGGTGACAGTTGGAAAACTAAGAAATACCCCATTTTTTAGATAAAATGTAGATAAATTTAAATCATATGTCATAGACACTTACATCTATGATAATTATTTTATTTTTTATATTTTTATTTTTGATAATTAAGAGATAGCCCAGTGAGTCAACTTATCTGTGCAGCCTAAACTTAAGACAGATAAAAATAAAAATCTTATGACAAGGTAGATTCACACAGAATTGTGAATGAAGTTTACAGGTTTTTAAACATTTCAGTCAGCATTTTTAATGTACCTGGAGTGGGATGTTGAGAAATAAATCAGTAAAGTGCTTCTTATTTCCTTGCAAGGAAATAAGGGTTTTTTTATGAGAATTAGGGTTTGCTTTTTTTTTTTTTTTAATCAGGCCCAAAATAATTAATTCCATTGCTGCCAGGAGCATCTGAACCATTTTTCCCCTATGTTAATTGGACAAAAGAGATTTCCTTGGTCAATTCCTAAGTGACAGATGTAGGAGGAACTCTTCCATCCAATTCTACCTATGGGAAGTGGCCCAGGAAATATTTGTCATATAAATAAATCAGTTAATGATTCATGTTGATGTATGGCAAAAATCATCACAATATGGTAATTATGCTCCAATCAAAATTAATTAATTTTTTAAAGAAAAGAAAAAAACAAACATTTATAGGCTGAACATGATCCTTCTCTTTTGAAGGAATGATCTGTAACTAGTACTGTTTTTTTTTTCTCAAATATTTTTGTTTTCTAAAATTAAAATTACAGGAGGCATGGCCAAGTATGCAGAGTTAGGAAGACACTGAGTTCATCTCCTCACACAAGCACACCAAAAATATAACTATTTAAAGGGCAAATATCTATGAGAATGACCTAAAGACTAGCAGAAAAGATTTTTCACAATTAAAGATATAAAGAAGGAACTACCACAAGATTGGTAGAAGCAGTGGAGATGCAGTATAGTCAAAACCCACACTCGCAGGAGGTAACTCAAAAAGAGAAGGATAATCACACTTGTGTGAGTTTTCTCAAGGAAGTGAGGGGCCCAAATCCCACATTTGGCTCCCCAACTCAAGGGTCCTACACAGAGATGAGCCCCCTGAATGGTTGACTTTGAAGGCCAGTGGGATGTGTATAGATGAGAGCCAGAGGGCTGTAGAAAAGAGAGATTCCACTGTGAAAGAATGCATGCAAAATTTCACATGCTCCAAGACCCATGGCAAAGGCAGCCATTTGAAAGGAGCCTGGGTCATACCCATTTGCTGATCTTGGAGAGCCTCTTGGAAAAGCAGAAGACAATGGAAATTCCCCCTGGGGACATAGACGCTGGCAGAAGCCATTTCAGGAATCTTGTCTGCCATGAAAACACTCATACTGGCAGGCACCATAACCTGCCCACCCGAAGTCCAGCACCAGACCTGGGACCGTCCCCCCTCAAGCTACCCAGGGATCTTACCAGCAGATGGTAGCCACTGCAGAAGGCAGGACTGGCAGCCAATAAGGCCAACTTGGTCCTACCTATCAACTCATCCACAAGTCAGCCTCACCACAACAGGGGCCCACATAACTTACAAAGGAAACACTCCTAGAGCACATAGCTCTAGTGACAAAGGTGAGTAGCTCCGTGTGTGTGTGTGTGTGTGTGTGTGTGTGTGTGTGTGGTGTGTGTGTACTCGCAGTCATGTTCATCTCTTTACAACCCCATGGACTGTCTATGGGATTTTCCAAGCAAGAATACCGGAGTAGGTTACCATTTCCTCCTCCAGGGGATCTTCCCAACCCAAGGATCAAATCCATGACTCCTGTGTCTCCTGCACTGCAGGTGAATTCTTTACCACTGAGCCACAGGGAAAGCCCAAGTGTGAGGGCCCCATAGGTTGTATCCTACCTAAAGCCATTTCTCTAAGATCAAGGAAATGACCTACCTAATACACAGAAATAGGCACAGAGAATTAAGCACAATGAGGACACAGAGGAACATGTTCCAAATGAAGGAACAAGACAAGACCTCAAAAGAACTATATGAAGTGTTGATAAGTAATATCTAATGAAGAGTTTGGACTTCCCTGGTGGCTCCAAGGTTAAAGTGTCTGCCTGGAATGCAGGAGACCAGGGTTCAATCCCTGGGTCGGGAAGATTCCCTGGAGAAGGAAATGGCAACCCACTCCAGTACTCTTGCCTGGAGAATCCCATGGAGGGAGGAGCCTGGTAGGCTACAGTCCATGGGGTCGCAAAGAGTTGGACACGACTGAGCAACTTCACTTCACTTCACTTCACTTAATGAAGAGTTTAAGGTACAAACTCAGGAGAAAAATGGATGTACACAATGAGAAGTTTAACAAGGAGTTATAAAATATAAAAAACCTTTAAGAACTAATGTATACATATCTGAAATAAAAATACTCTAGAATGAATTAATAGATTAGATAATACAGATGAATGAATCAGCAGACTACAAGACAGAGAAGTGGAAATTACCCAAGCTGAACCAAAAAAAGGTTTAAAAATGAGGGCAGTTTAAGATACATTTTGGACAACACCAAACATGCTAGCATTGCATTAAAAAGGATCTCAGAAGGAAAAGAGAGGCAGAGGGCTTATTTGAAGAGATAATTGATGAAAACTTCCCTAGCCAGGGAAAGGAAAAATACATCCAGGTGCAGGAAACACAGAGTCCCAGATAAGATGGACACAAACAGATCCACACCAAGATACACTGTAATTAAAATGGCAAAAAATAAAGAGACAATCTTAAAAGCAGCAAGAGAAAAGCAACTAATTACATATAAGTGAACTCCTATAGGACTATCAACTGACTGTTAAGCAGAAACTTTGCAGGCCAGAAGGGGGTGGCATGATATTTTCAAAATGGTGAAGAAGAAAATCTACAACCAAAAATACTCTACCTGGCAAACCTTATAGATATAATATATAGAGATATATATTACATATAATACATATAGGTTGTTATATATGAAACTCGTGGTAACTACAAACCAAAAATCTGTAATATTAATATATACACACAGACAAAATAGAGAAAGGAAGCCAAACATAACACTGAAGATAGTCATGAAATCATAAAGGAAAAGAACAAAAGAAGAAGAAAGGAACAGAAAGAAAGAACTAAAAAATAACCAAAAAACAAAATGGCACTAAATATACACTTAGCAATAATTACTTTAAATGCAAATGGACTAAATATTTCAATCAAAAGACAAAGAGTGTCTGAATGAACACAAAAGCAAGACCCACATATATGCTGCCTATAGGAGACTCACTTCAAATCTAAAGACACATAAATTGAAAGAGGAATAACCCTGTATGTGAGACAGCAAAAGAGACACAGATATATAGTACAGTCTTTTGGACTCTGTGGTAGAGGGAGAGGGTGGGATGATTTGGGAGAATGGCATTGAAACATGTATAATATCATATAAGAAACTAATCACCAGTCCAGGTTCGATGTAGGATACAGGATGCTTGGGGCTGGTGCACTGGGATGACCCAGAGGGATGGTATGGGGAGGGAGGTGGGAGGGGGGTTCAGGATGGGGAACACGTGTACACCCATGGTGGATTCATGTTGATGTATGGCAAAACCAATACAATCTTGTAAAGTAATTAGCCTCCAATTAAAATAAATAAATTTAAATTTAAAAAAAGAAAGTGAAGGGATAGAAAAATATATCCCATGCAAATGAAAATGAAAGGAAAGCTGGTGTACCAAAACTTATATCAGACAAAATATACTTTAAAAGAAAGACTAACAAGAGACAAAGAAGGACATTACAAAATGTAAAGGGATCAATTCAAGAATAAGATATGACAATTGTAAATATATATGCACTAACATAAGAGCACCTAAATACATAAAGTGAATATTAACAGACATAAAGGGAGAAATTGACAGTAACATAATAATAGTAGGGGGGATTTATCACTCCACTTACATCAATGGACAGATCGATCAACAAGACAGACAACCATTAAGGAAACACTGGCCTTAAATGACATATTAGACCAAATGAACTTAAGAGATATATACAAAGGCAGCAAAATACAAATTCAAATACATGTGGAACATTCTACAGGACAGATTACATACTAGTCCAAGAAAAAGCTCTCAATAAATTTAAGATTGAAATCATATCAAGCATCTTTTCCAATCACAGTGGCATGAGACTGGAAATTACAAGGAAAAAACTGCAAAGACACAAAAATGTGGAGGCTAAACATAGTTCTACTAAACAATGAGTCACTGAAGAAAAAAAATTACCTGGAGACAAATGAAAATGGAAACCCAGCAATCGAAAATCTATGGGACACAGTAAAAGCAGTTCTAAGAGAGAAGTTCATAGCAATTTAAACTTACCTCAGGAAATAAGAAAAATAAAGAAACAATTTAACTTTACACTTAATGGAACTAGGAAAAGAACAAACAAGACCCAAAGTTAGTAGAAGGAAAAAGATCACCAATATCAAAGCAGAAATAAATGAAATAAGGCCCCTCAAAAAATAAAAAAGAATAATGAAACTAAGATCTGGTTCTTTGAAAAGAAAAATACAACTGATAAAATTTTATCTAAACTCAAGTAAAAAAGAAAGAAGGCCCGAATGAACGAAACTAAAAATGAAGGCAAAGTTACAACCAACATCACAGAAATACAAAGGCTCACAAGAGATTACTATAAATTATATGCCAATAAATTGGACAACCTAGAAGACATGGATAAATTCCTAACAATGTACAATCTTCCAAGACTGAATCAGGAATAAAGAGAAAATCTAAACAGGTGGATTGTTAGTAAAGAAATTGAATTAATAATTTTTTAAAAATCTACCAACAAAAGCCAAGACCAGATGCCATCACAGGTGAATTATACCAAACATTTCAAGAAGAGTTAATGCCTATATGTTTCAGACTATTCCAAAAAAATCAAAGAGGAAAGAATATTTCCAAACTCATTCTGTGAGATCAGCATCAGTTTGATACAAAAACCATCCCCAAACCACACACCCACACAAAGAACATTACAGGCCAATATCCCTGATGATAGTGATATTGAATCAAGGTAAATTGGACGTGGTCAAGCAGGAAATGGCAAGAGGAAACATTGACCTATTAGAAATTAGTGAACTAAAATGGACGGGAATGGGTGAATTTAATTCAGATGACCATTGTATCTACCACTGTGGGCAAGAATCCCAGAAGAAATGGAGTAACCTTCATAATCAATCAAACAGTCAGAAATGCAGTACTTGTGTGCAATCTCAAAAACAACAGAACATCTGTTGGATCATAGAAAAAGCAAGAGAATTCCAGAAAACATCTACTTCTGCTTCATTGACTATGCTAAAGCCTTTGACTGTGTGGATCACAATAAACTGTGGAAAATTCTTAGAGATGGGAATACCAGACGATCCTACCTGTCTCCTGAGAAACCTGCATGAGGTTCAAGAAGCAAAGTTAGAACCTTAGATGGAACAACTGACTGCTTCAAAACTGGGAAAGGAGTACGACAAGGCTGTATATTGCCACCATCATGTGAAATGCCAGGCTGGATGACTCAAGCTGGGATCAAGATTGCTGGGAGAAATATCAACAACCTCAGAAGACATGCAGATTATACCACTTTCACTCTTCACTGTCACGCATTGGAGAAGGAAATGGCAACCCACTCCAATGTTCTTGAATGGAGAATCCCAGGGACGGGGGACCCAGGTGGGCTACCGTCTATGGCATCGCACAGAGACACGACTGAAGCAATTTAGCAGCAGTAGCAGCAGCAACAGTAGAAAGCAATGAGGAAATAAAGAGCCTCTTGTTGAGGATGAAAAGGAAAGTGGAAAAGCTGGCTTAAAACTCAACATTCAGGGACTTCCCTGGTGGTCCAGTGGCTAAAGACTCTGTGCTCCCAATGCAAGGGGCCCAGGCTTGATCCCCAGTAAGGGAACTAGATCCTACATACCACAACTAAGATTGCTGCTGCTAAGTCGCTTCAGTCGTGTCCAACTCTGTGAGACCCCATAGACGGCAGCCCACTAGGCTCCTCTGTCCCTGGGATTCACCAGGCAAGAACACTGGAATGGGTTGCCATTTCCTTCTCCAATGCATGAAAGTGAAAAGTGAAGTGAAGTCACTCAGTCGTGCCCTACTCTTAGCAACTAAGATTGGGTGCAGCCAAATGAACAAATCTTTTTTAAAAAAGAAAAACTCAACATTCAAAAAACTAAGATCATTGCATCCAATCCTGTCACTTAATGGCAAATAGAAGGGGAAAAATTTGAAGCTGTGGCAGATTTTCTCTTCTTGAGCTCCAAAATCACTGCAGATGATGACGGCAGCCATGAAATTAAAAGATGTTTGCTTCTTAGAAGGAAGGCTATGACAAACTTAGACAGTGTAGTGAAAAGCAAAGACATCACTCTACCAACAAAGGTCTGTGTAGTCAAAAGTATGATTTTTCCAGTAGTCATGCACAGATGCGAGAGCTAGACCATAAAGAAGGCTGAACACCAAAGAATTGATTTTTCGAAATGTGGTGTTGGAGAAGACTCTTGAGAGTTCCTTGGACAGCAAGGAGATCAAACCAGTCAATCCCAAAGGAAATCAACCCTGAATAATCATTGAACAGACCAAAGCTGAAGCTGAAGCTCCAATACTTTGACCCACCTGATGGGAAGAGCCAACTCATTGGAAAATACTCTGATATGCTGGGACAGGTTGAAAGCAGGAGGAAAAGGGGATGACAGAGGATGAGATGGTAGGGTGGCATCACTGATTCAATGGACATGAACTTGGGTGAACTCCAGGAGATGGCAAGGGACAAAAAGGGCTGGTGCAATCATAGGGTCACAAAGAGTCAGACACGACTTAGAGACTGAACTACAACAGCAATCCCTGATGAACATAAATGTAAGAATCTTCAACAGTAGATTAACAAAATGGATTCAACGATATATTTAAAGTATCATACACCATGATCAAGTAGAGTTTATCCTAGAGATGCAAGAATTAATTCATATGTACAAATCAATCAGTGTGATATAATACATTAACAAACTGAAGAACAAAGATTATATGATCATCTCAAGATGTAGACAAAGCTCTTGATAAAATCGAACATCCACTCATGATAAAAAATAAAATGAGGATAAAGGAAACATATCTCAGCAAAATAAAGGCCATATATGACAAGGCTACAGCCAACATTATATTTAGTGGTGAAAAGCTTAAAGGATTTCTTCTAAGAAACAAGATTAAGATGGCCACTCATGCCACTTTAATTCAACATAGTGTTGGAAATTCTACTCACAGAAATCAGACAAGAAAAATAAAATTTAAAAATCCAAATTGGAAAGGAAGAAGCAAAACTGTCACTATTTGCAGACTACACAATCCTAAATATAGAACATCCTAAATACACCACACACAAAAAAAAAACTAATAGAAAAAGTAAATGAATTGCAGGATACAAAATTAATATATAGAAATCTATGGTGTTTCTATATACTATCAAAAGCTATTAGAAAGACAAATGAAGAAAACAATCCCATTTACAAATGCATCAAAAAGAATAAAATACCTAGGAATAAATCTAACCAAGGAAATAAAAGATCTGTACTCAGAAAACTGTAAGATATCGATGAAAAAACTTGAAGATGATGCAAACAAATGGAAAGACATGTTGTGTTCATGGATTGGAAGAATTAATATTGCTAAAATATGACCATACTGCCTAAGGCAATCTACTGATTCAATGCAATCCCTATCAAAACACCAATGGAACTAGAACTAGAAAATAGAATTCTAAAATTTGTATTGAAATACAAAAGACTCTGAATAGTCAAAAATATTTTGAGAAAAAACAAAGCTGGAGGTATCATGCCTTTCATTTTCAAACTATACTTCAGAGTTCAGTTCAGTTCAGTCACTCAGTCGTGTCCGACTCTTGGCGACCCCATGAATCACAGCACTCCAGGCCTCCCTGTCCATCACCATCTCCCGGAGTTCACTCAAACTCACGTCCATCGAGTCAATGATGCCATCCAGCCATCTCATCCTCTGTCATCCACTTCTCCTCCTGCCCCCAATCCCTCCCAGCATCAGAGTCTTTTCCAATGAGTCAACTCTTCACATGAGGTGGCCAAAGTACTGGAGTTTCAGCTTTAGCATCATTCCTTCCAAAGAAATCCCAGGGCTGATCTCCTTCAGAATGGATTGGTTGGATCTCCTTGCAGTCCAAGAGACTCTCAAGAGTCTTCTCCAACACCACTGTTCAAAAGCATCAATTCTTCGGTGCTCAGCCTTCTTCATAGTCCAACTCTCACATCGATACATGACCACAGGAAAAACCATAGCCTTGACTAGATGGACCTTACTCGGCAAAGTAATGTCTCTGCTTTTGAATATGCTATCTAGGTTGGTCATAACTTTTCTTCCAAGGAGTAAGTGTCTTTTAATTTCATGGCTGCAGTCACCATCTGCAGTGATTTTGGACCCCAACCAATAAAGTCTGACACTGTTTCCACTGTTTCCCCATCTATTTCCCATGAAGTGATGGGACCGGATGCCATGATCTTCGTTTTCTGAATGTTGAGCTTTCCAACTTTTTCACTTTCCTCTTTCACTTTTGTCAGGAGGCTTTTTAGTTCCTCTTCACTTTCTGCCATAAGGGTGGCGTCATCTGCATATCTGAGTTTATTGATATTTCTCCAAGCTATCTTGATTCCAGCTTGTGTTTCTTCCAGTCCAGCGTTTCTCATGATGTACTCTCCATAGTTACAGTAACCCAAATAATATAGTATTGGCAGAAAAACAGACACATAAATCAACAGAACAAAATCTAGAAATAAACCCACATTCATATGGCTAATTAATCTACAACAAGGAGGTAAGAATATACAGCAAAGAAAAGAGAAACTCTTCAATAAATGGTTTTAGGAAAACGTATCATCTATATGCAAAAAAAATCAAACTGGACTACTTTCTCATACCATATAGAAAAATAAACTTAAAATGGATTAAAGACTTAAATGCAAACCTGAAACCATAAAACTCCTAGAAGAAAACATAAGAAATCTGCTCTTTGACATCAGTCTTAGCAACAGTTTTTTAGATCTCTCTCCTCAGGCAAGGGAAACAAAAGCAAAAATGAACAAGTAGGACTATATCAAATTAAAAGACTTTTTCACAGTAAAGGAAACTATCAACAAAATTGGAAATTCCAACTGAATGGAAGAACATATTTGCAAATGATAGACTTGATACTTGGTTAATATTCAAAATATACAAGGAACTATAGTTCACCATCAAAAAGAAGCAAGCAACCTGGTTAAAAAATTGTCAGACAATCTGAATAGGCATTCTTCCAAAGAAGACATACACATGGCTAACAGACACAAGAAAAGATACTCAACATCACCCATCACTAAAGCCAGGGAAATGCAAATCAAAACCACAATGAGATAATCACTTCACACCTGTCAGAATGGTCGTTATCAAAAATATAACAAACAATTTGTTTCTCGGGATGTTTAAAAAAGGGAACCACGATGCACTGTTGGTGGGAAGGCAAATTGGTACAGCCACTATGAAAAACATACGAAGTTCCTTCAAAAATTAAAAATAGAAATACCACTTACGATCCAGCAATTATACTTCTGGGTATTTTTCCAAGAAAATTTTCAAAGAAACCTAATTCAAAAAGGCATATGCACCTTCATGGTCACTACATTATACACAATAGTCAAATTATGAAAGTAACCAAAATATTCATTGATAGAAGAGTGGATAAAGAAGACATGGTATACGTATACAATTGAGTATTCAGTTCAGCTCAGTCGCTCAGTTGTGTCCAACTCTTTGCAACCCCATGAATCACAGCACACCAGGCCTCCCTGTCCATCAGAAACTCCCAGAGTTCACTCAAACTCATGTCCATTGAGTTGGTGATACCATAGAGCCATCTCATCCTCTGTCGTCCCCTTCTCCTCCTGCCCCCAATCCCTCCCAGCTCAGGGTCTTTACCAATGACTCAACTCTTCTCATGAGGTGGCCAAAGCATTGGAGTTTCAGCTTCAGCATCAGTCCTTCCAATGCACACCCAGGACTGATCTCCTTTAGGATGGACTGGTGGGATCTCCTTGCAGTCCAAGGGACCCTCAAGAGTCTTCTCCAACACCACAGTTCAAAAGCATCAATTCTTCAGCGTTCAGCTTTCTTCACAGTCCAACTCTCACATCCATACATGACTGCTGGAAAAACCATAGCCTTGACTAAACGGATCTTTGTGGGCAAAGTAACGTCTCTGCTTTTCAATACGCCATCTAGGTTGGTGATAACTTTCCTTCCAAGGAGTAAGCATCTTTTAATTTCATGGCTGCAGTCACCATCTGAAGTGATTTTGGAGCCCAAACAATAAAGTCTGACACTGTTTCCACTGTTTCCCCATCTATTTCCCATGAAGTGATGGGACCAGATGCCATCATCTTCGTTTTCTGAATGTTGAGCTTTCCAACTTTTTCACTTTCCTCTTTCACTTTCATCAAGAGGCTCTTTAGTTCCTCTTTACTTTCTGCCATAAGGGTGGTGTCATCTGCATATCTGAGGTTATCGATATTTCTCCCGGCAATCTTGATTCCAGCTTGTGTTTCTTCCAGTCCAGTGTTTCTCATGATGTACTCTGCATAGAAGTTAAATAAGCAGGGTGACAACATACAACCTTGACGCAGTCCTTTTCCTATTTGGAACCAGTCTGTTGTTCCATATCCAATTCTAACTGTTGCTGCCTGACCTGCATACAGATTTCTCAAGAGGCAGGTCAGGTGGCCTGGTATTCCCATCTCTGTCAGGATTTTCCACAGTTTATTGTGATCCACACAGTCAAAGGCTTTGGCATAGTCAATAAAGCAGAAGTAGATGTTTTTCTGGAACTCTCTTGCTTTTTCCATGATCCAGCAGATGTTGGCAATTTAATTCCTGGTTCCTCTGCCTTTTTGAAAACCAGCTTGAACATCTGGAAGTTCACAGTTCACATACTGCTGAAGCGGAGAGGAGCTACCCCACGTCCGACGTCAGGGCAGCGACCAAGAGGAGCTACCCCACACCGGTCAGAGGAGGCGGCCAAGAGAAGGAACCCCACATCCAAGGAGCGGCGGCTGTGCCGGCACAGTAGGGCAGAGAGGAGATACTCCACGTTCAAGGTCAGGAGGGGTGGCCATGAGGAGATATGTTTTGTCCAAGGTAAAGAGCAGTGGCTGCGCTTTGCTGGAGCAGCTGTGAAGAGATATCCCACGTCCAAGGTAAGAGAAACCCAAGTAAGACGGTAGGTGTTGTAAGAGGGCATCAGAGGACAAAACACACTGAAACCATAATCACAGAAAACTAGCCAATCTGCTCACACAGACCACAGCCTTGTCTAACTCAATGAAACTAAGTCATGCCATGTGGGGCCACCCAAGACGAGAGGGTCATGGTACAGAGGTCTGACAGAATGTGGTTCACTGGAGAAGGGAATGGCAAACCACTTCAGTATTCTTGCCTTGAGAACCCCATGAACAGTATGAAAAGGCAAAATGATAGTATACTGAAAGGGGAACTCCCCGGCTTGGTAGGTGCCCAATATGCCACTGGAGATCAGGGGAGAAATAACTCCAGAAAGAATGAAGGGATGGAGCCAAAGCAAAAACAATTCCCAGTTGTGGATGTGACTGGTGATAGAGGCAAGGTCTGATGCTGTAAAGAGCAATATTGCATAGGAACCTGGAATGTTAGGTCCATGAATCAAGGCAAATTGGAAGTGGTCAAACAGGAGGTGGCAAGAGTGAACACTGACATTCTAGGAATCAGCGAACTAAAATGGACCGGAATGGGTGAATTTAACTCAGATGACCATTATATCTACTACCGTGGGCAGGAATCCCTTAGAAGAAATGGAGTAGCCATCATGGTCAGCAAAAGAGTCCAAAATGCAGTACTTGAATGTAATCTCAAAAACGACAGAATGATCTCTGTTTGTTTCCAAGGCAAACCATTCAATATCATGGTAACCCAAGGCTAGGCCCCAACCAGTAATGCTGAAGAAGCTGAAGTTGAATGGTTCTATGAAGACCCACAAGAACTTTTAGATCTAACACCCCCAAAAGATGTCCTTTTCATTATAGGGGACTGGAAAGCAAAAGTAGGAAGTCAAGAAACACCTGGAGTAACAGGCAAATTTGGCCTTGGAATACAGAATGAAGCAGGGCAAAGGCGAGTAGAGTTTTGCCGAGTTTTGCCAATTGAATATTACTCAGTCATAAAAAGAAGGAAATCTTGCCACTTGTGAAAATAAGCCAGCCAGAGAAAGACAAATGCTGCATGATTTCATTTAAAAGTGGAATCTAAAAAATGAAACAAATAAACAATCATAATACACAGAAACAGAGTCATAGATTCAGAGAACACACTGGTGGTTGCTGGGGAAGGAGATGAATAAAATAGTTGAGGGAGATGAATAAAATAGGTGAGGGAGATTAAGAGCACAAACTTAGAGCTGTAAAATAAATGTCATGGGGATGAACATGGATAGCAGGCAGAATGTAGTCAATAATATTGCAATACTTTTGCATGGTGACAGACTTTGCATAGCAATTAGACTTACCATGGTGATTATTTTTTAGTGTATGAAAATATGGATCACTATACTAGTAAAGTAATGCTCAAAATTCTCCAAGCCAGGCTTCAGCAATATGTGAACTGTGAACTTCCTGATGTGCAAGCTGGTTTTAGAAAAGGCAGAGGAACCAGAGATCAAAATGCCAACATCCGCTGGATCATGGACAAAGCAAGAGAGTTCCAGAAAAAATATCTTTTTCTGCATTATTGACTATGCCAAAGCCTTTGACTGTGTGGATCACAATCAACTGTGGAAAATTCTGAAAGAGATGGGAATACCAGACCATCTGACCTGCCTCTTGAGAAATCTGTATGCAGGTCAGGAAGCAACAGTTAGAACTGGACATGGAACAACAGAATGGTTCCAAATAGAAGGAGTACGTCAAGGCTGTATATTGTCACCCTGCTTATTTAACTTCTATGCAGAGTACATCATGAGAAACACTGGGCTAGAAGAAACACAAGCTGGAATCAAGATTGTCGGGAGAAATATCAATAACCTCAGATATGCAGATGACACCACCCTTATGGCAGAAAGTGAAGAGGAACTAAAAAGCCTCTTGATGAAAGTGAAAGAGGAGAGTGAAAAAGTTGGCTTAAAGCTCAACATTTAGAAAACGAAGATGATGGCATCTGGAACCATCACTTCATGGGAAATAGATGGGGAAACAGTGGAAACAGTGTCAGACTTTATTTTGGGGGGCTCCAAAATCAGTGCAGATGGTGGCTGCAGCCATGAAATTAAAAGACACTTACTCCTTGGAAGAAAAGTTATGACCAACATAGATAGCATATTCAAAAGCAGAGACATTACTTTGCCGAGTAAGGTCCATCTGGTCAAGGCTATAGTTTTTTCTGTGGTCATGTATGGATGTGAGAGGTGGACTGTGAAGAAGGCTGAGCACCGAAGAATTGATGCTTTTGAACTGTGGTGTTGGAGAAGACTCTTGAGAGTCCCTTGGATTGCAAGGAGATCCAACCAGTCCATTCTGAAGATCAACCCTGGGATTTCTTTGGAAGGAATGATGCTAAAGCTGAAACTCCAGTACTTTGGCCACCTCATGCGAAGAGTTGACTCATTGGAAAAGACTCTGATGCTGGGAGGGATTGGGGGCAGGAGGAGAAGTGGATGACAGAGGATGAGATGGCTGGATGGCATCATTGACTCGATGGACGTGAGTCTGAGTGAACTCCAGGGTTTGGTGATGGGCAGGGAGGCCTGGTGTGCTGCAATTCATGTGTTCACAAAGAGTCGGACACGACTGAGTAACTGAACTGAACTGATGCTGTACATCTGAAACTAATATAATACTGTTGAGTCAGTTACACATTTCAAGTTACTTAACTAATAGAAATAAAATTGAAGTTACAGGATTCTAGAAATTGACTTTGAAGTAATTACTTGAGGGACACATCCTTACAAAATCCTAAACAAATCTTAGGATTATAAGCAAGCTCAAAACCTATCAATATTCCCAGTTCTACCAATAAAAGAACTGAGAACTTCCTGACATGAAACGGGAATTTGCCTTGAGGTTTACTAAGTAGCTCTAGATGAAAAAGAGTGAAACAAGAAGTCTGTACTGGAGTTACCTGAGAAGCAATGGAAAACTGAAAGGTCCCTCAAAATAGGGGGTTTCTGTAAAAGTCTCCTCAAACAATTAGGCCTCCACCCAAAGGTAAAGAAATACATAGAATACACCTAGTCACCTGCTAGTTAATGGGTCAGACAGGTTGGATAGGTTAGAAAGAAATGGACCAAAGTTGAGGATAGGACTTCCAGAAGTCATCTCTACCTCTAGCTCAAGGAAGAGTAAGAGAGATAAAATACTCCACCAGTGAGCTGAAGCTCAAGGCAACTCTGTGTGGGGAAGAATAGAGAGCCTTGTTGTAACAAAGGGGCCAGTGGAACTTTAGGGAGGAAATTAAGTGTAGGTTGGGGCCAGAGAATGCAACTCCAGAATTTAAATTCAAGGTAAGTTCCTACTAAAACTTTGTTAAAGAAATTAAAATGTTCTCACAAGAAGTCAGATGCAGTGGGATTCCAAATTTGGGGAATACTTGGATGGGCCAGTATCCAAACACTTAACTGATAGTTCTCAGAGCACTCGAGAAAAGGAAAGTGATCTATTTTCAAGATGGCAGAGTAGAAGCACGTACGCTCATCTTCTCCTGTGAGAACATCAAAATTACAACTAGCTGCTGAACAACCATCAACAGGAGAATGTTGAAACCCACCCAAAAAAGACTCCATATCCAAGGTCAAAGGAGAAACCACACCAAGACAGTTGGAAGGGTGCAATTGCATTTAAAATCAAACCTCTTGCTCACCAGAGACTCAGAGAGTGCAAACAAAACCTTGTGTCACCAGGACTGGGGGAAAGAAGCCGTGATCCCCACAAGAGACTGAGATAGACCTGCCTTTGAGTGTTTGAGGGTCTCCCATTGAGGCATGGGTCAGCAGTGGCCTGCCACAGGAACAGGTGCTCTGGCAGCAGCAGTCCTGGGAGGGACAGCATGTGGCCTAAGTCCTCTTGAAGGAGGTTGTCATTAGCCCCACTATAGAGCTTCCAAGGAGGTGACCCACAAAACTGGAGAGCAATTATACCAAAGAAGTTCTTGCACTGTTGCAAGGGTTCTAGGCCCAAGAGACTTCACAACCTTGGGAAACTGCAAAGGGACTGAGTATTCCCAGGAAATCTGACTTTGAAGGTCAGCAGGATTTGATTATAGAACTTCCATAGGATTGGGGAAACAGAAACTCTTGGAGGGCACAAATAAAACCTTGCACACAGCAGGACCCAGGAGAAAGGAGCAGTGACCCCACAAGAGACTGAGCCAGACTTACCTTTGTGTATTTGGGAGTCTCTGATGGAGGAGTGGGTCAACAGTGGCCTGCCACAGCATGAGGTTTCTGAGTACAACAGTCCTGGGAGGTGCAGCATGAGGCATAAGTACTTTTGAAGGAGGTTGCCATTACTGCCATTACCCTACCATAGTTTGGCCTCAGGAAAAACTATACGGAGAGAACATAGCTCCACCCATCAGCAGAAAACTGGATTAAAGACTAACTGAGCATGGCCTTGTCCACCAGAACAAGACCCAATTTTCCCCACAGCAAGTCCTTCCTATCAGGAAATTTCCACAAGCCTCTTATCCTCATCTATCAGAGGGCAGACCAAATGAAAGCCACAATCACAGAAAACTAACTAAACTGATCACATGGATCAGAACCTTGCCTAACTGAATAAAATTATGAATCATGTCATGTAAGGCCACCCTAGATGGATGAATGAAGGTGGAAAGTTCTGACAAAACATGGTCCACTGGAGAAGGGAATGGCAAACCACCTTAGTATTCTTGCCTTGAGAAAGCCATGACATGTGTGAAAAGGCAAAAATATATGACACTGAAAGATGAATTCCCCAGGTCAGGAGGTGTTCAGTATGCTACTTGAGAAGAGCATAGAAATAGCTACAGAAAGATGAAAAGGTTGAGCCAAAGCAGAAACAACACCCAGTTGTGGATGTGTCTGGTGGTGAAAGTAAAGTTCAATGCTGTAAAGAACAGTATTGCACAGGAACCTGAAATGTTAGGTCCATGAATCAAGGTAAATTGGAAGTTGTCAAACTGAGATGGCAAGAGTGAACAGCATTTTAAGAATCGGTGAACTAAAGTGGACCAGAAGGGGTGAATTTAATTCAAAGGACCATTATATCTACTATGTGGGCAAGAATTGCTTAGAAGAAATGGAGTATCCCTCATAGTCAACAAAAGACTCCCAAATGCATTAAGTTCATTTCAGTTCCGTTGCTCAGTAGTGTCTGACTCTTTGTGACCCCATGAATTGCAGCACACCAGGCCTCCCTGTCCATCATCAACTCCCGGAGTTCACTGAGACTCGCGTCCATCGAGTCAGTGATGCCATCCAGCCATCTCATCCTCGGTCGTCCCCTTCTCCTCCTGCCCCCAATCTCTCCCAGCATCAGAGTCTTTTCCAATGAGTCAACTCTTCGCATGAGGTGGCCAAAGTACTGGAGTTTCAGCTTTAGCATCATTCCTTCCATAGAAATCCCAGGGCTGATCTCCTTCAGAATGGACTGGTTGGATCTCCTTGCACTCCAAGGGACACTCAAGAGTCTTCTCCAACACCACAGTTCAAAAGCATTAATTGTTCAGTGCTCAGCCTTCTTCACAGTCCAACTTTCACATCCATACATGACCACAGGAAAAATCATAGCCTTGACTAGATGGACCTTAGTCGGCAAAGTAATGTCTCTGCTTTTGAATACACTGTTTAGATTGGTCATAATTTTTCTTCCAAGGAGTAAGCGTCTTTTAATTCCATGGCTGCAGTCACCATCTGCAGTGATTTTGGAGCCCCAAAAAAATGAAGTTTGACACTGTTTCCACTGTTTCCTCATCTATTTCCTATGAAGTGATGGGACGGGATGCCATGATCTTCGTTTTCTGAAGGTTGAGCTTTAAGCCAACTTTTTCACTCTCCTCTTTCACTTTCATAAAGAGCTTTTTAGTTCCTCTTCACTTTCTGCCATAAGGGTGGTGTCATCTGCATATCTAAGGTTATTGATATTTCTCCCAGCAATTTTGATTACAGCTTGTGTTTCTTCCAGTCCAGCAATTCTCATGATGTAATCTGCATAGAAGTTAAATAAGCAGGGTGACAATATACAGCCTTGACGTACTCCTTCTCCTATTTGGAACCATTCTGTTGTTCCATGTCCAGTTCTAACTGTTGCTTCCTGATCTGCATACAGATTTCTCAAGAGGCAGGTCAGGTGGTCTGATATTCCCATCTCTTTCAGAATTTTCCACAGTTTATTGTGATCCACACAGTCAAAGGCTTTGGCATAGTCAATAAAGCAGAAGTAGATGTTTTTCTGGAACTCTCTTGCTTTTTCCATGATCCAGCAGATGTTGGTAATTTGATCTCTGGTTCCTCTGCCTTTTCTAAAACCAGCTTGAACATCTGAAAGTTCACGGTTCACGTATTGCTGAAGCCTGGCTTGGAGAATTTTGAGCATGACTTTACTAGCATGTAAGATGAGTGCAATTGTGCAGTAGTTTGAGCATTCTTTGGCATTGCCTTTCTTAGGGATTGGAATGAAAACTGACCTTTTCCAGTCCTGTGGCCACTGCTAGTTTTCCAAATTTGCTGGCATATTGAGTGCAGCACTTTCATAGCATCATCTTCCAGGATTTGAAATAGCTAAACTGGAATTCCATCACCTCCACTAGCTTTGTTCATAGTGATGCTTTCCAAGGCCCACTTGACTTCACATTCCAGGATGTCTGGCTCTAGGTGAGTGATCACAGCATCATGATTATCCGGGTCGTAAAGATCTTTTTTGTACAGTTCTTCTGTGTATTCTTGCCGCCTCTTCTTAGTATCTTTTGCTTCTGTTAGGTCCATACCATTTCTGTCCTTTATCGAGCCCATCTTTGCATGAAATGTTCCCTTGGTATGGTGCAATCCCCAAAATCACAGAACAATCTTAGTTTGTTTCCAAGACAAACCAATCAGTATCGCAGCAATCTTAGTCTATGCCCAACCACTAATGCTGAAGAAGCTGAATGGTTCTATTAAGACCTACAAAACCTTCTAGAACTAATACCAAAAAAAGATTTCCCTTTCATCATAGGTGATTGGAATGCAAAAGTAGGAAATCAAGAGATACCTGGAGAAACAGGCAGTTTGGCCTTGGAGTACAAATGGAAGCAGGGCAAAGGACAAGAGTTTTGTCAACAGAACGTACTAGTCATAGCAAACACCCTCTTCCAACAAAACAAGAGATGACTCTACACATGGACATCACCAGATGGTCAATATGAAAATCAGACTGATAATATTCTTTGCAGCCGAAGATGGAAAATCTCTATACAGTCAGCAAAAAATAGACCAGGAGCTGACTCTGGCTCAGAGCATGACCTCCTTATTGCAAAATTCAGACTTAAATTGAAGAAAGTAAGAAGTCACTCAGGTATAACCTAAATCAAATCTCTTATGATTATACAGTGGAAGTGATAAATGGATTCAAGGGCTTAGATCTGCTAGACAGAGTGCCTAAAGAACTATGGATGGAGGTTCATGATATTGTACAGGAGGTGGTGATCAGAACCATCCCCAAGAAAAAGAAATGCAAAAAGACAAAATGGTTGTCTGAGGAGGCTTTACAAATTGCTGAGAAAAGAAGAGATGTGAAAGGCAAATAAGAAAAGGAAACATATACCTATTTGAATGCAGAGTTCTTGCAGGTAGTTAGAAAAAATAAATTAAAAAAAAAAGACAGAGTCCCAGATGACAGACGGTACAGAGGGAGAAAAAGCCAATAAAAGAGGAAGTTGAGGACCTGAGTGAGAACCTCTAGTCCTGGGTGTAACCAATTAGGTGAACACTGGTACCATCCGCTATTTGCATGGGACCTAACCTGGAAAAACTTGCACCCTCTTTGCTGATTTGTCCTGGGTGTAACCAACCAGGCACAAACTGGTACCATCACCTATTTTGCATAGAGTGTAGCCAATCAGGCTCCAGGCAGAGGAGAAAAAAGTTTAAAAAGGAAGCCAAGAGGCTTCAAGATTGCTCCCAGGGTAAGACATCAAGTATGTGTTAGGAGTTTGTTCCCTGCTGCATACTATCTGCTTCCCATTGCCTGCCTGTTTCCCACTGCCTGCCTGCTTCTCACTTCCCAGATGAGCCATAACTAGTTTGTTGTTAATCTTGCCTGCTGTCTGCCTAATAAAATCTTCCCTGTTTGAGCTACAAGTGGTCCTTTTTTCCAAATCTTTGTTACAGGAAGCAAAAGGGAAAGAAGTATACCAACTCAACATTCTCAATTAATACACAACAAATATGCATAATATGCTTCCATACTACTATGGTTTTAACATCCATATTTCTCTGTTGAATGCAAAGTCTGCTCTTAAGTGTTCTTAGAAATTCTGAAAGTTTTTGTTTTGAAGCACCAAGGCTACTGAAAAATAAACATACTTTTATAGGCAAAACACATATTTACATATACACACCCACAGATAGATATACACACCATAAGTTTCAATGTATCATCAATCATCAGTAATACTAACATAACTCATTTACTGCATGCTTACTATGTTCCAGGGTTGGGTTGAGCAATTTGCAGATATTATTCTCCCCCCACCACTACAATTTTGTGGAGCAAGCTATGTTTCTGTTCTTCTTATAATTTTAAAACTGATTAAAATATTAAAAGTTATACTAATGGTTAAGCAAATTTCTCAGTCATATCCTTTAATAGCAGTAACCTTGGTTAAATAAAACATTAGTCTGAAATGGAACAATTAACACATAAACAAGCTAAATTGTTGATTGTTATACGGGTATGGTTTTCCCGTACACACTTTCCCATACACACATCAGCATAACCTATTAAATAAGGAACACGTGTATACCTGTGGCAGATTCATGTTGATGTATGGCAAAACCAATACAACATTGTAAAGTAATTAACCTCCAATTAAAATAAATAAATTTATATTTTTTAAAAAAGATGAAAGAAGGAAATTACAACAGAACAAACAAGATGATGATTAATACATCATCCTTTACACCACAAATATAGATTTCATTTATCTCACTCATATAATTCAAAAGTTAAATAAAAACCCTGTAGAAAATACCAATTAATGCTTTGCTGTGAATAAATGTTGACTTGGTCTCTGATTAATGCTCTAGAAATAGATTTGGTTCCAATGGCTGGTCTTTCCTAGTTGCTAAATTTCAAAGACTGCAAGTGAAAATTTCAACATAAATGGACATAATCATCAAGAAATGAGGAGATAGTCACCAACCTGAATGATTATTGTCATCCTGTTTGCATTTCTATTTCTCACAGGAGTTTTAGTTAAAAAAATTTTTTTAAACAGTTTCATGCTTGAAAATTTTCTCTTTTCTAATTTAACAAGAAGCCCCATTCAGGGGCAAAATTTGCAAAGTAATTACCATGGAGAGGTCACATTATTTCAACATTTGTCAGGGACCATCTTGATCCCTGTAGAACATATGTGTCCTCATTCCACTCTACTGATCTGTGCCCCAAAGGCCCTTGATGGTGCTCTTGATGCAGTCAACATTATTCTTTTCTTTAACCATCTTAAACCATATTGCTAAAAAAATAATCCTGTGGCATCTACTCTACTGAACTTAGTCATATATCAATGTCAAACCCACATTGGCAATGAACTAGAATGTAGGGATAGAGTTCATTTCTTCACTCTAATTATTATTTTAAGCAACCATATTTCTTGTTTTATAATTCTCTTTTGGGAGTTGTGATACATACTTCAAAAATCTGCTGAGTGGTACTGGAAGATTTCTCCCTTGACCTACTGGATTAACTCCTGAAAAAGAACTGTTTGTTAAATTTATTTAACAACATCTCTCTTTCCATTTTCATTAAGAAATATGCAAAAAAAATGAAAACATCCAGTATTAATTTTGCTAGTGTTTCTACAGATGGAACTCATTCTTAACATTCGGTCATTGAGGGAGCCCTGGACCAGGTGCCAGAAATTGAATTCTAGATGCAGAGCACTCTGACACCTTTTTGTCCTTCTAAGAAACTCATGGGTACTCTCTGTTCAGAGTCAAGCTTATTCAGCTCTGAAATGCGCTCATGGTAAAAAGAACCTATACATCAGATAGGACAGGAGTAAGAGGCTCTGTAGCCAGGAATGCCCATAGAGGTAACATGGTCGGCCTGGGAAATAAGGTGTCATTGTTAAGCACACCAGGGCAGGGCTGCCACTGCACCCACACAGCAGCCCCTGCCTCCATGAGCTGGAGAATCTCCCACCAGATCAAGCACGACCCTGTCTGTTGCAACTGCTGCCAGTCTGTGCCACCACAAGCACTTCACATACACCTCAGATGTGGCCACCATACCCTTCCCCAGCTTGAGCAGCCCCAATTATCTGCTGCTTTCACTCCTGCTCACCTGGGCAGGGAACAGATGTCTGAGGTTGTTGTACCACAGAGATGGGGCCAAAACCAAAGTTGAACCCCTAGGGTGAAACCAAGGAAAAGGAAAGGAAATCTCCCCATTCAGCTGCACAAGCCACAGATTAAATCCTCAAGAACAGCTTGCTAAATCTCTGGAATATCTGAATAGATAACAAATCTTTCACAACTGAGACCTGTCTAATTTTAGCAATGGACTTTGGGAGCAAGTACACACAGGAATTGGGACAGGTCAGAGTCTGAGCTGCCAACATAGTGCTCACAGTAGGCTCAGAGTCCTACCTAGAGGTATTGGAGGGCCTTCTGGAGAGGTGGGGTTTGGTTTTGGCTCACTGTGAAAGCAAGGGCACTGATAGAGGAGGCCTCTGGAAAATATTCTTATTACCATTATTTTCATTTGCTTGTTTCATTTCATTAAGTTGTTGTTTTATGCTTTAATTTTGGGAAAACCACTAGACCATTCAGGTGTGACCTCAATAAAATCCCTTATGATTATACAGTGGAAGTGAGTAATAGATTTAAGGGTCTAGATCTGATAGATAGAGTGCCTGATGAACTATGGAATGAGGTTCGTGACATTGTACAGGAGACAGGGATCAAGACCATCCGCATGGAAAAGAAATGCAAAAAAGCAAAATGTCTGTCTGGGGAGGCCTTAAAAATAGCTGTGAAAAGAAGAGAGGCGAAAAGCAAAGGAGAAAAGGGAAGATATAAGCATCTGAATGCAGAGTTCCAAAGAATGGCAAGAAGAGATAAGAAAGCCCTCTTCAGCAATCAATGCAAAGAAATAGAGGAAAACAACAGAATGGCAAAGCCTAGAGATCTCTTCAAGAAAATTAGAGATACCAAGGGAACATTGCATGCAAAGATGGGCTCGATAAAGGACAGAAATGGTCTGGACCTAACAGAAGCAGAAGATATTAAGAAGAGGTGGCAAGAATACACAGAAGAACTGTACAAAAAAGTTCTTCACGACCCAGATAATCATGATGATGTGATCACTAATCTAGAGCCAGACATCTTGGAATGTGAAGTCGAGTGGGCCTTAGAAAGCATCACTATGAACAAAGCTAGTGGAGGTGATGGAATTCTAGTTGAGCTATTTCAAATCCCAAAAGATGATGCTGTGAAAGTGCTGCACTCAATATACCAGCAAGTTTGGAAAAGTCAGCAGTGGCCACAGGACTGGAAAAGGTCAGTTTTCATTCCAATCCCTAAGAAAGGCAATGCCAAAGAATGCTCAAACTACCACACAGTTGCACTCATCTTACATGCTAGTAAAGTCATGCTCAAAATTCTCCAAGCCAGTCTTCAGCAATATGTGAACCGTGAACTCGCTGATGTGCAAGCTGGTTTTAGAAAAGGCAGAGGAACCGGAGATCAAATTGCCAACATCCACTGGATCATGGAAAAAGCAAGAGTGTTCCAGAAAAACATCTACTTCTGCTTTATTGACTATGCCAAAACCTTTGACTGTGTGGATCACAATAAACTGTGGGAAATTCTGAAAGAGATGGGAATACCAGACCACCTAACCTGCCTCTTGAGAAATCTGTATGCAGGTCAGGAAGCAACAGTTAGAACTGGACATGGAACAACAGACTGGTTCCAAATAAGAAAAGGAGTACATCAAGGCTGTATATTGTCACCCTACTTATTTAACTTCTATGCAGAGTACATCATGAGAAACGCTGGACTGGAAGAAACACAAGCTGGAATCAAGATTGCCGGGAGAAATATCAATCACCTCAGATATGCAGATGACACCACCCTTATGGTAGAAAGTGAAGAGGAACTAAAAAGCCTCTTGATGAAAGTGAAAGAGGACAGTGAAAAAGTTGGCTTAAAGCTCAACATTCAGAAAACGAAGATCATGGCATCTGGTCCCATCACTTCATGGGAAATAGATGGGGAAACAGTAGAAACAGTGTCAGACTTTATTTTGGGGGGCTCCAAAATCACTGAAGATGGTGACTGTAGCCATGAAATTAAAAGACGCTTACTCCTTGGAAGAAAAGTTATGACCAACCTAGATAGTATATTGAAAAGCAGAGACATTACTTTGCCGACTAAGTTCCATCTAGTCAAGGTTATGGTTTTTCCTGTGGTCATGTATGGATGTGAGAGTTGGACTGTGAAGAAGGCTGAGTGCCGAAGGATTGATGCTTTTGAACTGTGGTGTTGGAGAAGACTCTTGAGAGTCCCTTGGACTGCAAGGAGATCCAACCAATCCATTCTGAAGGAGATCAGCCCTGGGATTTCTTTGGAAGGAATGATGCTGAAGCTGAAGCTCCAGTACTTTGGCCACCTCATGCGAAGTGTTGACTCATTGGAAAAGACTCTGATGTTGGGAGAAATTGGGGGCAGGAGGAGAAGGAGACGACCGAGGATGAGATGGCTGGATGGCATCACGGACTCGACGGACGTGAGTCTGAGTGAACTCCGGAAGTTGATGATGGTCAGGGAGGCCTGGCGTGCTGCCATTCATGGGGTCACAAAGAGTTGGACACAACTGAGCATGTGAACTGAACTGAACTGAACTGTTTTTATATTTCTACTTTTGTCATTTTGTGTTTTTTTTTTCTTGCTTTTGTATTTTGTTGTGTTCTGTTTTGTGTTTTTATCATTTTTGTTTGTTTCTGTTAGCTTTTTAAATTTGGCTTCTGGTTTTTGCTTTTGTTTTGCTTTTGTTAGTTTACTCTGATTGTTTTCATCTTTGAGTTCTTTTGTTTGTTCTCTTATTTTTGCTACCTTGGGGTTTTTTAATCCTGTTTCTTTGTTTCTACTTAGAATGGTTTTGTTTTTATCGTTTGTCTGGGGTTTGGTTTGTCTATTTGTTTTGTTTTTTGTAGGTTGCTGTTGTTGGTATTTGTTTTTGTTTTTGCTATTTGTCCTCAGTTATATTTATTTGTGTTTTTCATTTTCCTTTTTTCTCTGGCCACACTGCGTAGCTTGTAGGCTCTTCATTCCCTGGCCAGGGGTTGGGCCTGGGCCTTCTATGGGAGCACTGAGTCCAGGATGTTAGACCACCAGAGAATTCCCAGGCCCAGAAATAATAATCAGTATGTGCTTTCTTTAGGGTTTCCATCACAACACTAAAACTTGGTTCTACCAACTGCCTGCAGGCTCCAGTGAAAGACACCTCTAGACAAACAACCAGCAAGACAGGAACACAGCTCCACCCATCAGCAGACAAGCTGCCTAAAGTGATACTAAGCTTACAGACACCCCAAAGCACAACACGTGACATGGCCCTGCCATAAAAGAGAAGATTTACCTCCACCCACCAGGGTGCAGGCATCAGTCGATCCCACCAGAGAGTCCCTCAAGCTGCTGGACCAGCCTTATCCACCGTGGGAAGAGAAGAGAAAGAGAAACTACAACCCTGCAGTCTGAAGAAAGGAGACCACAAACACAGTAAACTGGACAAAATGAGACAACAGTGAAATATGTTACTGGTGTAGGAGCAAGGTAAAGTCCCATAAGACCAAATAAATGAAGAGGAAAAAGGAACTCTACCTGAAAAAGAATTCAGAGTAATGATAGTAAAGATGATCCAAGCTGTCAGAAATAGAAGGGAGGCACAGGTCAAGAAGATACAAGAACTGTTTAACAAGGACCCAGAGAACTGAAGAAAAAAAAGTCAATATGTTCATTGTGTGTAATTAACAACACAATAACTGAAATGAAAAATACACTGGAAGGAATCAATAGTAGAATAACTGAGCTTGAAGAATGGATAAGTGAGCTCAAAGATAGAATACTGGAAATAACTACTGCAGAGCAGAATACAGAATAAAGAATGAAAAGAAATGAGAAGAGTTTCAGAGACCGCTGGGACAACATTAAACACATCCGTACTCAAATTATTGGGGTCTCAGAAGAAGAAGAAAAAGAGAAAGTACCTGAGAAAATAGTCGGAGAAATTATAGAAGGAAACATCCCTAATCTGGGAAAGGAAATAGTCACCCAAGTCTGGGAAATGCAATAAGTCCAATACAGGGTAAACCTAAGGAGAAACATGCCAAGACACATATTTATCAAACCAGCAAAAATTGAATACAAAGAAAAAATATTAACAGCAATGGAAAAGCAACAAGTAACATACTGGGAAATCCTCATGAGGTTATCAGCTGTTTTTTCATCACAAACTCTGAAGGCCAGAATGGAGTGGTGTGATATATTTAAAGTGAAGGGAAGGAAAAAACCTAAAACCAAGGTTACTCTATCCAGCAAAAATATCATTCAGATTCAATGGAGAAATGAAGTTTTACAGAGCAAGCAAAAGCTAAAAGAATACAGCATCATCAAACCAGCTTTCCAACAAATGCTAAAGGAATTTCTCTAGGTGGGAAACATAAGAGAAGTAAAAAGACCTACAAAAACAAAACAATTATGAAAATGGTGATGGGAACATGCTTATCAATAATTACATTAAATGAAAGTGAATTAAGTGCTCCAACCGAAAGACCCAGACTGACTGAATGGATTAAAAAAAAAAAAAAAAAAAACCATGTATATGCTGTCTTCTAGAGACTCACTTCAGACCTACATAGTGACTGAAAGGGAGGGGATGGAAAAAGATATATCCTGCAAATGGCAAACAAAAGAAGGCTGGAATAACAATACTCATATCATAAAAAAAATAAACTTTAAAATAAAAACAATTAGAAGATACAAGAAAGGACCCTACATAAAGACTAAGGAATCAATCCTTGAAGAAAATTTAAAAATTGTAAATATTTATATATCCAACAGAGAAACACCACACAAGGCAAAGGTTAATAGACAAGAAAAATGAAATTGACAGTCACACAATAATACTGGGGGACTCAGCACTCCAGCTACACCAGTGAATAGATCATCCAGACAGAAAATTAATAAGGAAACACAATTCTTACATGACACATTAGACCAGATAGACTTAATAGGTATTTATAGAACAGTGAATGGACTGCAAGGAGATCAAACCAGTCAGTCACAAAGAAAATCAAGCCTGAATATTCTTTAGAAGAACTGATGCTGAACCTGAAGCTGTAATACTTTGGCCATCTGATATGAACAGCTGACTCACTGGAAAAGGCCATGATGCTGGTAAAGATTGAAGGCAGGAGAAGGGGGTGACAGAGGATGAGATGGTTGGATAGCATCACCAACTTATTGAACATGAGTTTGAGCAAGCTCTGGGAGATAGTGAAGGACAGGGAAGCCTGGCATGCTGCAGTCCATGGGGTCACAAAGAGTCAAATGTGACTTAGCAACTAAACAACAACTGGACATGCCATCTGAAAGCAGCAGAATACACATTCTTCTCAAGAGCACAAAAACATTCTCCAGGAGATTATATCTTGGGTCACATATCAAGCCTCAGTAAATTTAAGAAAATTGAAATTTTATCAAGTATCTTTTCTAACCACAAATCTATGAAGTTAGAAATCAATTACAGGGGGGTCTTCCCTGGTGGTCCAATGGTTAAGACTTGACTTTCAATGCAGGGAGTGTGGGTTCAGTTCTTGGTCTGGGAGCTAAGATCACATACACCTTGAAGCCAAAATACTGAAATACAAAATAGAAGCAATATTCTAAAAAGTTTAATAAAGAATTTAAAAATGGGAGGCAGTCCTAAGATGGCAGAGGAATAGGATGGGTAGACCACTTTCTCCCTCACAAATTCATCAAAAGAACATTTCAACGCTGAGCAAATTCCACAAAACAACTTCTGAATGCTGGCAGAGGACATCAGGCACACAGTAAAGCAGATCATTGACTTAAAAAACAGCGCAACTGAACAAGTGAGACTAAAAAAAAAAAAAAAAGTGTCCACCACCACCAGCCCTGTGTCAGGACGGAAATCAGACACTGAAGAGACCACCAAACAGAAGAAGTTAAACAAAGGGAACCACACTGCCCACAACACCAGAGAAAGGGTCAGATATATCTCTACTATTTTTACAATCATTCTTGTTTGTTTGTTTGTTTGTTTTTCCTTTTTTTGTTGTTTTTTTGTTTGTTTTTTGTCTTTTGTTGATGCTGTTGTGTGGTTGTTTTTTCTTCTTTTCTTTTTCCTCTTTTTTCTAACTTTTTAAAATTGTGAAGTCCTCTATTTCTCCTTTAATTTTTATTTCTATAACCTACTATTACTTTTCAAAAAAAAACCCAACAACAACCCTATTTTTTAAAGCAAATGCCATATATAGTCTTTGAGTGGTTGTTGTTTTTTACTAATTCTTGTGGCTTTGTTGTTGTTGTTGTTTTGATTTTTTTCCTTTCTTCTTCTTTTCTTTAATATTGTATTTTTGAAAATCCAACCTCTACTCTAGATTTTTAATCTTTGCTTTTTGGTTTTTGTGTAAATTTTGTACATTTAAAAACCCAAACTTCACTACCCAATTTTACTTGAGAGCAAGATTACTGGCTTGACCACTCTCTCCTCCTTTGACTCTCCTTTTTCTCCACCAGGTGGCCTCTGTCTCTTCTCTCCCCTTCTCTTCTCTACCCAACTTTGTGAATCTCTGTGTGTTCCAGACGGGGGAGAACACTAAAGGAACTGGTTACTGGCTGGATCTGTCTCTCTCCTTTTCATTTTGCTTTTTTATCCTCCTGGCCACCTCTGTTTACTTCCTCCCTCTCCTCTTCCCTGTATAACTCCGTGAACACCTCTGAGCAGTCCAGACTGTGGAGCGCACATAAGGAAGTGATTACTGGCAAGCTTGCTCTCTCCTCTTTTGATCCCACCTCATTTCATTCCAGTCACCTCTAACTATCCCCTCCCTCTTCTCTTCTCCATGTAACTCAGTGAACCTCTCTGGGTGTCCCTCAATGTGGAGAAACTTTTCATCTTTAACCTAGATGTTTTATCATTGGTGCTGTATAGATGGAGAAGTCTTGAGGCTACTGTAAAACTAAAACTGAAAACCAGAAGCAGGAGGCTTAAGTCCAAATCCTGAGAACATCAGAGAACTCCTGAATCCAGGGAACATTAATCAATAGGAGCTCATCAAACGCCTCCATACATACACTGAAACCAAGCACCACCCAAGGGCCAACAAGTTCCAGAGCAAGACATATCATGCAAATTCTCCAGCAACATAGGAACACACCCCTGAGCTTCAATATACAGGCAGCTCAAAGTTACTCCAAAACCATTGACGTCTTATAACCCATTACTTGTCACTCCATTGCACTCCAGAGAAAAGAAATCCAGCTCCACCCACCAGAACTCCAACACAAGCCTCCTTAACCAAGAAACATTGACAAGCCACTGATACAACCCCACCCACAGTGAGGAAACTCCATAATAAAGAGAACTCCACAAACTCCCAGAATATAGAAAGGCCACCCCAAACGCAGCAATATAACCAAGATGAAGAGACAGAGGAATACTCAGCAGGTAAAGGAACAGGAGAAATGCCCACCAAACCAAACAAAAGAGGAAGAGATAGGGAATCTACCTGAGAAAGAATTCCAAATATTGATAGTGAAAATCATCCAAAATCTTGAAATAAAAATGGAATCACAGATAAATAGCCTGGAGACAAGGATTGAGAAGATGCAAGAAAGGTTTAACAAGGACCTAGAAGAAATAAGAGTCAATATATAATGAATAACGCAATAAATGAGATCAGAAACACTCTGGAGGCAACAAATAGTAGAATAACGGAGGCAGAAGATAGGATTAGTGAAATAGAAGATAGAATGGTAGAAATAAATGAATCAGAGAGGAAAAAAGAAACACGAATTAAAAGAAATGAGGACAACCTCAGAGACCTACAGGACAATATGAAACGCTCCAACATTTGAATTATAGGAGTCCCAGAAGAAGACAAAAAGAAAGACCATGAGAAAATCCTTGAGGAGATAATAGTTGAAAACTTCCCTAAAATGGGGAGGGAAATAATCACCCAAGTCCAAGAAACGCAAAGAGTTCCAAACAGGATAAAGCCAAGGCGAAACACCCCAAGACACATATTAATCAAATTAACAAAGATCAAACACAAAGAACAAATATTAAAAGCAGCAAGGGAAAAACAACAAATAACACACAAGGGGATACCCACAAGGATAACAGCTGATCTTTCAATAGAAACTCTTCAGGCCAGGAGGGAATGACAAGATATATTTAAAGTGATGAAAGAAAATAATCTACAGCCCAGATTACTCTACCCAGCAAGGATCTCATTCAAATATGAAGGAGAAATCAAAAGCTTTACAGACAAGCAAAAGCTGAGAAAATTCAGCACCACCAAACCAGCTCTCCAATAAATGCTAAAGGATATTCTTTAGACAGGAAACACAAAAAGGGTGTATAAACCCGAACCCAAAACAATAAAGTAAATGACAATGGGATCATACTTATCAATAATTACCTTAAATGTAAATGGGTTGAATGCCCCAACCAAAAGGCAAAGACTGGCTGAATGGATACAAAAACAAGACCCCTATATATGCTGCCTACAAGAAACCCACCTCAAAACAAGGGACACATACAGACTGAACGTGAAGGGCTGGAAAAAAAGATATATCACGCAAATAGAGACCAAAAGAAAGCAAGAGTGGCGATACTCATATCCGATAAAATAGACTTTAAAACAAAGGCTGTGAAAAGAGACAAAGAAGGCCACTACATAATGATCAAAGGATCAATCCAAGAAGAAGATATAATAATTATAAATATATATGCACCCAACATAGGAGCACCGCAATATGTAAGGCAAATGCTAACAAGTATGAAAGGGGAAATTAACAATAACACAATAATAGTGGGAGACTTTAATACCTCACTCACACCTATGGACAGATCAACTAAACAAAATTAACAAAGAAACGCAAACTTTAAATGATACAATAGACCAGTTAGACCTAACTGATATCTATAGGACATTTCACCCCAAAACAATGAATTTCACCTTTTTCTCAAGTGCTCATGGAACCTTCTCCAGGATAGTTCACATCCTGAGCCATAAATCTAACCTTGGTAAATTCAAAAAAATCGAAATCATTCCAAGCATCTTTTCTGACCATAATGCATTAAGATTAGATCTCAATTACAGGAGAAAAATTATTAAAAATTCCAACATATGGACGCTGAACAACATGCTTCTGAATAACCAACAAATCACAGAAGAAATAAAAAAAGAAATCAAAATATGCATAGAAACAAATGAAAATGAAAACACAACAACCCAAATCCTGTGGGACACTATAAAAGCAGTGCTAAGAGGAAAGTTCATAGCAATACAGGCATACCTCAAGAAATAAGAAAAAAAGTCAAATAAATAACCTAACTCTACACCTAAAGCAACTAGAAAAGGAAGAAATGGAGAACCCCAGAGTTAGTAGAAGGAAAGAAATCTTAAAAATTAAGGCAGAAATAAATGCAAAAAAAAAAAAAAAACAAAAGAGACCATAGTAAAAATCAACAAAGCCAAAAGCTGGTTCTTTGAAAGGATAAGTAAAATTGACAAACCATTAGCCAGACTCATCAAGAAACAAAGGGAGAAAAATCAAATCAACAAAATTAGAAATGAAAATGGAGAGATCACAACAGACAACACAGAAATACAAAAGATCATAAGAAACTACTATCAGCAACTATATGCCAATAAAATGGACAACGTGGAAGAAATGGACAAATTCTTAGAAAAGTACAACTTTCCAAAACTGAGTCAGGAAGAAATAGAAAATCTTAACAGACCCATCACAAGCACGGAAATTGAAACTGTAATCAGAAATCTTCCAGCAAACAAAAGCCCAGGCCCAGACGGCTTCACAGCTGAATTCTACCAAAAATTTCGAGAAGAGCTAACACCTACCCTACTCAAACTCTTCCAGAAAATTGCAGAGGAAGGTAAACTTCCAAACTCATTCTACGAGGCCACCATCACCCTAATACCAAAACCTGACAAAGATGCCACAAATAAAGAAAACTACAGGCCAATATCACTGATGAACATAGATGCAAAAATCCTCAACAAAATTCTAGCAATCAGAATCCAACAACACATTGAAAAGATCATACACCATGACCAAGTGGGCTTTATCCCATGGATGCAAGGATTCTTCAATATCTGCAAATCAATCAATGTAATTCACCACATTAACAAATTGAAAAGTAAAAGCCATATGATTATCTCAATAGATGCAGAGAAGGCCTTTGAAAAAATTCAACATCCATTTATGATAAAAACTCTCCAGAAAGCAGGAATAGAAGGAACATACCTCAACATAATAAAAGCTATCTATGACAAACCCACAGCAAACATTACCCTCAATGGTGAAAAATTGAAAGCATTTCCCCTAAAGTCAGGAACAAGACAAGGGTGCCCACTTTCACCACTACAATTGAACATAGTTCTAGAAGTTTTGGCCACAGCAATCAGAGCAGAAAAAGAAATAAAAGTAATACAAATTGGAAAAGAAGAAGTAAATCTCTCACTGTTTGCAGATGACATGATCCTCTACATAGAAAACCCTAAAGACTCTACCAGAAAATTACTAGAGTTAATCAATGACTATAGTAAAGTTGCAGGATATAAAATCAACACACAGAAATCCCTTGCATTCCTATACACTAATAATGAGAAAGTAGAAAAAGAAATTAAGGAAAAAATTCCATTCACCATTGCAATGAAGAGAATAAAATACTTAAGAATATATCTACCTAAAGAAACTAAAGACCTATATATAGAAAACTATAAAACACTGATGAAAGAAATCAAAGAGGACACTAATAAATGGAGAAATATACCATGTTCATGGATCAGAAGAATCAATATAGTGAAAATGAGTATACTGCTCAAAGCAATCTATACATTCAATGCAATCCCGTTCAAGCTACCAGCGGTATTTTCCACAGAACTAGAACAAATAATTTCAAGATTTGTATGGAAATACAAAAAACCTCGAATAGCGAAAGCAATCTTGAGAAAGAAGAATGGAAGTGGAGGAATCAACTTACCTGACCTCAAAGCCACAGTCATCAAGACAGTATGGTACTGGCACGAAGACAGAAATATAGATCAATGGAACAAAATAGAAAGCCCAGAGATAAATCCACACACATATGGACACCTTATCTTTGACAAAGGAGGCAAGAATATACAATGGAGTAAAGACAATCTCTTTAACAAGTGGTGCTGGGAAAACTGGCCAACCACTTGTAAAAGAATGAAACTAGATCACTTTCTAACACCACACACAAAAATAAACTCAAAGTGGATTAAAGATCTAAACATAAGACCAGAAACTATAAAACTCCTAGAGGAGAACATAGGCAAAACACAGCAGGATCCTCTATGATCCACCCCAAAAAATACTGGAAATAAAAGCAAAAATAAACAAATGGGATCTAATTAAAATTAAAAGCTTCTGCACAACAAAGGAAAATATAAGCAAGGTGAAAAGGCAGCCTTCAGAATGGGAGAAAATAATAGCAAATGAAGCAACTGACAAACAACTAATCTCAAAAATATACAAGAAACTTATGCAGCTCAATTCCAGAAAAATAAATGACCCAATCAAAAAATGGGCCAAAGAACTAAATAGGCATTTCCCCAAAGAAGACATACGGATGGCTAACAAACACATGAAAAGATGCTCAATGTCACTCATTATTAGAGAAATGCAAATCAAGACCACAGTGAGGCACCACTTCACACTAGTCAGAATGGCTGTGATCCAAAAGTCTGCAAGCAGTAAGTGCTGGTGAGGGTGTGGAGAAAAGGGAACCCTCTTACACTGTTGGTGGGAATGCAAACTATACAGCCACTATGGAAAACAGTGTGGAGATTTCTTCAAAAACTGGAAATAGAACTGCCTTATGACCCAGCAATCCCACTGCTGGGCATACACACTGAGGAAACCAGAATTGAAAGAGACACATGTACCCCAATGTTCATCGCAGCACTGTTTATAATAGCCAGGACATGGAAACAACCTAGCTATCCATCAGCAGATGAATGGATAAGAAAGCTGTGGTACATACACACAATAGAGTATTACTCAGCCATTAAAAAGAATACATTTGAATCAGTTCTAATGAGATGGATGAAACTGGAGCCAATTATACAGAGTGAAGTAAGCCAGAAAGAAAAACACCAATACAGTATACTGACACATATATATGGAATTTAGAAAGATGATAATGATGACCCTGTGTGCAAGACAGCAAAAGAGACACAGATGTGTAGAGCAGACTTTTGGACTCTGAGGGAGAGGGTGGGATGATTTGGGAGAATGGCATTGAAACATGTATACTATCATGTAAGAAATGAATCACCAGTCTATGTTCAATGCAGGATGCAGGATGCTTGGGGCTGGTGCACGGGGATGATCTGGAGGGATGATGTGGGGTGGGATGTGGGAGAGGAGTTCATGTTTGCGAGCTCATGTACACCTGAGGTGGATGCATGTCAATGTATGCCAAAACTAATACAGTATTGTAAAGTAAAATAAAGTAAAAATAAAAATTAAAAAAAAAACTCAAAGAAAAAAAAGAATTTAAAAATGGTTCACATCAATAAATAAATCTATAAAAATATAATTATTACAGGAAAAAACGTTAAAAAAACACAAACACATGAAAGATAAAAAATATGCTATTCAATTCAGTTCAGTCGCTCAGTCATGTCCGACTCTTTGCGACCCCATGATCCACATTATGACAGGCCTCCCTGTCCATCACCAACTCCCAGAGTCCACCCAAACCCATGTCCATTGATTTGGTGAAGCCATCCAACCATCTCATCCTCTGTCGTCCCCTTCTCCTCCTGCTCTCAATCTTTCCCAGCATCAGGGTCTTTTCCAATGAATCAGCTCTTCGCATCAGGTGGCCAAAGGATTGGAGTTTCAGCTTCAACATCAGTCCTTCTAATGAACACCCAAGACTTATTTCATTTATGATGGACTGGTTGGATCTCCTTGCAATCCAAGGGACTCTCAAGAGTCTTCTCCAACACCACAGTTCAAACGCATCAATTCTTCAGTGATCAGCTTTCTTTATATTCCAATTCTCACATCCATACATGACCACTAGAAAAACCATAACCTTGACTAGACGGACCTTTGTTGACAAAGTAATGTCTCTGCTTTTGAATATGCTATCTAGGTTGGTCATAACTTTCCTTCCAAGGAATAAGCATCTTTTAATTTCATGGCTGTAGTCACCATCTGAAGGGATTTTGGACCCCCCCAAAATAAAGTCAGCCACTGTTTCCACTGTTTCCCCATCTATTTCCCATGAAGCGATGGAACCAGATGCCAGGATCTTAGTTTTCTGAATGTTGAGCTCTAAGTCAACTTTTTATGTCTCCTCTTTCACTTTCATCAAGGTATCTTTAGTTCTTCACTTTCTGCCATTAGGGTGGCATCATCTGCATATCTGAGGTTATTGATATTTCTCCTGGCAATCTTGATTCCAGTTTGTGCTTCCTCCAGACCAGCGTTTCTCATGATGTATTCTGCATAGAAGTTAAATAAGCAAGGTGACAATATACAGCCTTGACATACTCCTTCTCCTATTTGGAACCAGTCTGTTGTTCCATGTCCAGTTCTAACTGTTGCTTCCTGACCTGCATACAGGTTTCTCAGGAGGCAGGTCAGGTGGTCTGGTATTCCCATCTCTTTCAGAATTTTCCACAGTTTACTGTGATCCACACAGTCAAAGACTTTGGCATAGTCAATAAAGCAGAAATAGATGTTTTTCTGGAACTCTCTTGCTTTTTTGATGATCCAGTGAATGTTGGAAATTTGATCTCTGGTTCGTCTGCCTTTTCTAAAACCAGCTTAAACATCTGGAACTTCACTGTTCACATAATGCTGAAGCCTGTCTTGGAGAATTTTAAGCTTCATTTTACTAGCGTGTGAGATGAGTGCAATTGTGCAGTAGTTTGAACATTTTTCTACACTGCCTTTCTTTGGGCCTGGAATGAAAACTGACCTTTTCCAGTCTTGTGGCTTCCAAATTGGTTGGCATATTGAGTGCAGCACTTTCACAGCATCATCTTTCAGGATTTGAAATAGCTCAACTGGAATTCCATCACTTCCACTAGCTTTGTTCATAGTGATGCTTTCTAAGGCCCACTTGACTTCACATTCCAGGATGTCTGGCTCTAGGTAAGTGATCACATCATCGAGATTATCTGGGTCATGAAGATCTTTTTTGTGCAGTTCTTTGGTGTAGTCTTGCCACCTCTTCTTAATATCTTCTGCTTCTATTAGGTCCCTACCATTTCTGTCCTTTATTGAGCCCATCTTTTCATGAAATGTTCCCTTGGTATCTCTAATTTTCTTGAAGAGTTCTCTACTCATTCCCATTCTATTGTTTTCCTCTATTTCTTTGCATTGATCACTGAGGAAATAACCAAGAGTTCACTGAGGAAATCAAAGAGGTAATCAAAAACACCTAGAAACAAATGACAATGAAAACACAAAGACCCAAAATATATGGAATGCAGCAAAAGCAGTTCTAAGAGGGAGTTTTAGAATACAATCCTATCTCAAAAAAAAAAAATCATATAAACAACTTAACCTTATGCTTAAAGCAACTAGACAAAGAAGAATAGAAAATGATAACAGAAGAAAAGAAATTACAAAAATCAGAGCAGAAATAAATGAAAGAGAAATGAAAAAAATAGTAGAAAAATCAATAAAAATAAAAAGTAGTATTTGAGAATATAAACAAAGTTAATAAACCTTTAGCCAGACTCATGAAGAAAAATGGAAGAGGACACAAGTCAATAAAATTAGAAATTAAAACGGAGAGTAACAACTGATACCACAGAAATACAAAGGCTCATAAGAAGCTACTACAAGCAACTATCTGCATGAAATGTTCCCTTGGTATCTCCAGGTTTCTTAAAGAGATCTCTAGTCTTTCCCATTCTATTGCTTTCCTCTATTTCTTTGCATTGTCCGCTTAAGAAGACTTTCTTTATCTCCTAGCTATTGCCTGGAACTCTGCATTCAGTTCAGTATAGCTTTCCCTTTCTCCTTTGCCTTTCATTTCTCTTCTCTCAGCTATTTGTAAGCCCTCTTCAGACAACCACTTTGACTTCTTGTGTTTCTTTTTCTTGGGGTTGATTTTGGTCACTACCTCCTGTACAATGTTACAAACTTCCGTCCATAGCTCCTCAGGCACTCTATCAGATCTAGGCCCTTGAATTTATTCATCACCTCCACTGTATAATCATAAGATATTTGATTTATATCATACCTGAATGGCCTAGAGGCTTTTCCTATTTTTACTTTGAGCTTGAATTTTGCAATAAGGAGCTGATTATCTGAGCCACAGTTACCTCCAGTCTTGTTTTTGCTGACTGTATAGAGCTTCCCCATCTTTGGATACCAAGTATATTATCAATCTGATTTTGGTATTGACTATGTAATGATTTCCATGTGTAGAGTCATCTCTAGTGTTGTTGGAAAAGGGTGTTTGTTATGACCAGTGTGTTCTCTTGACAAAACTGTTAGCCTTTGCCCTGCTTCATTTTGTACTCCAAGGTCAAACTGCCTGTTACTCTAAGTCTCTTTTGACATCTTACTTTTGCATTCCAATCCCCTGTGATGAAAAGGATATCTTTTTGGTGTTTGTTCCAGGAGGTCTTATAGGTCTTCATTAGAACCTTTCAGCTTCAGCTTCTTCAACATTAGTGATTGGAGCACAGAGTTGAATTACTAAAATGTTGAATGATTTGCCTTGGAAACAAACTGAGATCATTCTGTCATTGTTGAGATTGCATGCAAGTACTGCATTTAAGACACTCTTGTTACAATGAGGTCTACTCCATTTCTTACCACAGTTGTAGCTATAATAGTCATTTGAATTAAATTTACACATTCCCATCCATTTTAGTCCACTGAGTCTTAATTTTGATATTCACTCTTACCATCTCCTGCTTGACCACATCTAACTTACCTTGATTCATGGACCTAGTATTTCAGGTTCCTATGCAATATTGTTCTTTATAGCATCAGACCTTACTTTGACTACCATGAGAGAGTTATTTCTTAGGTAGGTTGAAACAAGAGTCTGGGGCCCTCGAAGAGGAGGAAGGGGTCTGGGGCCCACAAGGAAGAGAAAAGGAAAAACCTTTTTTCTACATTCCTCTGTCTCAGTAATCTAGAGCCAGACATCTTGGAATGTGAAGTCAAGTGGGCCTTAGAAAGCATCACTATGAACGAAGTTAGTGGAGGTGATGGAATTCCAGTGGAGCTATTTCAAATCCTGAAAGATGATGCTGTGAAAGTGCTGCCCTCAATATGCCAGCCAATTTGGAAAACTCAGCAGTGGCCACAGGACTGGAAAAGGTCAGTTTTCATTTCAATTCCAAAGAAAGGCAATGCCAAAGAATGCTCAAACTACCGCACAATTGCACTCATCTCACATGCTAGTAAAGTCATGCTCAAAATTCTCCAAGCCAGTCTTCAGCAATACATGAACCGTGAACCCCCTGATGTGCAAGCTGGTTTTAGAAAAGGCAGAGGAACCAGAGATCAAATTGCCAACATCCGCTGGACCATGGAAAAAGCAAGAGAATTCCAGAAAAACATCTACTTCTGCTTTATTGACTATGCCAAAGCCTTTGACTGTGTGGATCACAAGAAACTGTGGAAAATTCTGAAAGAGATGGGAATACCAGACCACCTAACCTGCCTCTTGAGAAATCTGTATGCAGGTCAGGAAGCAACAGTTAGAACTGGACATGGAACAACAGACTGGTTCCAAATAGGAAAAGGAGTACGTCAAGGCTGTATATTGTCACTCTGCTTATTTAACTTATATGCAGAGTACATCATGAGAAACGCTGGACTGGAAGAAACACAAGCTGGAATCAAGATTGTCAGAAGAAATATCAATAACCTCAGATATGGAGATGACACCACTCTTATGGCAGAAAGTGAAGAGGAACTAAAAAGCCTCTTGATGAAAGTGAAAGAGGACAGTGAAAAAGTTGGCTTAAAGCTCAACATTCAGAAAACGAAGATCATGGCATCTGGTCCCATCACTTCATGGGAAATAGATGGGCAAACAGTGAAAACAGTGTCAGACTTTATTTTGGGGGGCTCCAAAATCACTGCAGATGGTGACTGCAGCCATGAAATTAAAAGACGCTTACTCCTTGGAAGAAAAATTATGACCAACCTAGATAGTATGTTCAGAAGCAGAGACATTACTTTGCCAACTAAGGTCCGCCTAGTCAAAGCTATGGTTTTTCCTGTGGTCATGTATGGATGTGAGAGTTGGACTGTGAAGAAGGCTGAGCACCGAAGAATTGATGCTTTTGAACTGCGGCATTGGAGAAGACTCTTGAGAGTCCCTTGGACTGCAAGGAGATCCAACCAGTCCATTCTGAAGGAGATCAGCCCTGGGATTTCTTTGGAAGGAATGATGTTAAAGCTGAAGCTCCAGTATATGGCCACCTCATGTGAAGAGTTGACTCATTGGAAAAGACTCTGATGCTGGGAGAGATTGGGGGCAGGAGGAGAAGGGGACGACAGAGGATGAGATGGCTGGGTGGCATCACGGACTCGATGGACGTGAGTCTGAGTGAACTCTGGGAGATGGTGATGGACAGGGAGGCCTGGCGTGCTGCGATTCATGGGATCGCAAAGAGTCGGACACGACTGAGCAACTGAACTGAACTGAACTGTCTCAGTAACATAATATGTTTTTTCTAAGCTCTGAGTTGTTACAGCAAAAGCATATTTTGCCTAAGATTAACTTTCTTTAAACCTAGAGCTATTGATTACACAACAAAACAACTCATCTTTCTCAAGAGTATGTTTTTCCTTAAGCTCTGTACTGATGATTATAAGATAACAATGTATCTTGCTCAAGCACATGTTTCTCCTTCTTAATAGGAACCTTCTGACTAATCCTGCTATCTTAAGGTGTATGTTTTGGGAGTGGGTCTGGTAAGACCTTTCTATTGTTAGTAACCAATTGAAAAAGTATATAAGGCCTTGGTAAGACTAGTGAGTGGGGCACTCTCTGCCCCCTTCTTAGGTATATGTCAGAAGCTTTTTCTATCCCTTTTTCACTGTAATAAAACTCTGCTACACAAAAGCTCTGAGTGATCAAGCATTCTCTCTGGCCTCAGACTGAAATTTTCTCCTCCAGAGACCACAGATCCGACACCCTTCACTGGAGGCTATCAACCAGACACATCTACAACTAAGCATCATTTTCACTTTGTTGCAGCCTCTTCATTCTTTCTGGAGCCATTTCTCTGTTCTTCTCCAGTAGCATATTGGACACGTTCCAACCTGGGGGTTCATCTTCAGGTATCATATCTTTTGGCCTTTTCATCCTATTCATGGGGTTTCCGAGGCAAGAATACAGAAGTGGTTTGCCATCCTCTTCTCCAGTGGACCACGTTTTATCAGAACTCTCCAATCCTGGGTCACACTGCATGGCATGGCTCATAGCTTCATTTAGTTATTGGGCTTCATTGAATTACACAAAGTTCTGATCCCTGTGATCAGAAGCAGAAGAGAATAAGAAGAGGTGACAATAATACACAGAAGAACGGTTCAAAAACCATCTTTATGACCTGGAATATCACAATGGGGTGATCACTCACCTAGAGCCAGGAGTGTTAAGTCATGGGTGTTAGGAAGCATTACTACAAATAAAGCTAATGAAGGTGATGAATTCCAGTTGAACCATTTCAAATCCAAAAATATGATGCTGTTAAATTGCTGCATTGAATATGCCAGCAAATTTGGAAAATTCAGCAGTGGCCACAGGACTGGAAAAGGCCAGTTTTCATTCTAATCCCAAAGAAAGGCAATGCCAAAGAATGTTCAAACTACCATGCAATTGAGTTCTTTTCACATGCTAAAAAGGTAATGCTCAAAATCCTTCAAACGGCTTCAGCAATATATCAACCAAGAACTTCCAGGTGTACAGGCTAAATTCAGAAAAGGAAAAGGAACCAGAGATCAAATTGCCAACATTCGTTGGATTATAGAGAAAGCAAGAAAATTAAATATATATACATATATAAAATTTTGCTTTTGATTGTGTGGATCACAACAAACTATGGAAAACTCTGTGAGAGATGAAAACACCAGACCACCTTATCTGTTTCCTGAGAAACCTATATGCAGGTCAAGAAGCAACATCAGAACCAGACATGGAACAACAGACTGGTTCAAAATTGATAAAGGAGTACATCAAGGCTGTATGTTGTCACTCTGCTTATTTAACTTATATGCAGAGTACATCCTGTGAAATGTCAGGCTGGATGAATGACAAGCTGGAATCAAGACTGCTGGGAGAAATATCAATAACCTCAGATATGCAGATGACACCACCCTTATGGCAGAAAGTGAAGACGAACCAGAGTCTCTTGACGAAAGTGAAAGAGGAGAGTGACAAAGTTGGCTTAAAACTCAACATTCAGAAAACTAAGATCATGGCATCTGGTCCCATCACTTCATGGCAAATAGATGGGGAAACAATGGAAACAGTGACAGACTTAATTTTGGGGGGCTCCAAAATCACTGCAGATGGTGAGTGCAGCCATGAAATTAAAAGATGCTTGCTCCTTGAAAGAAAAACTATGACCAACCTAGACAGCATATTAAAAAGCAGAGACATTACTTTGCTGACAAAGGTCCATCTAGTAAAAGCTATGATTTTTCCAGTAGTCGTGTATGGATGTGAGAGTTGGACTATAAAGAAAGCTGAGCACCGAAGAATTGATGCTTTTGAACTGTGGTGCTGCAGAAAGCTCTTGAGAGTTCCTTGGACTGTAAGGAGATCCAGCCAGTCAATCCTAAAGGAAATCAGTCCTGAATATTCATTGGAAGGACTGATGCTGAAGATGAAACTCCAATACTTTGGCCATCTGATGCAAAGAGCTAACTCCTTGGAAAAGCCCCTGATGCTGGGAAAAATTGAAGGCAGGAGGAGAAGGGGATAACAGAGGATGAGATGATTCGATGGCATCACCGACTCAATGGACATGAGTTTGAGCAAGCTCTGGGAGTTGGTGATGGACAGGGAAGCCTGGCATGCTGCAGTCCATGGAGTCACAAACTGTCGGACATGACTGAGCAACTGAATTGAACTGAAGTAATAATTACTATTGACATTGAATATTATATTATCTTATAATGTGGGACATCAGGAATGGTAAACTCATTTTTTAAAAATTCTAGACTACCTACTTAAAAAAAAATTCTCCTAATTTCTAGTTTCCCTGCTTCTTCCTTGACTTCAGGCCATAGCTGCTGTATTCACTACTGCAATATTCCCACCCTGTAATCTGCTGTAAATTTTGGAGCCAACATCTAAAATAGTGCATAGGATCTTTGTGGAGACCTTAGATTCTCTCCTTTGAGTTATTGAATGTTGGCCATGCAAAGTGCAAGGACTTTTACAAACATCACTTTTCTCCTTTTCCACTTATGGTTTCGGGTGGAATTTCTCATAGGTGAAGTTTCCCTTAAGTGAATTACTGATATCATGGAAATGATAGTCCAATGTTCATTGACTTAAAAAAATTTTTTTAATTGATTATTGTCTGGGCAGAGGGGGTACTGTGCTATAGCTCTTCATTGCAGTGTGCCAGCTTAGCTGCACAGAGAAATGTGGGATCTTAGTTCTCAACCAATGATCTAACTCATGTCCCCTACATTGGAAGGTGGGTTCTTTACCATTGGACCACCAGGGAAGAACATATTGATTTTTATTTATGATAAGTATAATGGCAGACCTAGATGGCAACCTATGGTTGCTTCTTCTGGGACCCCTATTTTTCAAATGTTGGTGTGTTTGATATTGTCCCTAAGGTCTCTGAGACTTTTCTCAGTTCTTTTCATTCTTTTTACTTTATTCTGCTCTTCAGAAGTTATTGCCACCATTTTATTTTCCAGCTCACTGATTCGTTTTTCTACTTCATATATTCTGCTATTGATTCCTCCTAGAGTATTTTTAATTTCAATAATTGTGTTGTTTGTCTCTGTATGTTTATTCTTTAAATCTTCTAGATCTTTGTTAATTGATTCTTGCATTTTCTTCACTCTGTTTTCAAGGTTTTTGATCATCTTTACTATCATTATTCTGAATTCTTTTTCAGGTAGTTTGCCTATTTCTTCTTCATTTATTTGGACTTCTATGTTTCTAGTTTGTTCCTTCGTTTGTATAGTATTCTCTGCCTTTTCATTATTTTTATTTAAATTTACTGTGTTTGAGGTCTCCTTTCCCCAGATTTCAAGGTTGAATTCTTTCTTCCTTTTGGTTTCTGCCCCACTATGGTTGGGCTTCCCTGGTAGCTCAAAGGTTAAAGCATCTGCCTGGAATTCTGGAGACCCGGGCTCAATCCCTGGGTTGGGAAGATCCCCTGGAGAAGGAAATGGCAGCCCACACCAGTACTCTTGCCTGGAGAATCCCATGGAGGGAGGAGCCTGGTAGGCTACAGTCCATGGGGTCACAAAGAGTCGGACAAGACTGAGCGACTTCACACTTCACACATGGTTGGTGCAGTGGTTTGTGTAAGCTTCATATAGGGTGAGATTTGTGCCAAGTTTTTTGTTTGTTTGTTTCTTTTTCCTTTGATGGGCAAGGCTAAATGAGGTGGTAATCCTGTCTGCTAATGATTAGGTTTGTATTTTTTGTTTGTTTGTTGTTTAGATGAGGCTGCACAGGGTGCTACTTGTGGTTGGGTGATAACTGTTATTGTATTCAAGTGGTTTCCTTACAAAGCCTTCTTCAGTGATCAGTGCAAAGAAATAGAGGAAAAGAACAGAATGGGAAAGACTAGAGATCTCTTCAAGAAAATTAGAGATACCAAGGGAATATTTCATGCAAAGATAGGCTCGATAAAGGACAGAAATGGTCTGGACCTAACAGAAGCAGAAGATATTAAGAAGAGGTGGCAGGAATACACAGCAGAACTGTACAAAAGAGATCTTCACGACCCAGATAATAATGATGCTGTGATCACTAATCTACAGCCAGACATCCTGGAATGTGAAGTCAAGTGGGCCTTGGAAAGCATCGCTATGAACAAAGCTAGTGGAGGTGATGGAATTCCAGTGGAGCTATTTCAAATCCTGAAATATGATGCTGTGAAAGTGCTGCACTCAATATGCCAACAAATTTGGAAAACTCAGCAGTGGCCACAGGACTGGAAAAGGTCAGTTTTCATTCCAATCCCAAAGAAAGGCAATGCCAAAGAATGCTCAAACTACCACACAATTGCACTCATCTCACATGCTAGTAAAGTCATGCTCAAAATTCTCCAAGCCAGGCTTCAGCAATACGTGAACTGTGAAATTCCAGATGTTCAAGCTGGTTTTAGAAAAGGCAGGGGAACCAGAGATCCAATTGCCAACATCTGCTGGATCATGGAAAAAGCAAGAGAGTTCCAGAAAAACATCTGTTTCTGCTTTATTGACTATGCCAAAGCCTTTGACTGTGTGGATCACAAGAAACTGTGGAAAATTCTGAAAGAGATGGGAATACCAGACAACCTGACCTGCCTCTTGAGAAACCTGTATGCAGGTCAGGAAGCAACAGTTAGAACTGGACATGGAACAACAGAATGGTTCCAAATAGGAAAAGGAGTACATCAAGGCTGTATATTGTCACTCTGCTTATTTAACTTATATGCAGAGTACATCATGAGAAATGCTGGACTGGAAGAAACACAAGCTGGAATCAAGATTGCCAGGAGAAATATCAATAACCTCAGATATGCAGATGACACCATCTTTGTGGCAGAAAGTGAAGAGGAACTAAAAAGCCTCTTGATGAAAGTGAAAGAGGAGAGTGAAAAAGTTGGCTTAAACCTCAACATTCAGAGAACGAAGATCATGGCATCCGGTACCATTACTTCATGGGAAATAGATGGGGAAACAGTGGAAACAGTGTCAGACTTTATTTTGGGGGGCTCCAAAATCACTGCAGATGGTGACTGCAGCCATGAAATTAAAAGATGCTTACTCCTTGGAAGAAAAGTTATGAGCAACCTAAATAGCATATTCAAAAGCAGAGACATTACTTTGTCGACTAAGGTCCGTCTAGTCAAGGCTATGATTTTTCCTGTGGTCATGTATGGATGTGAGAGTTGGACTGTGAAGAAGGCTGAGCGCCGAAGAATTGATGCTTTTGAACTGTGGTGTTGGAGAAGACTCTTGAGAGTCCCTTGGACTGCAAGGAGATCCAATCAGTCCATTCTGAAGGAGATCAACCCTGGGATTTCTTTGGAAGGAATGATGCTAAAGCTGAATCTCCAGTACTTTGGCCATCTGATGCAAAGAGTTGACTCATTGGAAAAGACTGATGCTGGGAGGGATTGGGGGCAGAAGGAGAAGGGGACGACAGAGTATGAGATGGCTGGATGGCATCACGGACTCGATGGACGTGAGTCTGAGTGAACTCTGGGAGATGGTGATGGACAGGGAGGCCTGGCGTGCTGCGATTCATGGGGTCGCAAAGAGTTGGACACGACTGAGCAACTGAAGTGAAGTGAATTGAGGGTTAGTTCTCTGGTAGTCTAGGGCCTTGGAGTCGGTGCTCCCACTCCAAAGGCTCAGGGCTTGATATCTGGTCATGAAAAATATTCCACACGTGGTTTGTTATGGCATTAAGTGAGATTAAAACAAAATCCAAAAACAAGAAATCAAAGATGAACCCCAGACAAATGGCAGTTACAAAATCAGGTAAATAATAATTAAAATAATGGAATATACACATATACATATACAGCCATGAGCAAAGTCAAAACAGTCCAACAAAACTAAAGCACAATAGATTGATCTGGAGAACAAAAGAAATCAAAAATTATATTTCCCAGTTAAGAACAAAACTAACTAAAGCACAAAGTGGAAAACAAAACTACAGCAAGGTGCCAGACAGGGAAATAAAACAATGAAAACAAAACTAACAAATATGTTGAGAGGAAAGGAAAGCAAGAAAAGAAAGAAAGAAAAATATATATGCAAAGTTAAACAGAGGTAAATGAAGAAGATTTATATACATTAAAGATTAACTGCAAGGGGAAAAGAACATCAGGAAAGGCAAACAAAGGAATAAATGTAGAAAAATATATAATAGGTTTAAACAATTAAAAGTTAAAATTATAAAAAAGAGAAAAGAAAGAAAAAATGGAAGAAGAAAGAAAAAAGGAAAATGCCCCAGAACTTTAAAAGCCCAATGTAGAGGGAGAGGTTTATAACAACAGTAAAAATTGTGACTTAATATACACATATACATACACACCCATAAGGAAAATAAAAACAGTCCAACAGAAATAAAGTACAGTAGATCAACCCAGCGAACAAAGGAAAACAAAAATTATGTCTACCAGTAAAAAACTAAAGCGTAAACTGGAAAACAAAGCTAATGCAAGGTGCCAATTGAGGAATAAAGTAATGAAAATAAAATTAACAAATACGTTTGAGAGGAAAGGAAAGAAAGAAAAGAAAGAAAGAATCGATGTGCAAAGTTAAATAGAGGTAGATAAAGAAGATTTATATGAAAGATTAACTGCAAGGTGAAAAGAACAGTAGGAAAAGCAAACAAAGGAGTAAATGTAGAAAAAATAATAATAGGTTTAAAAAATTAAAACAAGAGAAAAGAAAAAAAAAGGGGGGAAATGCCCCAGAGGTGCAAAAGCCCAACGTAGAGACAGGGATTTATAACAACAATAAAAAATGTGACTGAGAAAAAAAAGAAAAGAAAAAGCTCAAAAGTTTAATTAGATTTCACATTGCCAATAAAATTGACAGCTACAATGGGACAGGGGTGGCGGGGGGGTGGGGGGAGAAAAAAATCCAAAAGAATCATATTCTAATCTGGTCCTACTCCTCTTGTTCTTGCCTCCAAGATCCACAACTATCAGAACTAGTGCGCTTTCTTTTGTGGGAGCTCTCAGTGCCCTTTTATATATTCCATAGACAGTGAATCTGCCTAGTGTGGATTTAATTTGCAGCTTTAACAGCTGGCGGGAAGGTTTTGGGTCTTCTTCCTTAGTCACACTGCCCCTGGGTTTCTATTGTGGTTTTATTTCCACCTCTGCATGTGGGTTGTCCACTGGGTTTTGCTCCTTGAGGCTGCCCTGGAGGACTTGAGTTTGCCCCTGTGAGGGCCAGTTGTGGAGGTGGTGCAGCTGCTTGGGTCACAGGGGTTCTGGCAGCACCAGGTACTCAGGGGAGTTGGCGGCTAGGGCAGCAGGAATTATAGTGCTCTAGAAGGGTCTGGCAACTAGTATTGGCCAATACGCTCCAGTATCCTTGCCTGGAGATAACCTATCCCTCCCTGACAGAGAAGCCCAACAGGCCACAGTCTACAGGGTTGCAAAGTGTCGGACACTGCCGAAGCGACCCTGCACACATAGATGCAAGCTTTTTTTTTTTTTTTTTGCTTGTGGCAGCTTTGCCCCAGTGAGTGTTGAGCATGAAGGTAGCGCAGCTGCTTGGCTTGAGGTGACCCTGGTGGCGCCAAATGTGCAGGGACATGGACTGCCTCCACCACAGGAGTTATGGCTCTATCAGAGTCTTTTTTCCAGCCTCTTGCAGCTGGCAAACAGAAGGCCTCTTTGGCCAGTCTTTCTCCATAGCTTGGCCCATTCAAACACTTAGTGGGCTCCCTTGCCCAGGGTCCTTTTCTGTTGTTCTGCGTGTCAGGCACATAAAGGGTACCCCTTGCTGGGGTCCTACTCTGTAGATCAGTGAGTCAGGCACTTAAAGGGGCACCCTGGCTGGGGTCCTACTCTGTAGTTCAGTGCGTCAGGCATTTGATGGGCCAGCCTCTCTATATTGTTCAGCTGCCAATGCTGGCCTGTGGCGGGAGAGAGGCTATAGTAGTGGCTTCACCCCCTATGCATGACTCACCAGTATTGCCTTGCTTCCACGGCCTCCCAGCTTTCCTCCACAGGTATTTCCCACCACAGTCTCCTCCCTCACATCCCGTCGATCTGTCTCCCCGCAGTCATCAGAAGCTCTCGCCCAGGGATTGCCCGACAATCCCTAAACTCCAACTCGCAGTGGCTGTGCCTTCCAGGGGATCGGCGTCCCTGTCTAGGGTATGTGTGGCTGCACAAGGACTGTCTGATTCTCACTCCATTTAGGCTGCCACAGATCAGCGGTTTCACTGTCAGCCTTAAATGTTTCTCCTCTGACTCAGACAATTGCCCCCATGTGTGCTTTAGTTCCCCCACCCACCTCGGGCAGGTCCAGTCCTACTAACAAACACTCCTGTTTTCCCCCCCTAGTTCCTTTGTCCTACTGAGTTTTGCGTGGGTCTATATATTCTTTTCCACGGGTCAGGCATTCCTGTCCACTCTCAGCTGGTATTCTGCATTCGCCTCTGTGTCTGAAGGTGTATTCCTGATGTATCCATGGAGAGAGATGTACTCCACGTCCACCTACTCCACCAGCTTGTTCTCCCCTGCCTTTGTTTCACTCTTGTACTCACTTAAGCATTAAAACCCTCCCCTTCACCAATTTCTGCCCCCACCTCAAAATAATAATAATAATAAAATAAAAAATCCAGTCACAGTTAAGTTTTTTGTGAAAGTGGAAGTTTATCAAAAATATGGGACATCTAGGAAAGCACTGCTCCATTTAATCAGGTGTGCTTGTCCAATAGGCATAGCTCTCCAGACAGAGAGCCCAGTGATTGTGAAGGGATGGGGAGGACTTCTTCTGAGTGGTTACTGAGTGGGGGACAGGGGTGCTGGATTCTGTGGTTAGTTTAGGATTTCCCTTCTTGGTGGGAAGTTCCATTACTTACAATGTTGTAACAAACTTTCTATCCAAAGTGAGAATTAGCGGGGAAGGAAGGGTGGGAGTCCATGGGTTCGGGCACGACTGAGCAATTTCACTCTCAATTTTCACTTTCGTGCATTGGAGAAGGAAATGGCAACCCACTCCAGTATTCTTGACTGGAGAATCCCAGGGACAGAGGAGCCTAGTGGGCTGCCATCTATGGGGTCGCACAGAGTCAGACACGACTGAAGCGACTTAGCAGCAACTTAGCAGCAGCAGGAAAGCACTGCACATTCCATCATCTCTCTACATTCTTCCTTCCCTTGTTCCATTTCTTCAATCTCTTCCCCTTCCCTGTTCAAATTAATTCAGTATGGTCCTCTATTAATCAGGACAGGCTGGGATGTGCTACAGTACAAAAAGCCCTCAAACCAACACATGGGAATGAGACCTTCACTGATATGCTTTGAAAGTGCCCACAGAGATCATTTGAACCTTAAGCTCTACATATTTATCTTGTATACCATGTATATAGAAAATAATTACAATATGCCAAGGAGGACCTTATAGTTCCCTAAAAGGAGAATTTTATTTTGGCCTGTGTGTGTTAGTCTGTCAGTTATATCCAACTATTTGCAACCCCTGTAGCCCGCCAGGCTCCTCTGTTCATGAAACTCTCCAGGCAAGAATACTGGAGGGGTAGCCATTCCCTTCTCCAGAGGATATTCCCAACCCAGGGATTGAACCCGGGTCTCCTACATTGCAGGCAGATTTTTTACCAACTGAGCCACCAGGGAAGCTCCTATTTGGGCCTGCTGCTGCTGCTAAGTCACTTCAGTCGTGTCCGACTCTGTGCGACCCCATAGACGGCAGCCCACCAGGCTCCCCCGTCCCTGGGATTCTCCAGGCAAGAACACTGGAATGGGTTGCCATTTCCTTCTCCAATGCAGGAAAGTAAAAAGTGAAAGTGAAGTTGCTCAGTCGAGACCCCATAGACTGCAGCCCACCAGGCTCCTCCGTCCATGGGATTTTCCAAGCAAGAGTACTGGAGTGGGGTCCCATTGCCTTCTCCGCTATTTGGGCCTAATGGTTGCAAAATTAGGACTTGCTTCAGAATTATGTAGGGACAAAAAAATTCAGATACTTTAAATTCTATGCCCCATTCTCAAATACTCTGATTCGGTGGATCTGATGTACATTCCAGGACTTTAAATTTTTAACAAGCTCCCCAGGTACTAGTGAAAGTTATCCCGGTTTGAAAACTACCTCTCTAATTCAGGCATCAGCAAACTATAGGCCTCAAGCCAAGTTAACCCTGCCATCTGTTTTTGTAAATAAAGTTTAATTAGAATGTGGACATGCCCATTCATTTATGTATTGTGTTTGGATGTTTTTATGCTGTAATGGTAAAGTTGAGATAGAAACCGTATAGCCCATAAAATGTAAAGTATTTGTTATTTGGTTCTGTATAGGAAAAGTTCACAGACCCTTGCCTCTTGTCTATTTCATGACTAATTTCCAGAAGTCATGTTATCACTTGTGGTGGAAACTAAGTAAGGCAATGTAGTTTATCACTTCAAAACAATAATACCTGGACTGAATTCTTTGCAATCTTTATCTTCACATGAGAAAAATGATTCTTTTTAATATATACAAGTAACAAGCCAAATTTTTTCCTGAGTTACACTGCCCCCTGATGGTAGAAATGTTAAATCACAGATGTTTAATCAGATTAGGTGTTAAACGGCAACCCACTCCAGTGTTCCTGCCTGGAGAATCCCAGGGACAGGGGAGCCTGGTGGGCTGCCGTCTGTGGGGTCGCACAGAGTCGGACACGACTGAAGTGACTCAGTAGCAGCAGCAGCATTGTTAATCAATTCCTGAAATCAGTCTCTAGATTTGGTGACAGGGACTTTAGGAAGCAGTTCACGTGGCAGAACCAAGTAGAACTAAATGGCCTTGGAGAAGGCTGGCAATTTTAATAAGAATTAGAATGTCTTCCCTTTCTGAAAGTCTTTCTCTTCAAAGACTATTAACTCTCTGTATGTACAACTAGACAGTCATTTATCCCAAGGTGGTATATTTTCTTGGGGACATTTTGGCCATTTGTGATACTATGTCATCACCACAACTGAAGAACAATGTTATCAATATGGTCAAAATTGCATGTGCACTCATTATGTGATGAAAGGAAGGGAAGCTTAAACAGGAATCTGGATGCATACAAACAGGCCAAAGTGCTTTCTAAGGGGGACTGCACACATGTTGGCAATAATGAGTTAGCAGAGGATAAAACCATTAATTTCCCCCTTTGACTATTGACTAAAATCCTCCAAGAAGCTTTTAAAACATGACAGCCAAATCCTTCCTGGCCCTTGACCCCTCCCTTACCCCCCCCCCCCCCCCCCCCCCAACACACACACACATATTATGACCTAACAGGCAGCAGTGCTTTTTTTCTTTTTAAGTTCTGCAACTGATTTTCTGTGCAACTAAGGTTAAGAATTACTCTTCTACAGCAGTTTTTCAAATTTTAAGGTATATTCAAATCACCTGGGGATCTTTCAGATGTGCAAAATGATTCAGTGGGTCTGTGACAAAACCTGAGAATGATTCCTCAGTTCAGTCGCTCAGTCATGTCCAATTCTTTGCGACCCCATGAATCGCAGCATGCCAGGCCTCCCTGTCCATCACCAACTCCGGGAGTTCACTCAAACTCACGTCCATCGAGTCGGCGATGCCATCCAGCCATCACATTCTCTGTCGTCCAGTTCTCCTCCTGCCCCCAATCCCTCCCAGCATCAGAGTCTTTTCCAATGAGTCAACTCTTCACATGAGGTGGCCAAAGTACTGGAGTTTCAGCTTTAGCATCACTCCTTCCAAAGAACACCCAGGACTGATCTCCTTTAGAGTGGACTGATTGGATCTCCTTGAAGTCCAAGGGACTCACAAGAGTCTTCTCCAACACCACAGTTCAAAAGCATCAGTTCTTCGGCACTCAGCTTTCCTCACAGTCCAACTCTCACATCCATACATGACCACTGGAAAAACCATAGCCATGACTAGATGGACCTTTGTTGGCAAAGTAATGTCTCTGCTTTTGAATATGCTATCTAGGTTGGTCATAACTTTCCTTCCAAGGAGTAAGCATCTTAATTTCATGGCTGCAATCACCATCTGCAGTGATTTGGGAGCTCAAAAACATAAAGTCTGACACTGTTTCCACTGTTTCCCCATCTATTTGCCATGAAGATATGGGACCAGATGCCATGATCTTCGTTTTCTGAATGTTGAGCTTTAAGCCAACTTTTTCACTCTCCTCTTTCACTTTCATCAAGAGGCCCTTTAGTTCTTCTTCACTTTCTGCCATAAGGGTGGTGTCATCTGCATATCTGAGGTTATTGATATTTCTCCCGGCAATCTTGATTCTGGAAAGCAATCTCGAGCTTCCTCCAGCCCAGCGTTGCTCATGATGTACTCTGCATAGAAGTTACATAAGCAGAGTGACAATATACACCCTTGACGTACTCCTTTTCCTATATGGAACCAGTCTGTTGTTCCATGTCCAGTTCTAACTGTTGCTTCCTGACCTGCATACAGGTTTCTCAAGAGGCAGGTCACGTGGTGTGGTATTCCCATCTCTTTCAGAATTTTCCACAGTTTCTTGTGATCCACACAGTCAAAGGCTTTGGCATAGTCAATAAAGCAGAATTAGATGTTTTTCTAGAACTCTCTTGCTTTTTCCATGATCCAGCGAATGTTGACAATTTGATCTCTGGTTCCTCTGCCTTTTCTAAAACCAGCTTGAACATCTGGAAGTTCACGGTTCATGTATTGCTGAAGCCTGGCTTGGAGAATTTTGAGTATTACTTTACTAGCATATGGGATGAATGCAATTGTGCGGTAGTTTGAACATTCTTTCTTTGTGATTGGAATGAAAACTGACCTTTTCCAGTCCTGTGGCCACTGCTGAGTTTTCCAAATTGGCTGGCATATTGAGTGCAGCACTTTCACAGCATCATCTTTTAGGATTTGAAACAGCTCAACTGGAATTCCATCACCTCCACTAGCTTTGTTCATAGTGATGCTTTCTAAGGCCCACTTGACCTCACATTCCAAGATGTCTGGCTCTAGGTGAGTGATCACACCATCGTGATTATCTAGGTTGTGAAGATCTTTTTGTACAGTTCTGCTGTGTATTCTTACCACATCTTTTTAATATCTTCTGCTCTGTTAGGTCCAGACCATTTCTGTCCTTTATCGAGCCCATCTTTGCATGAAATATTCCCTTGGTATCTCTAATTTTCTTGAAGAGATCTCTAGGCTTTCCCATTCTGTTGCTTGCCTCTATTTCTTTGCATTGATCGCTGAAGAAGGCTTTCTTATGTCTTCTTGCTATTCTCTGGAACTCTGCATTCAGATGCTTATAACTTTCCTTTTCTCCTTTGCTTTTTGCTTCTCTTCTCTTCACAGCTATTTGTAAGGCCTCCCCAGACAGCCATTTTGCTTTTCTGCATTTCTTTTCCATGGGGATGGTCTTGATCCCTGTCTCCTTTACAATGTCATGAACCTCCCTCCATAGTTCATCAGGCACTCTATCTATCAGATCTAGTCCTTTAAATCTATTTCTCACTTCCACTGTATAATCATAAGGGATTTGATTTAGGTCATACCTGAATGGTCTAGCAGTTTTCCCTACTTTCTTCAATTGAAGTCTGAATTTGGCAACGAGGAGTTCATGATTTGAGCCACAGTCAACTCCTGGTCTTGTTTTTGCTGTATAGAGCAAAAACTGTATAGAGCTTCTCCATCTTTGGCTGCAAAAAATATAATCAATCTAATTTCAGTGTTGACCATCTGGTGATGTCCAGGTGTAGAGTCTTCTCTTGTGTTGTTGGAAGAGGGTGTTTGCTATGAGCAGTGCATTTTCTTCACAAAACTCTCTTAGTCTTTGCCCTGCTTCATTCCACATTCCAAAGCCAAATTTGCCTGTTACTCCAGGTGTTTCTTGACTTCCTACTTTTGCATTCCAGTCTACTAATAAGGAAAAGGACATCTTTTGGGGGTGTTCGTTCTAAAAGGTCTTGTAAGTCTTCATAGAACCGTTCAACTTCAGCTTCTTCAGTGTTATTGGTTGGGGCATAGACTTAGATTACTGTGATATTGTATGGTTTGCCTTAGAAATGAACAGAGATCATTCTGTCGTTTTCGAGATTGCATTCAAGTACTGCATTTCGGACTCTTTTGTTGACCATGATGGCTACTCCATTTCTTCTAAGGGACTCCTGCCCACGGTAGCGGATATAATGGTCATCTGAGTTAAATTTAACCCTTCCAGTCCATTTTAGTTCACTGATTCCTAGAATGTCAACGTTCACCCTTGCCATCTCCTGTTTGACCACTTCCAATTTGCCTCGATTCATGAACCTGACATTCCAGGTTCATATGCAATATTGCTTTTTACAGCATCGGACCTTACTTCTATCACCAGTCACATCCACAACTGGGTATTATTTTTGCTTTAGCTCCATCCCTTCATTCTTTCTGAAGTTATTTCTCCACTGATCTCCAGTACCATATTGGGCACCTACCAACCTGGGGAGTTCCTCTTTCAGTATCCTATCATTTTGCCTTTTCATACTGTTCATGGGGTTCTCAAGGCAAGAATACTGAAGTGGTTTGCCATTCCCTTCTCCAGTGAACCACATTCTGTCAGACCTCTCTACAATGACCCTCCCATCCTGGGTGGCCCCACACGTCATGGCTTAGTTTCATTGAGTTAGACAAGGCTGTGGTCCTAGTGTGATTAGATTGACTAGTTTTCTGTTATTATGGTTTCAGTGTGTCTGCCCTTTGATGCCCACTCACAAAACCTACCGTCTTACTTGAGTTTATCTTACCTTGGACGTGGGATATCTCTTCACGGCTGCTCCAGCAAAGCACAGTCACTGCTCCTTACCTTGGACGAGGGGTATCTCCTCACCGCCACCCCTCCTGACCTTGAATGTGGAGTAGCTCCTCTCAGAATCATTAGAATGATTCCTAATAAGCTTTAAAGTAGGGAGTACCCAGCCTCCAATCCTCAGACTGGTGCCTCCTGTCAGATCAGTGCCAGGATTAGACTAAAAATATAGTGCAAAATAAATGTCATTCACTTGAATCACCCCCAAACCATCCTCCCCACCCCCGGTCCATAGAAAAATTGTCTTCCACGAAATTAGTCCCTGGTGCCATAAATGTTGGTGATGCTGCTTTAAGGTGATGTTACTGCTGGGCCACACTCCGTGTAGGAACAAAGTAGATCAATGTTAGGGTATGGACCTTACAGAAGCAGAAGATATTAAGAAGAGGTGGCAGGAATATACAGAAGAATTGTACAAAAAAGATCTCCATGACCCGGATAATCATTATGGTGTGATCACTTATCTAGAGCCAGACATCCTGGAATGTGAAGTCAAGTGGGCCTTAGAAAGCATCACTACGAGCAAAGCTAGTGGAGGTGATGGAATTCCAGTTGAGCTATTTCAAATCCTGAAAGATGATGCTGTGAAAGTGCTGCACTCAATATGCCAGCAAATTTGGAAAAGTCAGCAGTGGCCACAGGACTGGAAAAGGTCAGTTTTCATTCCAATCCCAAAGAAAGGCAATGCCAAAGAATGCTCAAAGTACCACACAATTGCACTCATCTCACATGCTAGTAAAGTAATGTTCAAAATTCTCCAAGCCAGGCTTCAGCAGCACATGAACTGTGAACTTCCAGATGTTCAAGCTGGTTTTAGAAAAGGCAGAGGAATCAGAGATCCAATTGCCAACATCTGCTGGATCATGGAAAAAGCAAGAGAGTTCCAGAAAAACATCTACTTCTGCTTTATTGACTATGCCAAAACCTTTGACTATGTGGATCACAATAAACTGTGGAAAATTCTGAAAGAGATGGGAATACCAGACCCCCTGACCTGCCTCTTGAGAAATCTGTATGCAGGTCAGGAAGCAACAGTTAGAACTGGACATGGAACAACAGACTGGTTCCAAATAGGAAAAGGAGTACGTCAAGGCTGTATATTGTCACCCTGCTTATTTAACTTACATGCAGAGTACATCATGAGAAACACTGGACTGGAAGAAACACAAGCTGGAATCAAGATTGCCGGGAGAAATATCAATAACCTCAGATATGCAGATGACACCACCCTTATGGCAGAGAGTGAAGAGGAACTAAAAAGCCTCTTGATGAAAGTGAAAGAGGAGAGTGAAAAAGTTGGCTTAAAGCTCAACATTCAGAAAACAAAGATCATGGCATCCGGTCCCATCACTTCATGGGAAATAGATGGGGAAACAGTGGAAATGTTGTCAGACTTTATTTTTGGGGGCTCTCAAACCACTGCAGATGGTGACTGCAGCCATGAAATTAAAAGATGCTTACTCCTGGAAGAAAAGTTATGAGCAACCTAGATAGCATATTCAAAAGCAGAGACATCCCTTTGTCGACTAAGGTCCGTCTAGTCAAGGCTATGGTTTTTCGAGTAGTCATGTATGGATGTGAGAGTTGGACTGTGAAGAAGGCTGAGTGCCAAAGAATTGATGCTTTTGAACTGTGGTGTTGGAGAAGACTCTTGAGAGTCCCTTGGAGTGCAAGGGGATCCAACCAGTCCATTCTGAAGGAGATCAACCATGGGATTTCTTTGGAAGGAATGATGCTAAAGCTGAAACTCCAGTAATTTGGCCACCTCATGCGAAGAGTTGACTCATTGGAAAAGACTCTGATGCTGGGAGGGATTGGAGGCAGAAGGAGAAAGGGACGACAGAGGATGAGATGGCTGGATGGCATCACCGACTCGATGAACGTGAATCTGAGTGAACTCTGGCAGTTGGTGATGGACAGGGAGGCCTGGCGTGCCGCAATTCATGGGGTTGCAAAGAGTCGGACACGAGTGAGCTGAACTGAGACACAATTTTTATGCAAACTCAGTGGTTATGAGATCTTAAAGTATGTGTCACGGGAGATAACTAAACATGCAGATTTGCAAGCTCCAGTCTCAGAAATTAAACCTTAGTGGATCTCAATAAACATCCCAAGTGATTTTGAGATTCACAGTCTGGGTACCAAACCTATACTAACCTACACAACTGATATTTACTCTACAAATCACATTGTTTAAAAGATGGCAGCATTATTTATAATTTTACAAGCTACCTTCACCAAATGTGGGGAAATTTTTCTCTTGCTCTAAGTATAAGAAGAAATTATCCTCAAATTCATTGGCTTAAACCAACAATTATATATATTTCATGATTCTGTATTTCAGGACTTGGGCAGAGGTTGACTGGGTGATTTTTCTACTCTCCTTGTGGTGCCAACTCAAGTCACTTAGTAGTATCCAACTAGCAAATAGGCTAACCTGAAGAGTCCCAGATGGCTTCACTTCACATGCCTTGGCTGGAAGGCTGGGCAACTGTTTTCTGGAATGCTTATACACAAGCTCACCAGTCTGGTAGTTTTGGCTGAGGTAATAGATCTCCTTACATGGCAGCTCAAAGTTTCAAGTGTTTCAGAACACAGGAAGTGGAAGCTGCCATTCTCTCAAGGTATGAACTCAGAAACTGGCACAGTCATTTCTGCCATAGTCTATTGGTCAAAGCAGTTTTACAGAGCCCAACCAGATTCAAGGAGAGGAGTCAATAAATAGAGTAGAGTAATGGGCATACAGCCCTCTGGAAAAACTCAAGGGCAATTGAATAGGGATATGAACTCAAAAGGACTCCATTCTTTATTTATTGCTATTTTAAAATTCTTTATAATTTTTGAATGAAAGTCACTAGATTTACATTTTGCACTGCCACCCACAAATTATGTAGCCTGTCTTCATCATAAACCTCACTTTACAATGGATAGAGTATTTAACATTTTTTGGCCATCTTTAATTGGCCATAAGCTTCCTTAATCCTTACCATCATTCTGCATTCAAAATTATCTTTTCAAAATGCAGACTGAGGTTTATGGCATAAATTCAGTATGAAGAAGGGAAAGAAAAATTATGAGGTTGAAAATTGGAACAGATGCTACGGTAAGTTTAGGATTAAAAAATGTTGGAAACCAACCACATTGATTATCTGCTAACACCTTTTAACTGATCACCTCTGGGCCCATTCACTCAGTTAAGTCACTTAGGCATTAGCCAACAGGTATCCAAGGTCAGTATCTGTGCTGATGTATATTGTCCTTGATGAGAAATGTATCGTCCTTGATGAGTATATTGTCCTTGATGAGAAGGTAGCCAATAATCACTATATAGAAAGAAGTCTCAGCAAACCTGGATTTGTTTTGGAGGCAAAACTATGTAAAGGTTATTAGAGAAGGCAGTGACAACTTCTATGCTTTTGGAGAACCCCAGCCACATTTGACATTTCTTTGGGTCATCAGTCATTTGTGCTACACTGTATTTTCAGCAGGTGTCCAGTAATGTTGCTGGTGATGAATCTAACCAATAAATGGCCTCAAAACAGTAACAACTACCAAAAACCAAGATAGATAGAATGGAGACACAATTAATGGAGAACAAGGTCAGAAAAAGTTAAGTACAGATCTTTGCACAAAGATGAAGATTATTGAATTGAAACTATTGATAAGATAAACTCTTGAAAGGTATGATTGTCCAGTGAAAGTTTCTTAGGCAAAGAAGTTAGACTTTAAAAGAAATGAGGGTTGGCAGAGTACTGAAAAGAAATAGAAACTATGTTGGTATAAGGACCAGAAGAAAATCAGCCGTGCTGGTGTGGAGGAACATGGGTAGAGAAATGTTACAAGACAAATTGGAGGTGAGGAGAGGAGAGCCATTGCTCCAGGGCACTGTTCCAAGGCTGCAGAATCTGAATTTACTCCACAAGCTATGGGAAGTTTGCTATTGGTTTGGAAGAAATGAGTGATGGCCTTTTACTCTATTATTCAAGCATAATAGTGGAAGTCTCCAGCTGATGCACATTCCTTATCTCAAGAGATTATTTGAAGAAGTTAATATGTATCTCTTGGAGTTTGAAGAACATAAGGGTCTGGTGTCTGCACTCCCACCTGAAGAAAATCTAAAGGGTCAAAGAAAAGATGACTAGCTACTTTGATGGAAGGAGTGAGAATTGGCCTGCATTTCCAGAGTTCTTGGAGGTGGAGAGTGTGTCTTCTGTTGTGGTAGATGTGATGCCTGAAAGACTTGTTTCTCCAACCACTGGGAGTGATGCCAGCAGACATTCCCCCACCATCAGTCTCCTGGGGTTTGTTTTGGCTGAAGAAAGATGATAACTAGATGGTATAGGGGTATAAAGTCCCAGTTTAGGAAAATTAGAAAAATTCTGCAGGGCCAGCTTCAAAACTTCCTGTAAACTGGCTAAGGCCTCTGTTGAGATTGTAGCAAAGCTCAGCTTCTCCTGCTAATCAATTTAGTCTCTTTTCCTTCCTTTCTTTTTCTCCACTCTTCTCCAGGAGCATATTGGACACCTACTGACCTAGGGGTTCATCTAACAGAGTTATATTTTTTTTGCCTTTTCGTACTGATAATGGGGTTCTAAAGGTAAGAATGCTGAAGTGGTTTGCCATTCCCTTCTCCAGTGGATCACGTTTTATTAGAACTCTCTACCATGACCTGTCTGTCTTGGGTGAGTCTACACAGTGTGGCTCATAGTTCCATTGAGTTACACAAAGCTGTGATCCACATGATCATTTTGGTTAGTGTTCTGTGACTGTGGTTTTCATTCTGCCCTCTGATGGATGAGGATAACACTGAAAGATGAGGCCCCCAGGTCAATAGGTATACAATATGCTACTGGAGAAGAGCAGAAAAATAGCTCCAGGAGGAAGGTAGAGGCTGACCCAAAGCAGAAGCAATGCCCAGTTGTAGATGTGTCTTGTGGTGGTAAAGTCCCATGCCATAAAGAACAATATTGCATAGGAACATGGAATGTGAAGTCCATGAATCAAGGTAAATTAGAAGCGGTCAAACAGGAGCAAAAGCAAGAGTGAAATCAACATTTTATGATTCGCTGAGCTAAATGGATGAGAAAGAGCAAATTTAACTCAGATGACCATGATATCTAATCTCTTAGAGAAATGGAGTAGCCCTCATAGTCAAAGAAAGAATCTGAAATGCAGAACTTAGGTGCAATCTCAAAAATGGCATTGATTTCAGGCTTATTTCCAAGGCAAATCATTCAATATCACAGTAATCCAAGTCTATGCCCCAATCACTAATACCAAAGAAGATGAATTTGAACAATCCTGTTCTAAGAAAAGATGTCCTTTTCAATATAGGAGACTGGAATGTAAAAGTAGGAAGTCAAGAGATATCTGTAATAGGCAAGTTTTGCCTTGGAGTACAAAATGAATCAGGGCAAAGGCTAACAGAGTTTTGCCAAAAGAATACACTGGTCATAGCAAACACCCTCTTCCAACAGCACAAGAGATGACTCCCCACATGGACATCACCAGATGGTCAATACCAAAATCAGATTGATTACATGCTTTGCAGCTGAAGAGAGAAAATTTCTATACAGTTAGCAAAAATAAGACCTGGAACTGACTGCAGACTCCTTATTGCAAAATTCATGCTCAAATTTAAGAAATTAGGGAAAACCACTAGGCCATTCAGGTATGATCTAAATCAAATTCTTTATGATTTTATACAGTGGAGGTGATGGATAGAGTCAAGGGACTAGGATCTAGTCCTTTCAAAGTGACTGAAGAATTATGGACAGATGTTCATACCATTGTACAGGAGGTGGTGAAAAAAACATTCCCAAGGTGGGGGGTGGGGGGGATGCAAGAAGGCAAAACGGTTGTCTGAGGAGGACTTACAAATAGCTGAGGAAAGAAGAGATGTGAAAAGCAGAGAAATAAAGGAAAGATATACCTATCTGAATGCAGAGTACCAAAGAGAAACAAGGAGAGTTAAGAAAGGCTTCTTAAGAAAACAATGCAAAGAAATAGAGGAAAACAATAGAATGAGAAAGTCTAGAGATCTCTTCAAGAAAATTAGAGATACCCAAGGGAACATTTCAAGCAAAAATGGACACAATAAAGGACAGAAACATTACTGACCTAACAGAAGCAGAAGAGGTGGCAAGACTATACAGAACTGTACAAAAAATGTCTTAATGACCCAGATAACCATGATGTTGTGGCCATTCACCTAGGGCCAGACATCCTGGAGTGTGAAGTCAACTGGGTCTTAGCAAGCATTACTACGAACAAAGTTAGTGAAGATGACGGAATTCCAGCTGAGCTATTTCAAATCCTAAAAGATGGTGCTGTTAAAGTGCTGCACTCAATATGTCAGCAAATTTGGAAAACTCAGCAGTGGCCACAAGACCAATAAAGGTCAATTTTTGTTCCAATTCCAAAGAAGAGCAATGTCAAAGAATGTTCAAACTACCACACAATCTCATTCATTTCACATGCTAGCAAAGTAAGGCTCAAAATCCTTCAAGCTAAGCTTCAACATCATGTGAACTGAGAACTTACGGATGTACAAGCTGGATTTAGAAAAGGCAGAGGAACCAGAGAAAAAATCACCAACCTCTGCTGAATTATAGAAAAAGCAAAAGAATTCAAGAAAAAACATCTACTTCTGCTTCATTGACTACTCTAAAGCCTTTGACTACACAGGTCATAATGAACTGTGGACAATTCAAGAGATGGGAATACCAGACTTTACCTGCCTTCTGAGAAACCTGTATGCAGGTCAATAAACAGCAGTTAGAACCAGACATGGAACAATGGACTGGTTCTAAATCAGGAAAGGAGTACATCAAGGCTGTCTGTCGTCACCCTGCTTATTTAACTTCTATGCAGAGTACATCATGTGAAATGCCAGGCTGAATGATGCACAAGCTGGAATCAAGATTTCTGGGAGAAATATCAATAATCTCAGATATGCAGATGACACCACTCTAATGGAAGAAAGTGAAGAGGAACTAAAGAGCCTCTTGATGAAGGTGAAAAAACAGAAAAAGCTGGCTTAAGACTCAGCATTCAAAAAATTAAGATCATGGCATCTGGTCCCATCACTTCACACCAAAGAGACGGGGAAAAAAATGGAAACAGTGGCATATTTATTTACCTGGGCTCCAAAATCAATGCAGGTTACATTGGTGACTGCAGCCATGAAAGTAAAAGACACTTGCTCCTTGGAATAAAAGCTATAACAAATGTAGACAGCATATTAAAAGGAGAGACATCACTTTGCCAATAAAGGTCCTTATAGTCAAAGTTATGGTTTTTCCAGTGGTCATGTAAGATTTGAACCATAAAGAGGGCTGAGCATCAAAGAATTGATGCTTTCGTGTTGTGGTGCTGGAGAAGACTCACGGGAGTACCCCGGAGAGCAAGGAGACCAAACCAGTCAATTCTAAAGGAAATCAACCCTGAATACTCACTGGAAGGACTGATGCTGAAGTGAAGCTTCACTACTTTGGCCACCTGATGAGAAGAGCCAATTTATTGGAAAACACTGTGATATGGGAATGATAAAGGTCAGGAGGAGAAGTGGACGACAGAGGACGAGATGGTTGGATGGCAGCACCAATTCAATGGACAAGAGTTTGAGCATGATCCAGGAGATGAAGGACAGGAAGCCTGGTGTGCTGCAGTCCATGGAATCGCAGAGAGTTGGACACTACTGAGTGACTATTACCTGTCCTCTTACCCAGGGTTCCAAACCTGGAGAGGTTAGAAACTTGGCAGAGGGGCACGAGCACAAGACAGCGTAAGCAAGAAGATGACAACCCCACTCTTTTCCTGACTTAAAAGTTTAAAACTGCTCCCCATCTCTTCATGTTTTATGATATGGCTCATAGTGGATCCTTTCCTTTAATGGGTTAAATGTACCATACTCTTCTGAAGTGCAGGTCTCCAATGTCCCACGTTGCAAAAAAATTGAACTTTCACTTTGTCTAAGGTGAAACTGGTGGTCCCAGTCTGTAAAACCTAGAAACACTGTCTTGGCTGATACTATGTCTCTCTGGTCATTCCAACTGCAGGCATTTTGAGAGATGCATGCTGCTGCTGCTGCTGCTGCTGCTGCTGCTGCTAAGTCGCTTCAGTCGTGTCCGACTCTGTGCAACACCATAGACGGCAGCCCACCAGGTTCCTCCGTCCCTGGGGTTCTCCAGGCAAGAGCACTGGAGTCGGTTGCCATTAATGAGAGGCATATAGCAGTCGCTCAATAAATTTCTGACTTCCTAACTGCCTTTGGGTTCGATCTTTGGGTCGGGAAGATCCCCTAGAGGAGGAAAAGGCAAACCCACTCCAATATTCTTGCAGGGATAATCCCATGGGCAGAGGAGCCTGGCAGGCTACAGTCCATGGGATCCTAAAGAGTGGGACGCGGCTGAGCACACACGCATGCAAACTGCCTTCGGAGAGGAGAGCAGCGTCTGGAAAGGCCGCAGCACATAAACTGCAGCAACAGAATTGGAGCAACAGGGGACCCAGGACAGAGCTCTGTGTGAGGCACGCGCCCGTGGGGAAGTCTTGGCCAGATAGAGGGAACTGTGAGAAGCCTACTTGCGCCCTCCCGTAGGCACTGACAAAATGCAGCGGCGGGCCAGAGCCACATCCCTGCTGCTCTCCGCGCCACGCCGATCGCTTGCCCAGCAACCCGCTGGCGGGCTCCGCTACGTAGCCCAGCCCAGTCCCGTCCCGCCCCGCCCCATCCGTTCTGCTCCTCTGGCCCCGCCCTGTCCTTCTTGCCCGCCCACTGGCCCTCCCCTCCTTGATATGCTCGCTCCGCCCCTTCCTGCTGCCCCGCCTCGTCCATCTGATCGTGTCCCGCCCTCTCCTCGTACCCTGCTGGCAATTAGCAGCGCCAGCCGGCGCCATGGGTACCGCTTCGTCGCTCGTGAGCCCCGCGGGTGGGGAGGTGATCGAGGACACGTATGGGGCGGGCGGCGGCGAGGCCTGCGAAATCCCGGTGGAAGTGAAGCCCAAGGCCCGCCTGCTGCGCAGCTCGTTCCGCCGGGCCGCGGGTGTGGCGGCTGCGGGAGCCGGGCCCGGTTCGCTGCCCCGTGGAGCGGGCGGCGGCGGGCTGCTAGGGGCCAGCTTCAAGTCTACTGGCTCGTCGGTGCCCGAGCTGGAATACGCGGCTGCTGAGTACGAGCGGCTGAAGAAGGAGTACGAGATCTTCCGGGTCAGCAAGAACCAGGAGTTGTTATCCATGGGCCGCCGGGAGGCCAAGCTGGACACGGAGAACAAGCGGCTGCGGGCCGAGCTGCAGGTAATGCTGTGCCCGGGCACTCACCGGAGATGACCGCGACACCTGGGAACTGAGGCCCGGGGCCGTCTGCCCACCGCCCCGCAGCCGCATGGCGGCACTGCCAACTGGACCCTGAACGCCTGACTTCGTCCCTTGCCCGTCCTGTCTCATCTCCAAACCAAGAAGTTTTGAAAGTTAAGCAGAAACTGCTCTGCATTTTACTTTGAGAGAACACACTGCCTTGTGGTCTAAACTGATATCTTTAAGAACCACCGGCTCCCCTCACCGCCCCACTTTTTTTTTTTTTTTTCCCTTTGGGCCATTCATTCAGACACCTTGAAGCTATTAGCCCGGAGCAGCAAATGCTCGGGGCTTCCCTGGTAGCTCAGCTAGTAAAGAAAATGTGAAAGTGAAAGTCTCTCAGTGGTGTCCGACTCTTAATAGTCCATGGAATTCTCAAGGCCAGAATACTGGAGTGGGTAGCTTTATCCCTTCTCCAGGGGATCTTCCCAATGCAGGGATTGAACCCAGGTCTCCCGCATTGCGGGCCACAAGAGAAGCCCAAGAATACTTGAGTGGGTAGCCTATCCCTCCTCCAGGGGATCTTCCTGACCCAGGAATCGAACTGCACTGCAGGCGGATTCTTTACCAACTGAGCTATCAGAGAAGCCCTGGTAAAGAATCCGCCTGCAATGCAGGAACCCCTGGCTGGATCCCTAGGTCGGGAAGATCCCCTGGAGGAGGGTATGGCAACCCACTCCAGGATTCTGGCCTGGGAATCTCCATGGACAAAGGAGCCTGGCGGGCTATAGTTCATGGGGTCGCAAAGAGTCGGACACGACTCAGCGACTAAACACAGAGCAGCACCAAATGCTAATCTCCAGGGAAGTAGGTCTGCCAGGACCACACAGATACACAAAAGACTTTGGTGACATCCTGTTGAGGCAGCTCATCAAACCCTTTGTAGGTGTTTAAAACCCTGCCACCCCAAATGCAACTGTAACAGGACAGAGTGCACTAAGGGGTGACAAATGTTCCAGTCCCAGGGTATTTCTGTTACCAATCCTGATTTCTTATGTAACCTTTTTTCTTCCTTTTTCATATACCTAGGCATTTAAAACACACACACACACACACACACCCTATATTTATTTTATCCATTCAGTCAAACATTTACTGAAGACCTGCAGTGTATCAGCCTTGGAACTAGCAAGAGGAGTGAGACATGGAGCCAAGGAGTGCACAGTCTCACAGAAATAATTATCCTTCAGGTTAAACCTTATAAATTGTGATTTTGTTCTCTTAAAGGTGGGAAAACTGAGTTGTAGTGAAGATTCAGAACTGGTGCAGTATTTCAAAGAAAAAGTATTAATTTCCATTGAAAGTTTAATATCTTCATTTATAATTCAAGCACATTTGCAGGGTTTTTTCCCCATTATATGTTTGAATAGAATGGCAGTATGCAGTTCTTGATAACTGGTGAAAAACTAGACTGTTGATATTCTGAGATATGTAATACATATATGAGAGTGTTGGTTGCTCAGTCATGCCTGACTGCCCCATGGACTATAGCCTGCCAGGCTCCTCTGTCCATGGAATTCTCCAGGCAGGAATACTGGAGTGGGTTGCCATTTTCTTCTCCAGGGAATCGTCCGGACCCAGGGATCGAACCCAGGTCTTCCCACATTGCAGGCAGATTTTTTACCTCCTGAGCCAGAAGGGAAGCCCAATATGCATATAACATAATGTAAAATTTGGGAGGCATGCTATTTGTTAGAAATAACAAGGTAAAATATTCCAGGCACTTCAAAAAACTTACCAGAAGATACTTCGGGAAAAGGAAAGTGCTTTAGAAGCAAAATACCAAGCAATGGAGAGAGCAGCTACATTTGAACATGACAGAGACAAAGTTAAGAGGCAATTTAAGGTAAATTTCATGCATCTTTATCCCCAAAGTGACAGGGAATAAAGCAATATATTTTAAAATTTCTTATAATACTGTGATGAGTAAATAGAAGTAAATGATGTAGGAGTCATGAAAGGTGTAAGAGCTGAAGTCTTATAAAAAGTAAATACTTTTTACTTTTGAAGTATTTGAGTTGGACCAGGTAAACTTGAGATAATTTCAAAGAAAAGGTATAAAAGTGAACATTTTCGTTGGGGGGCGGGGGAGGGGAAGGAAAGTGTTTGTATTAGGGGAGAGCATGTAGAAATATTTGGGGATGTGTGCTTTGGGAGAGCATTACTGGCAATAAGTGTGCATGCTAAGTCACTCCAGTCGTGTCCGACTCTGTGACCCTATGGACTAGAGCCCATCACGCTCCTCACTCCATGGTATTCTCCAGTTAAGAATACTGGAGAGGGTAGCCGTGCCCTCCTCCAGGAGGACAATAAGTGGGAGGGGGGCAAATTTGCTAAACATCAGGTAGCAGACATGGCAGCCCCACACCTTAGATATATCCTCCTGGAATTCCACTGGGTTCCAGTTACAAAACAGTGACAGAGAGGTATTCGCCTTACAAAAGAGGGAGATCAAGTACCAAATGAATATTGATTTTATGAATGAAAGAATTTTCCCTTAAAAGTTGACGATATCACTTTTTGCTTATGGAAAAGGATTTCAAAATTAAAATATATCTTTTAAAGATTTTTAGGGAGACCAAGGAAAATGAAATTCAGGATTTATTGAGGGCCAAGCGAGAGTTGGAGAGCAAACTTCAGAGGCTACAGGCTCAGGGGATCCATGTATTTGATCCTGGAGAATCTGATTCAGATGACAACTGTACAGATGTTACTGGTAAGTTTATTTCCTATTTATAATGTTTTGAGATATCAAAATATTAATAGGTATAATGATTGTAGAGCCAACTTTGAATCCTTATACTGATAATTGCTCTTACAAATAGAGTTGCTCTTTCTTTCTCATGTTATAATAGGTCTTTTCTATAGAAGTCTATGGTGTAGAAGCTGAGGTTCCTTCTATTTTGTTGCTCTGCCAACCTTAACCCATAGCTTTTCTCTCTCTGGTCTAAGATGGCCCCTCCAAGTCCCATCATATCTACAATTTAGCTAGAGGGAGTGGGGGAATACATTACTTTCCTTGAAAGCACAATCTGAAAGATAATACACATTACTCCTACTCAAACCCCTTTGGCCTGTACCTTCCTCAAACCCCATGCAGGCCTATACCTTCCTCTACCTAGGAAGATGGGAAAGTGTAATTATTAGTAGGAGAGCCATGTATGCACATAAAGTTTGGGGTTGTGTCATTAAAGAAAGGAGAGAATGGATGCTGGACAACAGTTAGTAGTCTCTGTCACATTTTCCCACATAATGGATGTATTCTTGCAGCCATCAGAGTATCTACATAATGTTTCATCAAGTGGTTTCCAATACAGATTTTTTGAAATATTTTAAAGTTTTTGTTTTATAATTAAACATATTAAATGTCTTTCTAGAAATAAAGAAAAACTCAGAATCACAGAATGAAAATGTCCACTATGTTAATAGGAAATAATAATGAAGTGATTGACATTGAACAATATTCTATTTTAACTGTAGTGGGAAGATGCAGTCACTCTCCTATTTATAAAAAAACTAATTATATTCTTCCAAATTAATGTATTTTGGAGTAAAATATGGCAATTGATAATCCCCTCTTAATTTGCATTTTAGTACCATTGAAATTTGACCAGCATTCTGAGACTTTTATTACTAACTTTTGAGGAAAAAAAGGTGAAGAGATTCTTAATGGCTTATTATGACTAAGACATTAGTCTTAGCGGTTATTTCAGTGTTGACATATGTTAAAATATAGTGTTTCAAAACTATTATATTCTAATTCTCTTGGCAAGTTAATAAAAACAAGTTAATATTTCCTCCTAGGTCTTTTTTTCCTATTTTGATGTAAACATGATGAAGGAATGCTTGAGGGAATATTGCTCATTATTTGTTACCTACAAATAAAAATCAGTTTTGCCAGATTGTCACCCAAATACCAGTTTACTTAAGTTTAGTCAAGGACTCCATGTTATAGCAAATATTACTTATTTTTAAAATGTGTGTTAGTAAGTACTCATTAATTCAGACATTAATTTTGTTCCTCTGGGAGGTTAAAGAGAATGTACTCTTTACATCTTTAGCTTATATCCTAGTGAATTACCAATATCAATTACTGGTGTGCCAGTAATAGTCTTCCTTTGAAATTCATCCCTTCAAATTTTACACTGATACCTAAATCATATGGTTAGAAAAGTTTTCTAGAAATTTTTGTTGGGGAGCATTTTTAATTCCTTTCTCTGTTATTATAATTTCTTTGGTTATTATATTCCTAATTTCTTTTCGTCTTTCTCTCTTTAATCCCCCGTTTAAGACTGAGATAACCAAAACTGTGTTAACTACCACCTTAGAACGTGCCAGAAGTTGGTGGCAAAGTACTTTCAGAATTATTCTTTTGATTTCAAAATCAAAGTTTTAATATTTGTTGTATTTATGATCTTATAGTACTTTTTTGGATTAGAAATCCTGTTGAGTATATTTGATAAGGTTTTGAAGTTTCAATATTATTTGGTTTTCATCAGATGAAATCTGCTTTACAGCTGCTGGAACCCAGTGCGAATATTGGACTGGTGGAGCCTTGGGAAGTGAGCCTTCCATAGGGAGTATGATCCAGCTTCAGCAATCCGTCCGGGGCCCTGAGTTCGCCCACAGTTCTATAGACGTGGAAGGACCGTTTGCTAATGTCAACAGAGGTAAATGGCTAATGGTAATTAGCCATTTGCTGATTAGCTTAGTTAATGGTAATGATTGTTTGTGTACTACAGTCTTGTGCTGGGAGAAATGCCATCAGCGAGCATAAGACTTGTTTTCTGGTTGTCTTCCACTGTCAGGCCAGTATGTTCTGGTACTTGTCACTGACCAGAAAGGATGAAGTTACATAATTCACATCAGGATCAGATGGTGTCCCCCAGCCTGAATGACCAATGAGTTCTAATAACTGAAATTTTGGTCTGGATTCTCAGGTATTTTAGTTGAGTAGTGAGAGTTTAATGTAGATCAGCCGAAGAACAGTAGTTTTCAGACTTTTCTTTTGCATCTTTGATGGTGCTGAAAAGTTGTGTGTGCATGTATACTAAGTCACTTCAGTCACATGTGCACCCTATGGACTGCAGCTTGGCAGACTCCTCTGTGCATGGGATTCTCCAGGCAAGAATACTGTAGTGGGTTGCCATGCCCTCCTCCAGGGGATCTTCCTGATCCAGGGATCGAGCCTGCATCTCTTATGTCTCCTGCACTGGCAGGCGGGTCCTTTACCACTAGCACCACCTGGGAAGTCCAGTTTTACTCATTATCTTTGTATAATTTGGTATTCAAAACAGCTCTTAAGATCTGTTCAGAATTTCAGTACCACCGCTGACCTGAGATATTATAAGTAGTTCCATTCTTTTCTTAAAACTATGAAATTATTTATCTATTAGTAAAATAAAAATTATTTTTTAAATAATACATTTTCAATTAGTCAAATACATCTTAAAATGTTCATTCTCACTATCTTTAGGTTACTTTTCATTTTATACCACTCTTAAACTTTCTTTTTGACTCAGTATATTTCAAGAATAATAAACAAGTAAAGCCAGTCTGGGAACGTAGGCCTTCCTCAAGTTACAAGCTGATTGAACAGCCCATGTGGCCTAGTTCCCTGACATTTGACTGGAGCCGTGGCTACCTCAGCAGAGACCACTGGTGACTTTGATTGCTTTAAACCCCAGGATAGAATTTGAGATTAGAGAACAGGTTGCCTTCTAATATGTTATTCTAGAAGTTATGTCAGTATTACAAGGGAGATAAGATATTGTTCTATGATGCCAGTTGTGTTTTTTCAGACTTTCAGACATCTTATCATATGGTCTTCTAATAATTCTTTTGGGGAACTTATGAGAAATTTTATTTTCAGATGACTGGGATATTGCTGTGGCTAGTTTATTACAAGTTACCCCCTTGTTTTCACATTCTCTGTGGAGTAACACTGTCAGATGTTACCTCATTCATACAGATGAAACCCAGCCTGAAATGGATCTTTTCCTTAAGGTGAGGACATTTATAAATTTTGTATTCACTAATTTAAAATACAAGTTAATATTGTATTCTGGTTATGATACTACTGCATCTGAACCAGATAGTTTACTACATACAAGATTACATCTTAAAGAGTAGGAGGCATCTTGGGCTTTTCTTAAGAAAATGTCTTAGTATTTTCAGTATATTCAAATTAAGTCCTTGGAACTTTATGCTTTTGAATGCTTCATTACACATTCTCCAGTGTTTAGCTGTGCCTGCTTTAGTTAATCTCTGCCAGCCCTATTCTTGAATCTGTTTCAGATTATAACAAAATGTAATCCTTGTCATGATTTTCAACTTTTCACAGCAGCCATTGGGGTTAATCTAAGGCAGGGGTCGGCAAACAAAAGCCTGTTGGCCAAATCTGGCCTGAAGTCTGTTACTGTGTAACCTAGAGCTAAGATTGGTTTCTGCGTTTTTAAATGATTGAAAAAGAAATCAGAAGAAAAATATTTTGATGTGAAAATCATATGAAATTCAAATTTTGTTGTCTATAAATTTTTATTAGAACACAGCCACACACAACATATTGTCTCTGGTTGCTTCACATTAATGGCAGAATAAAATTATAGTGGCACCTAAATGCACCACAAAAACCTCTGCCGAAACAGGCAGCTTCTTAAACTATTATTAATTTGCCATCTGGCTGTTCGCAGAAAAGTTCACCAATTTCCTTTCTAACTGAATTTTCAATAAATATATGTGGCACATGCAATACCGTCAATATAAACATACTCCAGATTGTTGATTAATAAGTCCATTTAGCTTTCTTTTTTGATATTACTCAATTTAGGTAAACAGACACAGTATTTTGAAAACCAAAGCTTCTACTCACTAACTGAGTATACATTATTCCCAAATACATGTTGAGGGAATTACTAATTTATTGCATAGTAATAATCAACATTTACTAAGTAAGTTAATTTGTTATCAGTTCAGTCGCTCAGTCATGTCCCACTCTTTGCGACCCCATGGACTGCAGCATGCCAGGCCTCCCTGTCCACCACCAAATCCCAGAGTTTACTCAAACTCATGTCCATTGAGTCGCTGATGACATCCAACCATCTCATCCTCTGTCGTCCCCTTCTCTTGCCTTCAATCTTTCCCAACAGCAGGGTCTTTTCAAATGAGTCAGCTCTTTGATAATTTGTAATAGACCAGCATATTTTTATTTTATATCTGTTTGCTTTAGTGTTCATGGCAGACACTTTTTACTATATAAATTTATGGGTTTATGTTTGTCACCCTGTAACAATAAACAGAAGTTATTTGTAAGAATAATAATAAAAATATATACCACAGCAAAATAACTTAATACTGTACTCCTGTTGTTTTAAGTTTTATTATGAGATAAATCATTTTCTGAACTAGGAAACATCCAAGCTGCTAAGCTATTACTATTTTCAATTTATAAAGAAGTTTGCCTTTCCCCTTAAAGTTTTTTTTTAAAATATGATTATGATTTTTTTAGTTTTAAATCAGAGACTATCCAACATAACTTGTGATAAAGCATGTTTTTTTATTTTAAGTAGTATGAAGCTGACTAGATCTTCAGTTAAATAAGCTGTGCTATCTTTCAGTTTGCACATGAAAGATATTTGCTGTTTCAATTTTTTTTTAGGATTACTCACCTAAACTTAAGAGAATGTGTGAGACAATGGGATATTTTTTCCATGCTGTGTATTTTCCAATAGATATTGAAAATCAATACCTCGCTGTAAGAAAATGGGAAATTGAGAAAAGTTCATTAGTTATCTTATTCATTCATTTAACCTTACCAAGGTAAGCTGAAAATTCTATAGTTTATTATAGGGGTTAAACTTGTAAATAGAATTAAGTTTGCCAAATGAAACATAAGTTCTAATTGCATTCTTGTTTTTTTAACTTATTTATTTTTTAATTGAAGGATAATTGCTTTACAGAATTTTGCTGTTTTCCATCAAACCTCAACATGAATCAGCCTTAGGTATACATATATCCCCTCCCTTTTGAACCTCCCTCCCATCTCCCTCCACATCCCACCCCTCTAGGTTGATACAGAGCCCCTGTGTGAGTTTCCTGAAACATACAGCAAATTCCCATAGGCTATCTATTTTACATATGGTAAAATAAGTTTCCATGTTACTCTCTCCATACATCTCATCCTCTCCTCCCCTGTCCCCTTGTCCATAAGTCTATTCTCTATGTCTGTTTCTCCACTGCTGCCCTGCAAATAAATTCTTCGGTACCATTTTGCTAGATTCTATATATATGCATTAGTATACAATATTTATCTTTCTCTTTCTGACTTACTTCACTCTATTATAGGCTCTAGGTTCATCCACTTCATTAGAACTGACTCAAATGTGTTCCTTTTTATCATTGAGTAATTTCAATTGTGTTATATTTATAAGAAGTAATGGATACTTCTTTATCCATTCATCTGTCAATGAACATCTAGGTTGCTTCCGTGTTCTAGCTATTGTAAATAGTGCTGCAATGAACAATGGGATACATATGTCCTTTTCAGTTTTGGTTTCCTTAGGGTTTATGGGTAGGAGTGGGATTGCTGGGTTATATGGTGGCTTTATTCCTAGTCTTCTAAGGAATCTCCATACTATCTTCCATAGTGGTTGTATCAGTTTACATTCCCACCAACAGTGCAAGAATGTTCCCTTTTCTCCACACCCTCTCCAGCATTTACTGTTTGTAGGCTTTCTGATGATGGCCATTTGACCAGTGTGAGGAGATATCTCATTGTAGTTTTGATTTGCTTTTCTCTAATAATGAGTGATGTTGAACATCTTTTCATGTGTTTGTTAGCCATCTGTAGGTCTTCTTTGGAGAAATGTCTCTTTAGATTTTCCCCACTTTTTGATTGGGTTGTTTGTTTTTCTGGTATTGAGTTGTATGAGCTGCTTATATATTTTGGAAATTAATCCTTTGTCAGTTGTTTCCTTTGCTATTATTTTCTCCCATTCCGATGGTTGTCTTTTCACCTTGCTTATAGTTTCCTTTACTGTGCAAGCTTTTAAGTTTAATCAGGTCCCACTTGTTTATTTTTGTTTTTATTTCCATTACTCTAGGAGGGGGATCATAGAGGATCTTGCTTGGATTTATGTCATCGAGTGTTGTGGCTGTGTTTTCCTCTAAGAGATTTATAGTTTCTGATCTTAACGTTTAGGTCTTTAATCCATTTTGAGTTTATCTTTGTGTGTGGTGTTAGGAAGTGTTCTAATTTCAGTCTTTTACATGTAGCTATCTCATTTTCCCAGCACCATTTATAGAAGAGGCTGTCTTTGCCCCATTGTATATTCTTATCTCCTTTGTCAAAAATAAGGTACCCATACGTGTGTGGGTTCATTTCTGGGCTTTCTATCTTGTTCCATTGGTCTATATTTCTGTTTTTGTGCCAGTACCATACTGTCTTGATGACTGTAGCTTTGTAGTATAACCTGAAGTCAGGAAGATTGGCTCCTCCAGGTCCATTCTTCTTTCTCAAGACTGCTTTGGCTATTCAGGGTCTTTTGTGTTTCCATATGAATTGTGAAATTTTTTGTTATAGTTCTGTGAATGATGCCATTGGCAATTTGATAGGGATCACATTGAATCTGTGGATTGCATTTGGTAGTATAGTCAATATTGATTCTTCCTTCCCAGGAACATGGAATATCTCTCTATCTGTTTATGTCATCTTTGATTTCTTTCATCAGTGTCTTATAATTGTTTGTGTACACTTCTTTTGTCTCTAGGTAAGTTTATTCCTAGATATTTTATTATTTTGTTGCAATGGTGAATAAGATTGATTCCTTAATTTCTCTTTCTGATTTTTCATTGTTAGTATATAGAAATGCAAGTGATTTCTGTGTATTGATTTTGTATCCTGTGACATTGCTAAATTCACTGGTTAGCTCTAGTAATTTTCTGATAGTATCTTTAGGGTTTTTTATGTACAGTATCATGTCATCTGCAAGCAGTGAGAGCTTTACTTCTTTTCTGATCTGGGTTCTTTTCATTTCTTTTTCTTCTCTGATGGCTGTAGCTAGGACTTCTGAAACGATGTTGAATAATAGTGGTGAAAGTGGACACCTTTGTCTTGTTCCTGATTTTAGGGGGAATGCTTTCAGTTTTTTACCATTGAGAATAATGTTTGCTGTAGGCTTATCATATATGGATTTTCTATGTTGAGGTAGGCTCCTTCTATGCCTATTGTTTGAAGAGTTTTAATCATAAATGGGTGCTGAATTTTGTCAAAGGCTTTTTCTGCATCTATTGAGATTATCATATGGTTTTTATCTTTCAATTGGTTAATATGGTTTATCACATTGATTTGTGTATATTGAAGAATCTTTGCATCCCTGGAATAAACCCATCTTGATCATGGTGTATGAGCTTTTTAATGTGTTGCTGAATTCTGTTTCCTAAATTTTGTTGAGGATTTTTGCATCTATGTTCATCAGTGATATTGGCCTGTAGTTTTCTTTTTGGGGGGGTTGTCTTTGTCTGGTTTTGGTATCAGGGTGATGTTGGCCTCATAGAATGAGTTTGGAAGTCTTCCTCTGCTATTTTTTGAAAGGGTTTTAGAAGGACAGGCATTAGTGCTTCTCTGAATGTTTGATATAATTCTCCTGTGAAACCATCTGGTCCTGGGCTTTTGTTTTTCAGGAGATCTTTTTATCACAGTTTCAATTTCAGTGCTTGTAATTGGCTTGTTCATAATTTCTGTTTCTATTCTAAGAATCTATTTCTTCCAGGTTATCCATTTTATTGCCATATAGTTATTCATAATAGTCTCTATAATTCTTTGTATTTCTGCATTGTCTGTTGTAACCTCTCCTTTTTCATTTCTAATTTTGTTGATTTGATTCTTCTCTCTTTTGTTCTTGATGAGTCTGGCTAAAGGTTTGTCAATTATGTTTATCTTCTCAAAGAACCAGCTTTTAGTTTTATGAATCTTTACTATTGTTTCTTTCATTCCTTTCTCATTTATTTCTGCTCTGATCTTTATCATTCCTTTCTTTCTGCTATGTTTGGGGTTTTTTTTTTGGTTCTTTTTCCAGTTGGTTTAGGTGTAGAGTTAGGTTGCCTATTCAATGTTTTTCTTGTTTCTTGAGGCAGGATTGTATTGCTATAAACTTTCCTCTTAGAACTGCTTTTGCTGCATCCTGTAGGTTTTGAGTTGTCATGTTTTCATTGTCATTTGAATCTAGAAATTTTTTGATTTCCCTTTTGATTTCTTCAGGAACTGTTGGTTATTTAGAAACATATTATTTAATCTTCATGTGTTTGTATGTTTTACTTTTTTTTTCTAGTCTCATAGCATTGTGGTCAGGATGCTTGATATGACTTCAGTTTTCTTAAATTTACTGAGGTTTGATTTGTGACCCAATATGTGGTCTATCATGGAGAATGTTCCATGTGTAGTTGAGAAGAAGGTGTATTTTTCTGCATTTGGATGGACTGTCCTAAAGATATCAATAAGATCCATCTCATCTAATGTATCATTTAAAGCATGTTTCCTTATTAATTTTCTGTTTTGATGATCTGTCCATTCTTGTGAGTGGGGTGTTAAAGTCTCCTACAATAGTAACCGTAATACGATAACGTATTATTGTCAGTTTCGCCTTTTATGTGTTAATGTTTGTCCTACATATTGAGGTACTCCTATGTTGGGTGCATAGATATTTACAACTGTTATGTCTTCCTCTTGGATTGACCCCTTGATCATTATGTAGTGTCCTTCCTTATCTCTTGTAATATTCTTTATTTTAAATTCTATTTTGTGTGATATGAGGACGTTACTCCAGCTTTCTTTCATTTTCCATTTGCATGGAAAATATTTTTCCATCCTCTCAGTTTCAGTCTATATGTGTCTTTAGGTCTGAAATGGGTTTCTTGTAAACAGCATATAAATGGGTCTTGTTTTTGTCAGTCTGAATGAATTGGAGCATTTAATCTATTTACACTAAAGTAATTATTGATATATATGTTCCTATTGTCATTTTCTTACTTTTTTGTGGTTTTATTTTGTAGATCTTTTTCTTCTCTTGTATTTCTTGACTATATAAGTCCCTTTAACATTTGTTGTAAAGCTGGTTTGTTGGTACTGAATTCTCTTAACTTTTGGTTGTCTGAAAAGCTTTGGATTTCTCCATCAGTTTTGAATGAGATCCTTGCTGGGTAGAATAATCTTTGTTGTAGATTTTTCCTTTTTCAGTACTTTTAATATATCCTGCCATTCCCTTCTGGCCTGCAGAGTTTCTGCTGAAAGATCAGCTGTTAAACATATGGGGTTTCCTTGTATGTTACTTGTTGCTTTTCCCTTGCTGATTTTAATATTTTTTCTTTGTGTTTAATCTTGTTACTTTGATTAGTGTGTATCTTGGCATGTTTCTCTATGGATTTATCCTGTATGGGACTCTTTGCACCTCTTGGACTTGACTGACAAACCCTTTTCCATGTTGGAGAAATTTTCAACTCTAATCTCTTCAAAATTTTTCTCATACCCTTTCTTTTTCTTGTCTTCTTCTGGAACCCCTATAATTTGAATGTTAGTGTGTTTGATATTGTCCCAGAGGTCTCTGAGACGACCCTCAGTTCTTTTTATTCTTTTTACTTTATTCTGCCCTTCAGAAGTTATTTCCACCATTTTATCTTCTAGCATGCTGATTCCTTCTTCTGCTTTAGATATTCTGCTATTGATTTCTTCTATTTTTAATTTCAGTAATTGTGTTGTTTGTCTCTGTATCTTTATTCTTTAATTCTTCTAGGTCTTTGTTAATTGATTCTTGCATTTTCTCTTCTGTTTTCAAAGTTTTTGATCATCTTTACTATCATTATTCTGAATTGTTTTTCAGCTAGTTTGCCCGTTTCCTCTTCACTTATTTGGACTTTTGTGTTTCTAGTTTGTTCCTTCATTTGTGTATTATTTTTCTTCCTTTTCATTATTTTTATTTAAACTTACTGTGTTTGAGGTCTCCTTTCCCCAGGCTTCAAGGTTGAATTCTTTCTTCCTTTTGGTTTCCGCCCCACTATGGTTGGTGCAATGGTTTGTGTAAGCTTTGTGTTGGGTGAGATTTGTGGGAAGTTTTTTTTGTTTGTATTTCCTCTGATGGGCAAGGCTGAGTGAGGTGGTAATCCTGTCTGCTGATGACTGGGTTTGTATTTTTGTTTGTTGTTTGGATGAGGTGTCCTTCATAGGGTACTACGGGTGCTGCTGGATCTTGTATTCAAGTTGTTTCCTTTGCAGGAGTTCTCACTATTTGATACTCCAGAGGGTTAGTTCTCTGGTCATCTAGGGTCTTGGAATCAGTGCTCCCACTCCAAAGGCTCAGGGCTTGATCTCTGGTCAGGAACAAAGATTCCACAAGTGGCTTATTATGGCATTAAGTGAGATTAAAACAAATACCCAAAAATAAGAAACTAAAGATGAACCCCAGATAAATGGCAGTTACAAAATCAGGCAAATAATAATTAAAATAATGGAATATACACATATACATATACACCCATAAGCAAAATCAAAACAGTACAGGAAAAATAAAGTTCAATAGATTGACCAAGCAAACAAAGAAAACAAAAATTATATCTAACGGTTAAGAACTAAGCTAACTAAAGCACAAACTAGAAAACAAAACTAAAGCAAGGTGCCAAGTGGGGAATAAAGCAATGAAAATAAAACTAACAAATATGTTGAGAGGAAAGGAAAGAAAGAATAGATATGCAAAATTAAATAGAGGTAGATAAAGGAGACTTATATACACTAAAGCTTAACTTCAATGTGAAAAGAACAGTAGGAAAAGCAAACAAAGAATAAATGTAGGAAAATAATAATAGGTTTTAAAAAACTAATATTAAAAAAGGAGAAAAGGAAAAAAGGGAAGAGGAAAGGGGAAGAAAAAGAAAAAAGAAGAAAACTCCACAGAACTGCAAAAGCCCAACACAGAAGCAGAGGTTTATAACAAAGAAAATCGTGATTGAAAAAAAAAAATCAAAAGCTTAATTAGATTTCATGATGCCAATAAAATCAACAACTACAACAGGATGGGTTGAGGGGAAAGGACAGAAAAGGAGACAAAGGAAAAAAAAAAAAATCCAAAAGAAAGTACCGAACAAGTTAAAACATAAGAATAATAAATGTTTTTCTTGAGTCACTGCTGTTAAGATCCTTTCCCTCACTGGGAGTCACAGCCCAGCTCACCTCCCTAGGATACCCTCCAACACTGTGCTGGTCTCTGGACCTGCTGTGGGGGCAGCTCAGGTTCTAATCAGGTTTTATTCCTGTGTGTTCTTGCCTCCAATGTCCACAGCTATCAGAACTAGTGTGTTTTCTTTTGTGGGAGCTCTCAATGTCCTTCTATATATTCCATAGACACACAGTTTGCCTAGTTGTTCAAGTGAATTTAATCTGCAACTAGTACAGCTAGTGGGAAGGTTTTGGGTCTTCTTCCTTAGGCACCCTGCCCCTGAGTTTCAATTGTGGTTTTATTTCCACCTCTCTGGGTCGTCCACTGGGGTTTGCTTCTGAGGCTGCCCTGGAGGACTTGGGTCTGTCCCAGAGAGGGCCAGTTGCAGAGGTGGTACAGCTGCTTGGGTTGCAGGGGTTCTGGCAGCACCAGGTACTCAGGGGAGTTGGCAGCTAGGGCAGCAGGAAATATAGTTTTCTAGAAGAGTGCAACCAGTAATGGCCAAAATACTCCAGTGTTCTTGCCTGGAGAGCCCCGCTTATAGAGAAGCCTGGCAGGCCACAGTGCACAGGGTCGCAAAGAGTTGGATGTAACCAAAAGCAACCCCGTGTGCATGGAGGCAAGACTTTTTTTTTGCTTGTGGCAGCTCTGCCCAAGCGAGGGTTTAGCATGAAGGTGGTGCAGATGCTTGGTTTGCAGGGACTTGGCAGGGCCAAGTCTGCAGGTTCACAAACTGCCTTCACTGCAGGCGTTACGGCCCTGTCAGTCTTTTTTCAAGCCTCTGGTAGCTGGCGATCAGAAGGCCTCTTTGGCTAGTCTTTCTCTGTAGCTCCACACATTCAGACACAGGGGGCTCCCTTGCCTACGGTCCTTCTCTGTAGTTCAGTGCATCAGGTACATAGAGGCTGGGGTCCTACTCTGTAGATCGGTGAGTCAGGCACTTAAACAGTCACCCTGGGTGGCGTCCTACTCTAGTTCGGGTGCGTCAGGGGCTTGGTGGGCCATTCTCTCTATTGTTCATCTGCCGATGCTGGCAGTGGGAGAGAGAGGCTATGATGATGGCTCTACCCCCTACACATGACTCAGTAGTATTGCCTTGCTTCCATGGCTGCCTGGCTGCATGGCTTTCCTTCACAGGCGTTTCCCACCACAATCTCCCTCACATCCCCTCAGTCCATCTGTCTGCAGTCAACAGCATTCCTCGCCCTAGGATTGCTCCACAATCCCTAAATTCCAGCTCTCAGCCGCTGCACCTTCTAGGGGATCTGCGTCCTTGTCCAGGATGCATAGGGCTGCAGCAAGGACTGTCTGATTCTCATGGCATTTAGGCTGCCACAGATCAGCTGGTTCACTCTCATAAATGTTTCTCCTCTGACTCAGACAGTTGCCCCAGGGTGTGGATTGGACCCCTGCTTCAGTTCCCCCACCCACTGTGGGCAGTTCCAGTCCTACTAACATTCCTGTTTTTCCTCCTAGTTCCTTCATCCTACTGAGTTTTTGTGTGGTTCTGTATATTCTTTTCTGGTGGTCTGGTACTCCTGTCTGCTCTCAGCTTATGTTCTGCACACACTTCTGTGTCTGAAGGTGTATTCCTGATGTATCCCTGGAGAGAGATGTACTCCACATCCACCTACTCCTCTGCTATCTTGTTCTCTCTTTCTAATTGCATTCTTATAATCAAAGACAATCCTTGAAATTCAAAAAATTCTATGACTTTTCATACTTAAATATTAATAAAAAGTTTCACACTGTTAGGCTTGTTTTTGATAGGTTATAAGATTAACATCATTTAATGTAAGATCATTTTAATCAGGGGTTAGCAAACTATGGCCCTCAAGTCAAATCCAGTCAGTCACCTGTTTGTATAAAATTTTATTGGAACACAGATACGTTCCTTTATTTGTGTATTGTCTACAGCTGCTTTCACAGTGTACCACCAGTGTTGACTATTTCAGCAGAGACAGTGTGTCCTGCAAAGCCTAGAACGTTGGCTAGCTGACTCTTCACAGAAAAGGGTGGTAACCCCTGATTTCAGTAATTAGCATTAACCTTCATTATTTTCTTTGTTCAGATACAGATTGAGAGGCAATTGAACACTTGTAGAAGTGTTAAATCATACTTTTAATTTGCTGAAGAGGTAACTACTTAAATCCAGTAAAGTGAGCGATTTTCTTATAATGTGAATATAATCACACCAATGAATCTAATCTGCAAACAAAGTTGTTCTTTTTTTTTTTTTTAACCAGTTAGATATATAGATAGAAGACAGAACAGGATAGATAGAAGGTAAAATAAGGGGTTAAGTTTTCTTACTATACTTTCTTTCTGATTGGATTTAATCCTTCCAAAGCATTTTTTTCTCTTTTTATTGAGGACCAACTCTGACTTTAACTGTGTATGGAAGTGTTTGGAGCCCTAAGCTTTACTAGAGACTCTGCAGTATAACCCATCCTTGATCCTTAGAACTATAGTGTATAGTCTGGATAGCCAGAGGCCAGGTGGCCGGGGAACCACCTGGTCAAGGAACCTTTTCCCAAAACAAGTTTGAGGATTCCTTCAACTTGATTTCCTCTAGTTGGAGTTCTTTACCTCCCCTCCCTGTTTTCCTTTCTTGTTTTGTTTTTTTATATTTATTAAGAATATATCCTGTTTTATATTTAACATATGGGTAATATTTTATCTCAGACAGTAGTATTTGTCATTTGTTGTTTTTCTCGTTAATTCTTTAATCTTTGTAACCATGTTTTTTTTTCGGTTTTCCTCTTTGTTTTTTCTTCTGTTTTGTATTAGGGCTGGTATTTTAGTTTTTTAATGAAAATTCTGAATCGTATAATGGCTTTCCCTTGTATATACACACTTATTTGCCTCCCTAGACAAACTTTGACTTAATGCCTTTTAGAAAGGGAAATTGTTTATAGTTTTCCTTGTGATATAGAAAATGCTAATAGTCTATAAGATTTCTAGAATTTAAATAGGAATAGTACAAACTATAGTTATAGTTATAGTACATTGTAACAGAATTTCTTTTTAACCTTTACCTTGGTCAAGATTTTTACTGGCTGCCTAGCCTTTCTCAGTTGCCTCTGGATCTTTCTTACAGTGTATCTGGGGTATAAGGATTCAGATCATTTATGGTATGAGTAAAGACTAAAGAAATAGAGAAGAGAAAATCTTGAAACCTTGAGGCTGATAATATTTGTGTTTTAACTTGAGAATTATATAATTGTAAACGGAATTAGGTTTTCCATTTATTTGCAAAGTCTCATGAGTCTGGTCCATTATTTTGAGCAATGTTTAACAGTATTTTTGAGAAGTTTTTAAAACAAATTATATTTAAATAAAGTTATGTATGATTTTAATTTAATTTATTGCACAGTTTATTGTCTGCTATTGTCTACTTTGTCTGCTAGTGAATATACTGTACTTTAATATAAGATAGAACAAAGCTATAAAAAACATCCATTTTTGGAGTTTCACTTGTTCTGCAGCAGGGCCTTTCCTGGCCACTTGTCATTGTAGGAAATCCCCTTCTTGGCACTTAGGTAAATAGACTATCTGTGTGCTGCCACCGTGCAGTGTAGCACAAGAAATACTGATTTCCAATCTAGCCTTTTATTGGAAGATTGTGAAGAAGCTTTTCTGAAAAACCCCGAAGGCAAACCACGATTAATTTATCATCGTTTGGAGGATGGGAAAGTCAGTTCTAACTCTGTCCAGCAACTGATTGATCAAGTTTCTAACCTGAACAAGACCAGCAAAGCCAAGGTAAAGTTCATCGGTTGTTTTTAAGAACATCCTTGGGAGAGCAGTGTGCTGGGACAAAAGCCATGAGGTGGAGTGAGCCTGGCATGTTTGAGGAAAGAAAGGAAGCTTGTGTGGCTGGAGCAGAGTGAGTGAGGGGACGTGAGTAGGAGAGGTCACAGGGGGCCAATCCTGAAAAACCTTGGTTTTTCTTACTTACAGCGAGGTAGGGAGCCACTGAAGGACTTTAACCAAAGAGGAAGAAATGCTGTTGTGACAAGGCTGTCTTGGGTGCTGTATGGAGAATTGACTGTGGTTTGAAGGGAGGGTAGTGGATGGGGACAGAGCTGGAGAGCTCCTGCTGTTATCCAGACGAGAGTTGCTGGTGGCTCAGACCAAAGGATGTGATGAGAAGTGATAGGATTCTGGATAAATTTTGACAGAGTCAATAAATTTCCTAAGAGATTAGTTGTGGACTCTGAAGGAACTAGACACGAATAGTGATATATACCTAAAAAGTGTATGATATGTAAGTGAACAAATCAGAATCATTACTGTGCATTTTTCTCAAGCACAGAGTCCTTCTATCTATTATAGGCCAAGGATCAGTGTAAGGAAGAGCCTTTTCCTGGTAACCCTTTCTGAGGGCTTTGGGAAAAGCCAAAAACTGATGAGGAGGAGAAGGATTTGATCATCCCTAGATGCAAAGCAGAATCTATTTTAGAATAGAGATTACAGGCTTTGCATTACTGCTAGCTGAGATAACTTGATGAATGTTTATAGTTAATGATAAGAATGCAATTAAACAACTCTAGGGTTTTCACAAAGTTTCTGTTTCTGTATGTCCAGCCAGAAAATAAGATCAAATGTGAATACAAACATTTTTCTTGAGGTCAGCATAATACAGTGAAGAGTCTAAGAAACAAAGAGTACATTTTTATTATAGTTAATCTCCAGAGCCATTTCATCCTATTTTATTTTGGTACCAGCCTACGTTACTAGATGCTACAAGGGAAGTTACTTATTCTCTAGATACTGCTTTTAAAAATTAGTATACCACAGGTTGAATTTTTTTATATAGGAGTCACAATCTCTCTACTATGATTATAAATTTAAATGTAGGCTAAACTTCTTTGCTTTGTTTTGTAGAATTATAGTTTTACTGGCATGAAGATGGATTTTGAATGTTATATATATTGAATGGTACAGAAATACATAAGATGAATTAGCTGTTTAATTCATGTGTGTGTGACTGTGTGTTTAAGAAAAAAAAAAATGCCATTCAGGACATCAAGAGAAGGGACATTCAGCAGAGTGATTAAAACAATAAAGGCTGGTATTTGGCTTTGCCTAGCTTTGGAATGTTCATAACCCAAAAGGTGAAGTGATTAGCACGGTATCTACAAGTTTTTACCTGAAACAAAACTATGAGAATTCAGCCACTGGAGTTTTCCTAAAAAAAAGACTTCCTTTCACCTGGGGCCAAGCCCCCCAGCCAAACAGGGAAGGAGCTGAGAGTGGCAGTTGTGGGGGTACCTTGTCCTCTGCACCACCACCTGCTCCCCAGGTGCAGGCCCCCTCAGCCTTGGCACATGGCCCCCTCCCCCCACCACTCCTCTAGATCATTCTATAAATAACCCCCAGATTTGCTGAGTACCTAGGCCCCAGATCCACAGAGAAAAGCAGAGGAAGCCCCATTAACTCCCACTAAAGAAAGGCTGGTTTCCCCTGACCCCAACCAGAGACCCCAACCCTTCCACGTTTCCTCAGGTTATCCTGATTACCCTTCCAAAACACATAGGCAGAAAGCAAGCAATATTCAGAGAGGGCATTTATATGAGCCTACGTGTTGAGGTTGCAGGACAAGAAGAAAAAAACAAAAATTATTTCCCCCAAGGCTGTGAGATAAAAAGAATCAAGCCAAACTTAGGAATACTTGCCACAGTCTCTGCTCCACATGATAAAATCTGCTTCTGTTTGCAGGCAGAGATGGAGGCTCCATGGCCTCGCAGCACACCCAGGGATGTAGACGCTGCTACCAGGCCCCAGCACATACCATCCCACCTATCCAGGCCCTTAGTCGGTTCCTGCTCTCTCGTGTCACAATGGTCAGCTGTGTGCATTAGTCCAGACAAAGTGGATTTTCAGTGGTGATACCAGGTCCTGGACAGAGTTTTGGCATCACCAATACCAGTCACTTTTCCAGATGGACACATGAACCGAAAAAAAAAAAAGAAAAAGCATACGTTTTGTTTTATTTGCAACATTGTTCACACAAAATCCCTTGCGTGACCTTAGACAAGGTATTTAACTTGCCTCAGTTTCCTCTTCTAGAAAATGGAGAGAACAACAGTGCCTTCCTTATAGGGTTGTGAGGCTAAGTGAGCTATATACATAGAGCGCTTAGAACAGTTCCTGACACGTAAGCCTGTGAAAATGTTCAGTACCACCTCCTCCTCCTGTTAGTATTGCTTTTTCTTGTTGTTAAACTTCTTTTTTTTCCCCCCCAGATCATTGATCACTTGGGAGATCCAGCAGAAGGAGTCTATAAAACCTATATTTATGTAGAAAAGATTATTAAACAGGTAAATATGCATTCCCTGTAAGATTTTATCTCAAATATCTTGACTGATTTCAATAAAATTGAGTTTTCCAGAGAAAATCACTTGTTTGCTTTTTTGAAAACAATACCTGGGTTGTGTGCCCTTGTTTCTGGCAAGAGTCCATCCTGTAATATTGTTGTGACATTCCCAGTACCGTGTATCTGTATCTCTGAGCTCACAAACGGTTTGATTCTTTAATACCCATCAGGTATAAAATGGATTACAACAGTGGTAGGTAAAAAGCAAGTATTTGAGAGATAATGTTCATCCTGTTCAGTAGAGAATTTCCTCAGGTTCTGTGTGCACCTTGAGTTTTTGTAAATAGAAAAATTCAGGATGGATTTTACTATCCTCCTAACCGTAGAGAGGAGTGAAAACATACCTCTGTGTGTCTGAGGTCACGGATCACAGAGACATCTCAAACTAAAAGTTTCTATGGTATCTCAGTATTATCTTGAAACTGTATATGAGTTAAATATTTTGCTTGATATTTACCTGTCTTTGTTTTTAATATTAAAAATCATTTAAAATTATGTATCAGCAAAAATGCTAATAATGATAATAAAAAGTGTTCCCTATCTTCAAGTAAAATGGGCACAAGAAGATGTTTAGCCTGTGTTTATTCTTACCTGCTGACCTCTCCCTCAGGGTACTGGGAACCCTATTTGAGAAGTAAGGGTTTAGATTACTTTTTAAAAATTAACTCGTGTTAAAGTATGGAGGTATGTTATTAGAGAAAAAGAGTGAGCCCTGAAACAAGATGAATTAAACAGAATAAATGGTAATAAATGAAAATGGACATATTCACCAACTTTACCACTTGTAGGACAATATATTTTCATTGATTAATATAAAGAATAGATATCACAGCAGAGATATTTAACATCAAAAAACTCTATCTTAGTAATTAAATTCTTATAAAAATGTAAAGCAGCATATATCTTAGACATTAGCACAGTCTTTAAAATTGTTCGCTAGCCAAATACAACCCTATTGTGTAATATTTTTCAGAAACCAGAGTCCCTCTAACTTTAATGAAAGAGAGAGGTCTTTGTTTTTATTATTTTAATATTTCTTTGTGTTGTTCTGTTAGTCAGTCAGTCGTGTCCAACTCTTTGCGATCCCATGTACTGTGACCCACCAGCTTCCTCGGTCGATGGATTTCTCCAGGCATGGATACTGGGATGGGTTGCCATTCCCTTCTTCAGGAGGTCTTCCTGACCCAGGGATTGAACCTGGGTCTCCTGCATTGCAGGCAGATTCCTTACTGTCTGAGCCACCAGGGAAGCCCTAATATTTCTTTACTTTTATTTTTAAACTACTGCTTAATTTTATAGTTATAAATTGATCCCTGGAGGTACCATAAAAGGCCATAGGTTTGAACTTGCCCTCCAAGGTAGATGAGGGCCGCCTGAGGCCTGTGTGCTGACTGTACTGTACAGGTCTTCACTTCCTTCATTCACCTCTGTGTGCTTTCTCTTGGTGTTCAGGACATCCTGGGCTTTGAAAACACAGACCTGGACACCAAGGATTTGGGCAGTGAAGATTCTATTCCAGAAGAAGATGATTTTGGTGATGTTCTGTGGGACATACATGATGAACAAGAGCAAATGGAAGCTTTTCAGCAAGCTTCAAATTCAGCCCATGAGTTGGGATTTGAGAAAGTAAGCATTTGGTTTACAGTTCCAACAAAAATCAGTTGCACTTAAAAGCTGTAACATAATTGTGGTTTAATCTAATTTTAGTCAAGGTTAAGGACTGTGTTAGTAACTTCCTCATGGCTTAATTATCCATGTTGAGACATGTGCTTAGGTTTGTATCATGTGAAAAAAAGTGAGATTCAAATATACTTATGAACATCAAACATGTTTAGTTAGATTGTGCTTGTGTGCAAAGTCACTTCAGTCATGTCTGACTGTTTGTGACCCTATTTGCCATAGCCCACCAGGCTCCTCTGTTCCTGAGATTCTTCAGGCAAGAATACTGGAGTGGGTTGCCATGCCTCCCTCCAAGGGATCTTCCCAACCCAGGGACTGAACCCGTGTCTCTTATGTCTCCTGCTTTGGCAGATGGGTTCTTTACCACTAGTGCCGCCTGGGAAGCCCTCATTACAGATTAGGATTTATCAACTATATGTTTATTATGCTACCATCTGCAATTCTCTAAGATAATGTACCTAGGAAACCTGATAAAAATAGTAAGGCTATCTATTCTTCCAGTTCCTAGAGGAATCAAAATATCAAACATCCAGAAAACAAAGCAGAGTAGTTATGCAATAGGCAGATCTGTCCTTCAGCATCTTTAAATATCTAAGCGAATAAACAAGACTAGAAGTGTACAAAGAATCTATCTTCAAGTTTAAAAAGCACTTAATATTTTAAAATTAATAAAAGAATATCTTAAAGAATATTACAGTAACTGTCACTAACAGCTATGTTTTTATAGAACTTTTAATGGTTTTTATAATTTAGACTGTCAGTTTTATGTCTTGGTTCCACTGTTTCCTCACTATGGCTTTTGATCAAGCCACTTAGCTCTAAGCTTTGACTTTCTTGTGTATAAAATGAGGATGACTAATAGAACCTACCTCACATGGTTGTTGGGGGTACTAAACCAGATCTTGCACATAAAGCATTTGACACGGTACTCATCACATGGTAATGTTAAATTGTTATTTCATAAGGAAGGCAAGATATCACTATTTTGTAATTGAAGAACCTAAGGTTCAGATTATAGTTTGCCTATGAGCCTACAGAGTGTAGATTGCAGATGTAAGATTTTAACTTAGGTCTTTCTGGCTATAAATCCTACGCTTTCTTCTGTGGCAAGGAGTCTTAATTTGGGAAACACAGGTCTATAAAAAGACTTCATGTATGTGCTCCGTAGTATCTGACTCTTTGCTACCCTATCGACTGTAGCCTGCCGGGCTCCCCTGTCCATGGGATTCTCCAGGCAAGAATACTGGAGTGGGTTGCCATTTTCTCCTCCAGGGGATCTTCCTGATCCACAGATTGAACCCAGGTCTCCTGAGTCTCCTGCATTGGCAGGCAGATTCTTTACCACTTTAAGCCACCTGGACTTTAGGTAGGGCCATGAACTAAATCGTTAGGTCATACAACCTAACAATTTACAAGGTTTATGAGGTCATAAATCAAACAAGCCCTTTGTTTCTTGAGAAGCATCATTTCTATCAGAAATATTTGAATTCCTGGGAAATATGATATGACAAACAGAAAAACTGATTGAAAAACTATACTAAGTAATTATTTATTGTAATTGCTAGAAATGTCTGCTACCCTAAAGCTCACACAAACTACTTATTACACATTCTTTTGATTCCTCATCAGTTATCGTTTACACCACTGGTACACTTAAACATCCTAACCCCCAAGATGACTTTGGAAACTCCTTTATAACAACTGAGATATTGCAGTTTTCTGAGCAAGTTCCTTTTCAGCTCTGAACCAAGTTTTCCTATCTGGGAAGGCCTCGGAAATAAGAGTTCTTGGGCTTTGCATAGAATTCACCCAATTTCAAAAAGATCTTAGGTGGCCTGTCATAACTTGATTCTCTGTAGCAAGTTCGGTGACTCCAAGGCTTCAGATAAGGCCTTCTTATTGTTTCTTAGGAATCCCTGGAAACTGAGATGGTCTTCAGAACAGGTATTCTTCTGACCAGGAGATATAGAATGCCTGCTGATGATTCCCTCAAGGTCTTCTGTGGTTCTTTCCAAGGTTCAGGAGCTCAGGGTAATACAGTAGCCTCCCTGCAACATTCTGCAGAACATCTGAATGGTGCAAAGCCCCACAGTGATCTGAAAGGCTGCCCTTCATCCATTAATTTACATTAATACTGTAGCAGAAGAAATTGGGGCCCATTCTTAGTTTACTCCTTTGGACATATTTAACCAATCATAAAAATAAGCAATTATGAGGGTACTACTGAAAGTAGATTAAAATCTATTAAAGTAGATTAAATCTATTAAAAGTAGATTTCATTTTTTCTTGCAGCTTTTCTCCACTGATTTCAGATAATCGGAAATTGACTCTATTTAGTATTTGAAGAGGCATGTTCTTCCTCACAATATACAATTTAAATTTATTTTTATTTCTAGTACTACCAGCGCCTTAATGATCTTGTGGCAGCACCAGCACCAATTCCACCCCTTCTTGTATCTGGAGGACCAGGCTCTGGAAAGTCCCTTCTTTTATCAAAGTGGTATGATGCAGTGCAATTAAACAGTTATTTTTGTCATCATTTGAACTATGGAACTCATTCAACAAAGTGAATTATTGCATGTCTACCTTCCTGCAGGGCCTGTATTGAATATTAAAAAAGCAAAAAGAATAAAATAACAGACTCATGCCCTGAGAAATATATAACTTGAATGTTAGAGAGAAGATACAGAATGAGAAAGGAATAGCATTTGTGATTGTGTACATAAACTATGTTGTTGTTTAGTCTTTAAGTCTGACTCTTGTGTGACCTCATGGATTATAGCCTGTCAGGCTCCTCTGTCCATGGGATTTCCCAGGCAAGAATAGTGGAGTGGGTTGTCATTCCCTCTCCAGGGGATCTTCCCAACTCGGATCGAACTTGTGTCTCTTGAGTCTCCTGCACTGGCTGGCTGGTTCTTTACCACTGTGCCACCAGGGAAGCCCACATCAATTATATAGGTCAGAGCTAAGGGAGTGATCAGTATCAATATCAATAGCCTCAGACATGCAGATGACACCACCCTGATGGCAGAAAGCTAAGAGGAGCCAAAGAGCCTCTTGATGAAAGTGAAAGAGGGAGTGAAAAATCTGGCTTAAAACTCAACATTCAGAAAACTAAGATCATGGCATCTGGTCCCATCACTTCATGGAAAATAGATGGAGAAACAATGGAAACAGTGACAGACTTTATTTTCTTGGCCTCTAAAATCACTGCAGATGATGACTGCAGCCACAGAAATTAAAAGATGCTTGCTCCTTGGAAGAAAAGCTATGACCAACCTAGACAGCATATTAAAAAGCGGAGACATTACTTTGTAGACAAAGGTCTGTCTAGTCGAAGCTATGGTTTTTCCAGTAGTCATGTATGGATGTGAGATTTGGACCATAAAGAAAGCTTAGCACTGAAAAATTGATGCTTTTGAACTGTGGTGTTGGAGAAGACTCTTGAGAGTCTCTTGGACAGCAAGGAGATCAAACCAGTCAATCCTAAAAGAAATCAATCCTGAATATTCATTGCGAGGACTGATACTGAAGCTGAAGCTCCAGTACTTTGGTGGGAAAGTTTGAAGGCAGAAGGAGAAGGGGATGACAAAGGATAAGATGGATGACATCAACAACTCAATGGACATGAGCTTGAGCAAGCTCTGAGAGTTGGTGATTGACAGGGAAGCCTGACATGCTGTAGTCTGTGGGGTCACAGAGTTGGACTGAGCAGTTGAACTGAACTGAAGGGAGTGGTCAGTGTGACAAGGAATTAGGTGAATTATAGAGGCATGTACCTTTATTTTCAGTTACTGGGCTCATCTTTAAAGATTAATTGGGATTTTAAATATTTGAAATAAGACAGACTATTTAGAGTGAAATAAATCATAAAGAATATAAAAATAAAGGATAATCTTTACTATGAATATAAAACTAGTTCTTTGAATTATGGACTAAGTTTCCTTTAAGCTAATAAACTCTTATTTTAGTTCATCATGTTATTTAAAAACAAGAGGTAAGACCATTTTCTTTCATTCATAGTTATTTACATTGAGGAGTTACCATATGTTATTTCCTTTTTATTGCCCTTTTATTCAAAGTTATATTTCAAAATATTATTTTTGTGCTTACCATAGAAACTTCTTTCTTCCTAGGTTAATGTTCATTTTACTAATACTTTAACCTCAAATGTATAGTATTTTGATTAACATTAGTCACATCAATTTGTAAGTAAAATGAAGCTATAATTTTTAATGGTTTATTTAAAAGAATCTAAAAGTGGAGTAAAAATGGAAATTTCCCACATTAATTCAAAATTAACTGATCGTGTAATTACTAACAGGTAGCAATTGATGCTTCATGCATTGTGAATTCTTTTTTGTTGACAGTAAAGGAGGTTTATCATTCTTACAAAAGGTCTTTTTCTTTCAGGATCCAATTACAACAGAAGAATTCCCCTAACACACTAATTCTTTCTCATTTTGTGGGGAGGCCCATGTCAACCAGCTCAGAGGCTTCCTTGATTATCAAACGACTGACTCTAAAGGTAGAATATACCATTTTTGGAGTTAGTTACTACAATTTTTATTTAGATTCAGAAGTTGTCTGGCCTGAGGACCTGCTAATAAACTAATTTTCAGTATTACCCATTTGTTTTGGTTTTGCATAAGGTTAAAAGTATATTTAATGCTATTGGGTCCTTGTGGTGACAATTTTGGTTTAAAATGCAGAGATAGAAATCGTTCTCACCAGCTGTGTGATAAAGCGTAGCTACTTTAACTTGAATGTGTCCTCACCTTGCAGTTGATGCAGCATGCTTGGTCAGTATCTGCTCTGACATTGGATCCTGCTAAGCTTTTGGAAGAATTTCCACGCTGGCTGGAAAAACTCTCTGCCCGTCATCAAGGCAGCATCATCATCATTATTGATTCTATAGATCAAATTCAGGTATGTTTTCACTTTGTAACCTGTTGATGCACTCAGAAAGAGACAAAAATATCAGTATCAGTAATGACAGATATTTAAATCATCATCATTATTGATTCTATAGATCAAATTCAGGTATGTTTTCACTTTGTAACCTGTTGATACACTCAGAAAGAGACAAAAATATCAGCAATGACAGATGTTTAAATCATGTTTGTAAGAAAAAAATGTTGATTTTGTTTATTTCTGCTTAATTTATAGAGAGGAAGCATGTGGATAGTACAGAAACACACACACACACACATATATATATGCCAGTAGACACTAGTATCTTGTTGGGAAGGACCAACTATATTTTCACAATTAGCAAATATTGTTCATTTTGACATAGTTTTAGGGCTTTGACATTTCCTTACATGCCCAGAATTCAGATCAGTGATGGTAGTGTTTTACCACTTGTTCTTCTAATATTCTGAGATAAATAATCCCCAAATAAGATTTTACCCTTAATGAGAAGTATAATGAGAATTTCATTTTAATTGGAAAGCTTTTGAAATATTTTAAATTAATAGACGGAATTTTGTTTTTATATATTTAAGCAAGTTGAAAAACACATGAAATGGCTGATAGATCCACTGCCTGTGAATGTAAGAGTAATTGTTTCTGTGAATGTAGAAACATGCCCTCCAGCATGGAGGTAAGCTGCTAACATTAGTTATTTCTGGCTACGTGAAATATTTTAAGTAGAAAGAAAGGTTTTTGATACGTGATTATTTCTCATATTTTTCATGTAAGTGGGAGTGAGGATAGGGAGAAGTGGACAAATTCAGGAAAAGGATACAATCTATAGCATTTTGTGGGAAGTTAGATCTGAGATGTGAGGGAGAAGACTAGGATGGCCCCCAGGTTTCTGGCTTGAGAAATAAAGTAAATTGTGGTTCCATGAACTAAGATGGGAAACACAGAGGACAGGCAGGTTTGTGAAGGAAAAGTCATGAGTTTTGTTTTCAGACATGGTTTGTTTGAGTTGGCAATTATAGCTCCAATTGGTGATTTCTGTCTAGTAGGCAGTTAAATTTATGGGTGAGGAAAGCAAGGGAAGAGCTGGACCAGGAAAAATAAGACTAGCCACCTGTGATCCTGAAATGCAAGTCCAATACTTAAAAAGGGATGCAGTGGTTGAGTTCTTTGAAGTGGTGTTTCTCAATCTATTTTGTCTCTCTACCCCAGGAGCCTTTTTGGTAATGTTCTTCCTAATCACCTCCCTACCAAGAAATTTTAATATCACACATATACCATATATAAATTCATGAACATAAACAGATATATGTGTATTTGTTGTTCAGCTGCTAAGTCATGTCTGACTCTTTGCAGCCCCATGGACTGCGACATGCCAGGCTTCCCTGTTCTTCACTATCTCCTGGAGTTTGCTCAAACTCACACCCATTGAGTCAGTGATACCATTGAACCATCTCATCCTCTGTCTCCCCTTTCTCTTCTTGCCTTCAATCTTTTCCAGCATCAGGGTCTTTTCCAGTGAGCTGGCATTTTCCATCAGGTAGCCAAAGTATTGGAGCTTCAGCTTCAGTCCTTCCAATGAATATTCAGGGTTGATTTCCTTTGGGATTGACTGGTTTGATCTCCTTGCTGTCCAAGGACTCTCAAGAGTCTTCTCTGGCACCACGATTCGAAAGTATCAATTCTTTAGCACTCAGCTTTCTTGCAAAGATTAAAAGTATACTCAGTGCAATTGGGTCCTTTTGGTGACAATTTTGGTTTAAAATGCAGAGATAGAAATATTTCTCACCAGCTGTGAGAAACATGACTCATATCCATACATGACTATTGGAAAAAGTATAGCTTTGACTATATGTACCTTTGCTGGCAAAGTGATGTTTCTGCTTTTTAATATGCGGTCTAGGTTTGTCATAGTTTTTCTTCCAAGGAGCAAGTGTAATTTTGTGCAGTCACTGTCCACAGTGATTTTGGAGCCCAAGAAAATAAAACCTGTCACTCTTTCCACTTTTTCCCCAGCTGTTTGCCGTGAAGTGATGAGCCCAGATGCTATGATCTTGGTTTTGACTGTTGAGTTTTATAGCCAGCTTTATCACTCTTTCTCCTTCCTCAAGATGTTCTTTAGTTCCTCTTTGCTTTCTGCATTATGGTGATGTCATCTGTATATCTGAGGTTATTGATATTTCTCCCAGCAATCTTGACTCCAGCTTGTGAGTCGTGCAGCCTGACATTTTGCATGATGTACTCTGCATATAAGTTAAATAAGCTGGGTGACAATATACAGACTTGAGGTACTCCTTTCCCAATTTTTAACCAATCTGTTGTCCCATGTCCAGTTCTAACTGTTGCTTCTTGACCTGCATACAGGTTTCTCAGGAGGCAGATAAGGTGGTCTGGTATTCCCATCTCTTTAAACATTTTCCACAGTTTGTTGTGATCCACACAGTCAATGGCTTTAGCCTAGTCAATGAAACAGAAATGGATGTTATTCCGGAACTCTCTTGCTTTTTCTATGAGCCAGTGGATGTTGGATATTTGATCTCTGATTCCTCTGCCCTTTCTAAATCCAGCTTGTATATCTGGAAGTTCTTGGTCCCATACAGTTGAAGCCTAGCTTGAAGGATTTTGAGCATAATCTTGCTGGCATGTGAAATGAGCATAATTGTACAATAGTTTGAACATTCTTTGGCATTGCCTTTCTTTGGGATTGGAGTGAAAACTGACATTTTTCAGTCTTGTGGCCACTGCTGAGTTTTCCAAATTTGCTGGCATACTGAGTGCAGCACCTTAACAGCACCATCCTTTAGGATTTGAAATAGCTAAGCTGGAATTCCATCACCTTCCCTAGCTTGCTGGGGAGGGGAAATCTTACACTTTTTATGTATAAAGCACAGATTTGTGGTTTATAAAAAGTGTAAGATTTCCCTTCTCCAACAAAGAATTTCAGCACTTCATTGAGACTGGACGTTATAGGGTATTAAATTTGACTGAATTACAAGCAATGTTTGGTCAAAGACTATGTCTGGCACTATTCCTCATAGGTACCAATACTGACGTTATTTTACTGATCGTATAGAACATAGAACTAGAAATGTTTTACCAGTTTACTGTCAATATATGCGCATTTATCTTATAACAGTGTTTGTTGTGATTAATTGCTAAAAGTGATGACATGCATGTTATAACATGTATAAAGGAAATAATATTACTATGTTTAACAGAGATTAATTTTATGAAGGTAGTATAAAAATTAATTCTTATAATGGAGTTTGATTTGTATTATGGGAAGCTTTGTTGTTTCATTAGAAAAGAATTTCATTTTTTCTTTTTCTTTAAATAAAAGGCTGTGGCCTACACTTCATCTTGACCCTTTAAATCCAAAAGATGCAAAATCTATTATAATTGCAGAATGCCACTCTGTAGACATTAAATTGAGTAAAGAGCAGGTAAGTATTTTTAATTTTGCTGCTCTCTTTTACTCTCTATAGCTTTCTTTATTTAAAAAAAAATACCTTATATGAGACTTAAAATTCAATATAGGAACTCTATGTGGTTCCAAGGAAAATTGGAATTTAGTTATTACTTTGTTAAATGGATTTTCCCTTAAACTAATAAGATATAGAACAAGTAATAAAAAAGACTGGTCTTAAGGCTTACTTTCCTGTATTATATTAAGCAGTATTTTAAAAGTGAAAAAGCATTTGTATGTTGACAGCACTTGTAGTTTACCATAGCACGGCAGTGATGCCACTGATGAGCTGGCAGGAACTGTGTTATTTCTTCAGGGACATTTGCTGATGGCTCAGTTGTAAAGGCCACTTAATTCCAGGGTGGTTTTGTATTTTTGTTTTGTTTTGTTTTGTTTTTTTGGTTAACTGGTACAGGAGAAGAAGCTAGAACGACACTGTCGTTCTGCTACAACCTGCAATGCTCTTTACGTCACTCTTTTCGGCAAAATGATTGCACGGTAAGTGGTAGTTATTTTATGTCACCTTCAGCAATTTTGTGTTTGCTGCAGAATGCTTCCTCACTGTGTGAAACAGAACTGATCATTATGGCAATCTCTCAGGCCACTAAGATTCTAGTGTTCTAACTGTGATGCTATGACTTGACTGTGATACTGTAACTTGACATCCATGATAACGTGGTGACTGAAAATTGCTGGCCCTTGAATATCAGAACTTGTTGGAAATATTTGTCTGATTTTCATCACAGTAACCTTTTCTCAACTTGGGGCTGCAAAAGAAGGCAATATTTGTTCTAAATTGTCACCTTGAGGCCCGTAGTTTTGGGAAAGTGAGGAGGCAAATGAGGCATAAAAAATGTTATTTCCGGTGTCTTTCAATATCAGTAGATAGGTGTATTGGTAGGAATTTTTAATTGTCTCTGTTCCCACATCCTGATAAACATTTCATCTTACAGCAGAGACTTCTATTTTAGACATTCATTTGTAATGTGCCCTTATATAAGCAGTAGAGGGTTTTACTACCTTTACTTCTTCAGGACAGCCTCACCTTACTTTGTCTGTTTGCAACCAGAGGTAAAAAAAAGAAAGACTAATACTTGTTTTGATATTCATCAGAGTAGGTTGTAATCCTAGCACAATTCATATTGGGAAAACTGAAACTAGCACTGTTGTCTCTCAATTCCGCATTCTCACCTGAAGCACCAAATTTGAAATGAAAAAAATCTTTCAAAACTTTGAATTGCCTGTGATATTTTCACTGACCCCTCCCTCTGTCCCCAGAGTTGTAGCAGTGGCTTGCATGAGTACAATTCAAAAGTGTTAAGTCATGCATTTCGTATTTTTTGAAGTAATCTTTTTTAAGAGGGACTATGGACCATTTTTTGTTTTTGTTTTTTTTTTTTTTCACCATTCTTTACATATTAAAAAAAGAAACCACTGGTAAATATCATGTAATGTTTTAAAACAAACCCTATCTACTGTTTTCTTTAAGCTGGTGTTTTCCAAATTCTGGTTCTGTTTGTTTAAATTTAGTTTGCATGGCTAACTAATAATACTTATTTGTAATTATTTTCTTGCTTCCTGTATGTAGGTGGCACGCATCTAGATGTACCATGTCTTATTTTTATGTTCCATAGTGTGCAGTAATTACTTGATACGTAGTTAATTCCCAGCATATTGCATTGAACTAAATGGTATACGAAAATAACTCTGATGATTCTAGCAGTCCCATAAAACTAACATTTTCCTGGGCCGTGTTTTATCGAATTCCTGTTGTCACCAGTTGAACAGTATAAAAAAAGATAAAGCAGAGCATTGTTTTTATTTACCCCCAATTATTCAGTTGTTGGCAGACTGTAAGAAATTAAATCTGTTCTCAATTCCAACAGTGCTGGGAGAGCAGGCAATTTAGATAAAATCCTTCTTCAGTGTTTCCAGTGTCAAGACACTGTTTCATTATACAGACTTGTTCTGCGATCTATCCAGGAGTCCATGGCAAACGATACAGATAAAGAACTAATGAAACAGGTAAAATGTAATAAACTTATAAAGGGAAGATTATTTTGCCATGTTTGGATTTGTGTGTGAATTGAAGTAAATGGTAAATCCCTGTAATGTTAAATATGTTTCAAGCATATACTATACCCACTGCCATAGCGTGCTTATGACCAGAAATGATATCTCAGGGAATCTTCATTTTCCTGATTATCATGGAGATTTTTCATCTTTTCATGCTTCTTGGCTATTCTTGTTTCATCTTCTGTGAGTTGCTGGGTCAGATCCTTTACCCATTTTTTAACTGAGTTGACTTTTTCTTGTTGATCTGTTAGTTTTTAAAGGTTCTGCCTATTGAATACAAATTCTTTGTTATAGAGTTTACAAATTAATGTCTTCCCTGTTCTTGTGTTTTAACCTTATGACATCATTATACAAAGTTTTATTTTAATAAAATGAGATTTATCCACAGTTTCTTTTATGGTTTATGTCTATCTTTTTTTTTATCCTTTGCTGTCATAAAAATGATTTGATATTTTTCCCTTCAAAATATTTTATAATTTTGTTCTTCATGTGTAAGTCCTTAATGCACATTACATATTTTTATTTATTGTGTGAGGAAGGAATCTACTTTTTTTTTTTTTTTTTTTGCTATGCTGCACAGCTTGCAGGATCTTAGTTCCTTGACCAGGAATTGAACCTGGGATACTGCAGGGAATTCCCAGGAGCCTAATTCTTAATCTTTTAAAATATAGCTAGTTAATTGTTCATTTTACTTTATATATCTTTTCTACTGATTTGGAATGCCACCTCTCAGGTATCAAGCTCATATAAAAACATGAGTCTGTTTCTAGGCTCTTCTGTTCCAATTTACTATTCCTTATCAATACCACTGTCTTAAGTATTAGAACTTGAAAGTAAGCTTTGATATTTCATTGGGCAAACCCCCTCTTAATATTTTTCATAGTTGTCTTGGCTCATTTCCCATGTGTATCTTTAGAGTTGGCTCAGCAAGTGCCATGGAAATTCAATATGCAATTTTTTAATTGGAATTGCACTGAATTTAGAGGCTAATTTGGGAAAAATTATCTTATATCTTCTCCTTCATGGAAAGCTAGATAGTTCTCCATTTATTTAGTCATCGTCTTGACTGATTTTCAAATAACATTTTATCTTCTGTCCCATAAAAATTTTGAACATCTTTTGTTAAAATTTGTTTCTAATGACTCTGTAGTAGTTAAAATAACTTGTAAAACTTTTTTTGTTGCTGGTTATTCAACTTAGTTTTTGGAAATTCACTAACAACCTTGCTGAGCCCTTATAGTTTTAACCTGAATCCATTTTTGTGTTTATTTCTCAGCCTGGGGGGGTTCCTGTAGGTTGGACTTTTCATTCTGCCTCTAAGCCCACAAGCTTCCTTCCTTGTCTTCTTGTTCTGCTATTTATCTATCTAAATTTTCAGTTTCCTATTTGGGATACTTGGGGGATTTCTCTTTCTTTTCTGAAGGTTCAATTATGATTTTAGAAATGTTTTGTTACTTGTTGTTATCTGATATTAAGAGGCATTTGTACTAAGAGGGTTGTTTTCTTCCACCATCTTCCCAGAATTGGAACTCTATCATTAGTTTTATTAATATATTTCCTGAAGTTTTAATTTCACTAAACTTTTTCTATATGTATATTATCTTTGGCATGCTACATTTTATATGTACACTGTCTTATTCTTGATTAGTGTCTTTTGGAAAGTGTGTTTTAGGAAATCTGTTTCTTGGCTTATTAAGTCACTTGAATGATAAATTTGAATAAGTTATAAGCTGAAAATAATTATGGACATTTTAATGGCTATTAGTTAACAATAGAGGTACTGTATAATCACTGTTAATTTATTTTATCTACCTAGATTCTCTGCCTTGTAAATATTAGTCACAATGGTGTGAATGAGTCAGAATTGATGGAACTCTATCCTGAGATGTCCTGGACTGTCTTGACCTCCCTTATTCACAGTTTACACAAAATGTGTTTGTTGACTTATGGTTGCGGTTTGCTTAAGTTTCAACATCTACAGGTAAATGTTTTCTTAGTAAAGTTTTTTCACTTATTGAAATGTCTACATATCATCACATATGTATTATGCTATATAATACCATATTATTTCAAATATTTCAATTAAAAGACAAATTGAAATCTCATTTGGCATTACAGATATTTTTCCAGTAATTTTAGGTTAGATACAAAATTTGGCTAATATTCTTATGAAGTAAATACCTTTATGAAATGGCTATTACTTTAAAAAGTAGTTTTTTCTGAAAGAGAAAAATGTTTTTTCAATTTTATGTTTCATTGTATTGTTGGTGTATTATAATGTTTTAAGAGCTTGGGTTCTGTTACTCTGCCTCAATTCACAGCCCAGCTCTTTACAGCTTAATGTAACCCTGGACAAGTTCTCTGAGCCTTGGGCAGATGTTTTTAGCTTACCTCAAGGGTTGTGAAGATAATTAATTGAAATGGTAAATAATTAATTTGTCCTGGTGAAGTCCTAAACATGATTTCTAGCACCTAGTAAATAATGACTAATATAACTTTTTTTTGTACCGCATAAGTTGCATCTGTTAATCCCAAATTCCCAATCCTTCCCTCCCCAACTACCCCTTCCCCTTGGAAAACACAAATTTGTTTTCTGTGTCTGTGATTCTGTTTCATAGATATGTTTGTTTGTGTCATATTTTAGATTCCACATATAAGTGGTAATCACAGTTTGTCTCTTTCTGACTTCGCTTAGTATGAAAATCACTAGGTCCATCCATGCTTCATTTTAATTCTTTTATTTATGGCTGAATAAATATTCCATTGCATATATGTACCATGTATTTTTTATCCATTCTCCTATTGATGGACATTTAGGTATTTTCCATGTCTTGGCTATTGTAAAGAGAACTACCATGAACACAGAAGTGCATGTATCTTTTTGAATTACAGTTTTTTCTGGGTAAATGCCAAGAGTGGAATTGCCAGATCTTATGATTACTCTATTTTTAATTTTTTAAGAAACCTCCATGCTGTTTTCCATAGTGGCTGTACCAGCTTACATCCCTACCAGCACTATGGGAGGATTCCCTTTTCTCTACACCCTCTCCAACATTTGTTATTTGTAGACTTTAATGATGGCCATTCTGACTGGTGTGAGATGGTACCTCACTGTAGTTTCGATTTACATTTCTCTAAAAATTAGCAATAATGAGTATCTTGTCATATGCCTATTCACCATCTGTATGTCTTTGGAGATATATCTACTTAGGTCTTCCACTCATTTCTTGATTGGGTTGTTTGGTTTTTTTTTATTGAGTTGTATGAGCTGTTGGTATATTTTGGAAACTAAACCTCTGTTGGTCACATCATTTGCAAATATATTCTCCCTTTGTTTGTTTATGATTTCCTTTGCTGTACAGAAGCTTATAAATTTGATTAAGCCCTGTTGGTTTAGTTTTGCTTTTATTTCTATTGCCTTGGGAGACTGACCTAAGAAAACATTGGTACAATTATGTCAGAGAATGTTTTGCCTATGTTCTCTTCTATGAGTTTTATGGTGTCACGTCTTATATTTAAGTCTTTAAGTCATTTTGAGTTTGTTTTTGTGTATGGTGAGAGATGTGTTCTAACTTCACTGATTTACATGCAGCTGTACAGCTTTGCTAACACCACTTGCTGAAGAGACTGTCTTTTCTCCATTGTATTTTCTTGCTTCCTTTGTCGAAAATTAATTGACAGTATGTGTGTGTGTTTTTCTTGGCTGTTTCGTTCCATTGATCCATAGGTCTGTTTTTGTGCCAATATCATGCTGTTTTGATTGCTATAGCTTTGTAGTATTGTCTGAAGTCTTGGGGGTTATGCCTCCTGCTTTGTTCTTTTTCCTAAGGATTGCTTTGTCAATTCTTTGTCTTTTTATGGTTCCATATAAATTTTAGGATCATTTGTTCTAGTTTTGTGAAAAATGTCATGGGTAATTTGGTAGGGATAACATTAAATCTATAGTTTGCTTTGGGTAGTATGTCCATTTTAACAATATTAATTCTTCCAGTGCAAGAGCATGGGATATCTTCTATTTTTTTGAATCATATTGTTTCCTTTATTAATGTTTTATAGCACTCAGCATATAAGTCTTTCACCTCCTTGGTAAGATTTACTCCTAAGTAAATTTTTTGCTATGACTTTAAAGGAATAATTTTTTACATTCTCTAGTATTTCATTGTTAGTGTAAAGAAATACAACTGATTTCTTTATGTTAATCTTATATCCTGCTATCTTCCTGAAATCATTGATCTGTTCTAGTAGTTTTTGTGTGGAGTCTTTAAAGTTTTCTATATGCAGTATCATGTCATCTGCATATAATGACAATTTTAACTCTTCCCTACCAATTTGAATACCTTTTACTTTTTTTTTTTTGGTCTGATTGCTGTGGCTAGGACTTCAAATACTATGTTGAAGAGAAGTGGGGAGAGTGGGCATCTTTGTCTTCTTCCAGATTTTAGTGAGAAGGCTTTCATTTTTTCACCACTGAGTATTATACTGGCTGTGGGCCTGTAATAAATAGCTTTTATTATGCTGAGATATGTTCCCTTTGGATCTACTTTGGTAGGAGTTTTTATCATAGATGGATGTTGAATTTTCTCAAATACTTTTTCGGCCTTTATTGAGATGATCATGTGTTGTCTTTTCTTTGTTGATGTGGTATATCACATTAATTAATTTGCATATATTAAATCATCCTTATGATTCTGGGATGAATCCACCTTGGTTGTGGTGGTGTATGATCTTTATGTATCATTGAATCCGGTTTGTTAATATGTTGTTAAGAATTTTTGCAACCATAGTCATCAAAGATGGCCTATAATTTTCTTTTTCAGAAGTGTCTGGTGTGGTATCCAGGTGATGGTGGCTTCATAGAGTTTCTTTGGGAATGTACCTTTCTCTTCAGTCTTTTAGAAGAGTTTAGAAAAGACTGGTATAAGTTCTTCCTTGTATGTTTGGTAGAATTCACTTGTGAAGCCATCTGGCCTTGGACTTTGGTTTGTAAGGAGTTTATAAATTACAGATTCTATTTTACTTCTAGTTATTGGTCTGTTCAAGTTATTTATTTCTTCTTGATTCAGTTTTGCTGGATTGTATGTTTCTAGAAAGTTGTCCATTTCTTCTAAGTTGTTGAATTTGTTGACCTGTAATTGTTCCTAGTATTCTCTTATGGCCCTCATACCAAAAAATGTTAAGTCCACACAGGCTACACAGGGATGCTCCGACATAAAAATGGTCCTCCAAGACCACAGTAGATAACTGTTTCTCCTAAATCCATAGAGTAAGAGAAATATAAGTAAAACGAAGCAGAGGAACCACTCCCAAATAAAAGATCAAGAGAATTCTCATTAAAGAACAAACAATGAGACAGACTTCTTCAATCTAATAGACACTGAAACAACAAGATAATGAAAATCCTGAAGGAATTAAAAAGGACTATTCATAGTAATGTAGGTTACTGTACAAAGAGACTAGAAACTAGAAGGAGGAGCCAAGAAAAATTAGAAAATTCACTTGCTGAAATGAAAGCTGGGCTAAAGGTAATGAAGAGCAGAATAAATAATGCAGAAGAATGAATAAGTGACCTGGAAGATAGAATAATGGAAATCACCCTATCAGAACAGCAGACAGAAAACCAAATGAATAAAAAAAAAAAGCAATATAAGAGACCTATGGGATACTATAAAAGCATGTCAGTCTATACATAGTAGGGATCCCAGAAGGAGAAGAAAGAGAGAAGGGGGGTTGAAAATATATTTGAACAAATTATGCCTGAAAATTTCCCAAACCTAAAGAAAGAAACATATCCTCCTGTGTACAGGAGGCACAGACAAGATAAACCCAAACAGACCTATATCAATACATCCTATAATAAAAAATGGCAAAAGTTAAACATAAAGAGGGCTAGAGAATAAGGGGTGACAGAGAATGAGATGGTTGGATGGCATCACTGACTCAATGGACACAAGTTTGAACAAACTCTGGGAAATAGTGAGGGATAGAGAAGCCTGGATTGCTGCAGTTCATGTGGTCGCAGAGTCAGACATGACTTAAAAATTGAATAACAACAAAATATAAAGAGAAGATACTAAAGGAAGCAAGAGAAAAACAAAGAGTTAATTATAAGGGAATCCCCATAAGGCTATCAGATGATTTCTCTACAGAAACATTATAGGCCAGAATAGAATGACAAAATATATTCAAAGTCCTAAAACAGAAAAATCTGTAACCTAGGATACTCTACCCTCCAAGATTATAATTTAGAACTTTTCAGATGGGCAAAAACTTAAAAAAAAAACAGCAATACTAAACCCATCCTAAAGGAAATATTGAAAGGTCTTATCTAAATAGGAGAGAAGTAAGAATCAAGAGGGAAGAGAAAACCACAATTGGAAAGTAAATCATTTAAATAAGCTGGTTTGTTAGTTAGTCACAAAGTCATGTCCAACTCTTCTGCAATCTCATTGACTATAGCCTGCCAGGCTCCTCTGTCCATGGATTTCCCAGGCAAGAATACTGGAGTGGGTTGCCATTTCCTTCTCCAGGGGATCTTCCCAACACAGGGATTGAACCTGCATCTCATGCATTGGCAGGCAAATTTACCACTGAACCACCAGGTACACAGATATTTAAAAATTTCTGTGAAAGTGGTAATAACCACAACAAACAGCAAAAGGACAAACATGAAGATATAAAAGAGGACATCAAGATCATAAAATGCGGGGGATGAGCGTAAGAAAATGTAGATTTTTTTTCCCCTAGAATGTGTTTGAGCTGTATAACTACCAGTCTAAGGTAAGCAGATATAGGAAGGGGGTTAGCATACATGAAACATAGGGTAACCACAAATCAAAAACATATAATAGATTTACAAAAACCAAAGAGAAGAGAAGAGAAGCATAATGCAAAAGAAAATCATCAAACCCCAAAAGGAAAAAGGAAAAGAAAGGAACAAAGAAGAAATATGAAATCATGGAAAAACATGATTTAAAATAATAATAAATACATTTCTATTAATAATTACTTTAAATGTCAATGGACTAGATGCTTAAATCAAAAGACACGTAGTCACAGAAAGGATAAAAAAAAGAGTATAGAATATGCTGCCTACAAGAGACTCATTTTAGGGCAAATGATACACATAGATTGAAAGTGAGAGGTTGGAAAAAACCATTTCAAGCAAATGGAAATGACAAGAAAGCAGGGTTTACAATATTCATATCAAACAAAATAGACTTTAAGTCAAAGGTTATAAAGAGAGATAAAGAAGGATACTATATTATGATAAAAGGATCAATACAATGAGATGATAGTACACTCATCAACATATATTCAGTCAATATAGAAGCAACTAAATACATAAAAGAAATACAGACATAAAGGGATAAATTGATGGGAATACAATAATAGTAGGAGACTTTAACACTTGACTCACATCAATGAACAGGTCTTTGAGACAGAAAATCAGTAAAGCAACAGACAGCCAAAATGATACAATATAATAGTTAGACTTAGTTGATATTTTCAAGACATTACATCAAAAATAGCAGAATACACATTCTGTTCAAGTGCACCTGGAACATTCTCTAGGATTGAGCACATGTGTGTGTGTGTGTGTGTGTGTGTATGTGTGTGTGTTCAGTCCTGTCCAATTCTTTACAACCCCCTGGACTGTAGCCCACCAGACCCCTCTGTCCATGGAATTTTCCAGGCAAGAATACAGGGATGAGTTGACATCCCCTTCTCCAGGGTATCTTCCCTTGAACCCGCATCTCTTAAGTCTCTTGCTTTAGCAGGCAGGTCCTTGACCACTAATGCCACCTGGGAAGCCCTTCAATGCCATGGTTAATTTATATATGTAAACTAATATAAATAAATTCTTTCATTTGAGTATGCGGTGTTATATGTAGATGTGAAATATTTGTAATTTCACAGGCTTATCTTTCTCCTTTGTAGTATTAATACATCACTTAAATAGTTTGCTGTTTTTAGTGCTTTTGCAGTCCACATTTCAGATTTTAATGTATTCACTAAAAGTTTGAATTGTATTATATTTTGAGTTCTAACAAGAATTCTCATGTCAGTTGTCACATAAATATATACTGAATTTTTAAATATTTTAATGCTATTTCTATTCTACAACTATAAATTGAAATAATTATAAATTTCATTTTAAAAATTCATTGTTAGATATACAGTGACTTACAGAAAATAGAGTGTGATATTTTTTCTTTTTCTCTGTAGGCTTGGGAAACAGTGAGACTAGAATACATGGAAGGCCCCACCATTATTGCTTCATATAGACAAAAGCTAACCAACTATTTTACCATGCAGCTAAGGTATTACAAACATCCATTTTGTTGTTCTTAGCTTCTGCAACACACTATACCTCTGTGTCCTTATTTTTTTCTTTCTTGGAATAACAACGTATAAAAATTTACTTATTATTTTAAAGGTTAAGTTCTCTCCTGTTAATGCCAAAAGAGCAAAATATAATTATGCAAGTCAGTCTTTTAATATTATGCTGAAGATTTAAGTGAAATCAATGCAGGATCATTTTATTATTTTTATTTTATTCTAGTTAAAGAGTTTAAGTAGTTAAAAAATATGTGTATGTCTATAAATACCTGGGTGTGTCCACTGATGTTTTTTTTTTGATAATTCAATTTGTGTCCCTTGATGGTTTTTTTAATAGTTCAATGCCTACTCTATAGGTATAGGAAAATACCTATAGAGTTTGATCAGTGGTCCTGAATATCACTTTATTTCCATAGTTATGTTCATAAAGTTTCTGATTTTTACCTAATTTTCTCAGTATTTTTCATCGAGTCAGGGACAGGATATATATCAAATATATATCTCCTCCTTTAACATTTGCCAGTAGTCTTCTGAAGCATTCTCACTGTGGGACAGTACTGTTGAATGTTGTCCCTTCTCTTCTAATAGTCAGGACCGAGTGACTTGGAGGAGTGCAGATGAACTACCTTGGCTTTTCCAGCAGCAGGGAAGTAAACAGAAGCTGCATGACTGTCTTCTTAACCTCTTTGTGTCTCAAAACCTCTATAAAAGGTAAAAAACTTATTTGTAGGACATCTTTCCCCAGAAAAACAGATTCAAACAGTTGTTCGGTGTAACGGGAAAATGGCATTCTTCATTTAAAAATTAGTCCACTTTCAGTGGTAACCGTAATATAAAACAATATGGGAGAATTTTTAAACAGTTTGCGAATTGCCACGTCTCCTTTTCCCAAGAGGTAAACAAAAAAGATGCTGTGCTGTGCTTAGTCACTCAGTCATGTCTGACTCTTTGCAACCTCATGGACTGTAGCCCACCAGGTTCCTCTGTCCATGGGGGTTCCCAGGCAAGAATACTGAAGTGGGTTGCTGTGCCTTTCTCCAGGGTATCTTCCCAACCCAGGGATCGAACCAAAGTCTCCCACATTACAGGCAGATTCTTTACCATCCGTGCCACCAAGGAAGCCCAAACAAAAAAGAGTATTGTTTTTATAAAATCAGAGCTGGAATGCTCTTGAGATAGCTTTGTATCTTAATCTTTCACTGAAGCAGGTTTAAATCCAGACCACCCAGAGAGGTGGTTCATGATGTCTACTTCTTAGGGCATCCAAGTATTTTAAAGTATAGCCTTCAAACTAGACTTTGGGCTCTTCATAGGATCTGACTGGTGTCAGAATTTAAAGAAAGCCTTACCCTTTTCTTATAATAATCTTTTTTAAGTTTTTATTCTATCTTTTAGGCTGTACCATGTGGCATGTGGGATCTTATTTCTCTTACCAGAGGTCAAACCCACATCCTGTGCAGTGGAAGCACCAAGTCTTAGCCACTGGATAAGGGAAATCCTTTATGTCTCATTGTCATCTCTTGGTGTGTCTGAATTTGCCTCTTGCAGAATCACCTTTTTATGAGCCAACCTTCTGACCTCTAAGTCCCACCTCCATCTCACCTAGAAATTTAGACACTTCTCATAACTTAGCTGCATGATTTGTTTTGTTCCTTAATGATCTCTCTCAAATTTCTTTGTTGCAGCTCATAAATTATTTCTCATCTCCATCCAGTTTCTCATGATTTGAAATGAGATTTATCCCTTAGTTTAACAGCTCTCCATCCTACTTAATACCATCTACAGATGAATAAGCTCACTTTTATCATTCCATTCCTTGATGAAAATACAAAGCAGGTATTCTGACAGCTTGCCTGTGCTTTGTTTCTTCTGTTTGTATTTTCATCATTTAAAATAATTTTGGGGTGAACTCGGCAGTTGACTGCATATCATAAAAAGTCTAAACAGGATTCTGATAGGATTCCATTGGTGACTAACCATAATGGTATTAATGGTAACAGCCAACACTATGGAGTACTTGCTACATGCCATGATCTCCTTAAAGCAACATTTGAGGCAAGTGATGTCGGTGTGCTCCTTCTGCAGTCGAGAATGATGAGGTAGGAGAGAACACAGCTAGAGTGCTGTGGACTCAGATGGCAGGCCCAGTTTACACCTTTACCTCACTACACTGGACTGGCCGCCTAATACAATCAGTAGCTTGATATGAGTTTGTGGAATCTTCACTCAGTAGTGGGGTTTAACATTTCTTTTTCATTATATCACTGTTATTTGTTGAAACAGAGGACATTTTGCTGAGTTGCTGAGTTATTGGCAGTTTGTTGGCAAAGACAAAATCGCAATGGCAGCAGAATACTTTGATTCACTGAAGCAGTATGAGAAAAACTGTGAAGGCGAAGAGAGCATGGTTTGCTTAGCTGACCTTTATGAAACCCTGGGGCGATTTCTCAAGGATCTAGGCCTTCTCAGTCAGGTAACTTCAGGGAGTTAGAGACTGTGTGGGTCTTCGTGTTTACCCTTTTCTCCTTCCTAGGAATTGATGTTGCTTTCCTTTGTTGTGCTAATCAGATGGCAAATCTTATAGGATTTCACTCACATTAATTGGTCTTTAACCTTTTTCTTCCCCAGGCTGTTGTGCCTTTGCAGAGGTCTCTGGAAATTCGAGAAACAGCTTTAGATCCAGATCATCCACAAGTAGCTCAGTCTCTCCACCAACTCGCAAGTGTGTATGTGCAGTGGAAGAAGTTTGCCAATGCAGAACAACTGTATAAACAGGCATTGGAAATCTCAGAAAATGCCTATGGTTCAGACCATCCACATATTGCTCGCGAACTTGAGGCACTTGCAACTTTGTACCAGAAACAAGATAAGTAAGATTTCAATTAGTAATTCTCTGGTTTTTTGACAGGGAATTAGAGTTCTTAATGTACTTATGTGGGAGGCATTGTTTTGTGGCTGTGTACTTTTCTTTATCCTGTACTTTCCTTATCGTATATTCTTTTGAATCCACCATATTCAAATATTATTCTTGGTCTGGGTCTTCATGGGGTAAACAAAATTAGAACTGCAAGGTTCATCTCTGTTTCAGAGACAAGGTTCAGATAGGACAGAGCATGGACTTTGGAGTGAAAATGAGCTCCTTTGCTGACTGGCTTTGTAATACTGAGTACTGCTAATACAGGGGACAGCAAACCATCACCCACATGCCCAGTCCAGAAGGTACCCCCGTTTTGGACCTAAGGTTGTAGTGGAACACAGCCATAGTTTTTTTTTTTTTTTTACATATTATCTGTGGCTGCTTTCATGCTTCAACAGTAGCTTTTTAGTTTCAACAGCAATCACATAACCCACAAAGGCAAAAATGCTTACTATCTAGCAGTTTACAGAAGTTTGATCCCTAGTATAATACATCCTCTGAAAGGTATCTCTTCTCTATCTGAAATCATTTCTTTTGCTCAATCATAAGTGACACATATTGGAATTTTTTAACTTCTAAAAATATTGTTTCACACAGATTTTGTGTGAATTTTCCATTTCTGTGTGACCAAAAATTAGTTGATATAGCAAACTAAAGTTTTGAATTTTCATTTAATTGGATTGCATTTTAGAGATTGCCTTTTAAACTCAAAATGAGTTTAATCAGCTAAAAAATAGTTAAACGTCAGCTAGTTGGAAGACTTGGTCTTTTAGTTGCTAAGTCATGTCTGAGTCTTTTGTGACCCCATGGACTATATCTCGCCAGGCTCCTCTCTGCATGGGATTTCCCAGACAAGAATGTTGGAGTGGGTTGCCATTGCCTTCTCCAGGGATCCATTTCCCTTCTCCTGACTCAGGGATTGAACCTGCATCTCATGCATAGTCAGGCAGATTCTTTACCACTGAGTCCCATGGAAGCCCACTTGGAGGACTAGATTTATTAGATTTTGCTTTGTGAAAGTTTTTGTTTAAGATTTTTCATTCCATATGACTATCACTTCTAGAAATAATGTTGTATTTAATTAGCAAAAAAAAGACTTTACGTTGGTGCTTTATTTCACTGAAGTATGACACTTTGGACATGTTGCTTTCCTTTGACTTACTTTTTTTTTTTTTTTAAGATATGAACAAGCTGAACATTTTAGGAAAAAATCATTTAAAATTCGCCAGAAAGCTGCAAGGAGAAAAGGCAACTTGGTAATGAGAGATTTCTTTTGTGTTGTATTTTGAACAAAAAGGAAAAGAACATCTCCGTATCATAATGTAGATGCATAAACCTCACATATTTAAAAACTTTTGACTTTAAAAATTGATTTCTAGGGAAGTACTAATTAATATTTTCTAGTTTAAAATACATGTTTAAATATTAGTATCACTGAGAAGTACAAATTTGTATAGTTTAAAAAGTGGAACTATATATTTTGGTAATCATTTTATACTATATACATATGTCATATCATAATGTTGTACACTTTAAATTTACACAGTGTTATATGTCAATTATATCTCAATAAAGCTGGGGAAATTTTTTTTAATTTTTAAAAAGTAGAACTATATAATCCAAAGACTAGATTTTAGTGTGAAACAATTATATGCCAATAAAAATTAACAAAAATGATAAAGGTTAGATTTTAGAAGATGAACTTAAAAGCTGTTTCAATTTTTTAAAGAGCTGGAAAAGAGAATAAAAGAAATTTAGTAAACATTTAATGTTACATTCAAATGCCAAGACATTATTATCCTTAAGTGCAAAAAATTTTTCATTTTTCTAAGCTACTGATAAAATAAATATAGCATATTTATTTTAACTTAAAATGCTATATTGTTTTTTATTAAAATGTATTTCACATCTAACATTGTGTAAATATAAGACATACAACATATTTATTTGATGCATTTATATATTGTAATATGATTATGTCACATCACAAAATTATTTCTTTTTTGTGGTTGGAATAATTAAGATCTAGTCTCTTAGCAAGTTTGATGATTATAATACAGTATTGTTGCCGTTATTCCCTATGCTATACATTTGATTTCCAGGACTTACTTGTTTACTAGTTGCAAGTGCTTTGTGCAATTTTAAGTTCAGTTCAGTTCAGCCGCTCAGTCGTGTCTGACTCTTTGCGACCCCATGAATCACAGCACGCCAGGCCTCCCTGTCCATCACCAACTCCCGGAGTTCACTCAGACTCACGTCCATCGAGTCGGTGATGCCATCCAGCCATCTCATCCTCTGTTGTCCCCTTCTCCTCCTGCCCCCAATCCCTCCCAGCATCAGAGTCTTTTCCAATGAGTTAACTCTTTGCATGAGGTGGCCAAAGTACTGGAGTTTCAGCTTTAGCATCAATCCCTCCAAAGAAATCCCAGAGCTGATCTCCTTCAGAAAGGACTGGTTGGATCTCCTTGCAGTCCAAGGGACTCTCAAGAGTCTTCTCCAACACCACAGTTCAGAAGCATCAATTCTTCAGCGCTCAGCTTGCTTTATAGTCCAACTCTCACATCCATACATGACCACTGGAAAAACCATAGTAGTACCTGGTATTAAATGTTTAGTAATAGGGTTAATAAATATATGCACATTAATTCTGTTTCCTAATCTTTTTGATGCATTTAGGGATTCTGTTCATTTTGCTAAAATATCATAGTCATTTTCACAAAATAGTTTTAAATGAATTTAAGAATGTGATGTCACTGGGAAGTATGTATATTTTTTAATAATCATTAGAGTAATTCAGTATACTTAAAGTAATTGTAATCTACTTTAAAGGAAACAAAAGGAGAAAGGATTTTTTCAGAACCCTAGTATATCCCTTCAGAATCAGAGATTGCACTTTGTTGATGATTGTTGTGAATTTCTGTGTTTCTCCAGTATGGATTTTCCCTTTTGCGCAGACGGGCCCTACAATTAGAAGAGCTCACATTAGGCAAGGATACACCTGACAATGCTCGGACCCTCAATGAACTGGGTGTGCTCTACTATCTTCAGAACAACCTAGAGTGAGTACCATACTGTTAACACTGGAAACAGGCGTTCGTTTCATCTCTTAGAGGCAAAGCTGTTTTACATTTCCGTCAAGCCAAGCGAGAAAAAACTGACAGAATTTTTCACGTATGATATGTTATGAACATGGCCACATTTAACAAAGACCATGACAATTTCTCCACTGCTCCCTTTCACATGGTTTCTTTAGTAACTAAAAAGGTATTCTGTAGTTTCCTTAGTATTTTATATGTTTATAACAAGTGACTTTGTGTAGATATTGTACAAAAGATCTCACATAAGAACAAACTTGGAACTGAGGGAAAATAAAGAAAAGAGTGTAGATGGCTGCTAATTTTATTCTTCAGTTTATTTGAGTGTAGACTCAAAAAGACTCTTTTATGATAAATGAGTGTTTTTTGGACTTCTTTGTATGTCAGCAAAATATAATAGACTTGACATTTTTGATATCAGAAAAATACAAATATTTAGCCCACTTCACAAAGGAGCAAGGTCTACTGTTTGTTGTGGTGCTCAGGCTTCTCATAGTGGTGGCTTCTTTTGTTAAAGAGCGTGGGCTCTAGGGCACATGGGCATCAATAGTTGTAGCACACAGGCTCAGTAGTTGCGGCTCCCTGGCTCTACATTACAGGCTGAGTAGTTTTGACCCAGAGGCATATGTAGTCTTCCCAGACCAGGAACTGAACACGTGTCCCCTGTACTGGCTGACAGATTCTTATCCACTGCACTATCAGGGAAGTCCCACAAAGGGTTCTTTAATTAAAACTTATTTAGTACTAGGGAGCTCCCTTGCAGCCTGTTGGTTAGGATTTGGCTCTTTTACTGTGGAGGCCCGGGTTCTACCCCTGGTCAGGGAACCATCTTGCATGGCACAATGCAGCCAAAATGCCAAAAAAAAAAAACAAAAAAAAACAAACAAAAAAAACCCCAACCAGATTTAGTATTAACTGCAAAGGGAGGGAGAAAGAAACAATCCCAAAATCCTTTGAGTTTAGCTTAGTAATTTTTAAGATATAAAAAGTTTGTTTTGGAAACTATTTATGAGTTTGTCTTTTAGGAGAAGTGAAGTGGAGAACTAAGACAATTATCCAGATACTTTAGGGTCTCACACTACCAGGAAGGCATATTTAATTTTTGGAAAAGGGCAGAAAGAGATGAGGGGTGGGAAAGAGGATTTTGAGCTGAATCCTTCATTTTAACTATCTTGGATTTAAGAATAAAAGTACTTCAGTTCTCCTCCTAATTAGGACTAGGGTTCTGACCTCTAGAGAATAGTTTAAACGATCTGGGTCTTTTGTTCATAGAACAGCTGACCAGTTTCTGAAGCGTTCCTTGGAGATGAGGGAGAGAGTTCTAGGACCAGATCACCCTGACTGTGCCCAGTCTTTGAATAATCTGGCGGCTCTGTGCAATGAAAAGAAACAGTATGACAAAGCAGAAGAACTTTATGAAAGAGCCTTAGACATTCGGAGACGAGCATTAGCTCCTGATCACCCTTCTTTGGCTTATACGGTAAAGCATCTTGCGATCTTATACAAGAAAATGGTAAGTAATCCATAGCATGCCTACATGTGTTTTATAATATACCAGTTAAGCCATAATTGCTGTAAGCAAAATAATTCATCTTCTGATGGATAGATTATTTTCTATGAGCTTTTAAATCACAATGATTTAATTATTTCAGACTTAACTAAATTAAGGTCCTAGTTTAGTTTTTAACAATACATTCTAAATACAAATGCATTTGTCAGCACTCTAACTAGAACTTATTCTTCTTTTACATTTCAGAAGTTCCAAAATTCAACCAGTATTACGTTTGCTGTGTTAGGCTACCACAGACTAACAAATCACCCAATTGTCAGGACTGAAGAAGTCTCCATAGCTAATGAAATGACCATTTCACTTTTTCTTTTCTTTGCTTGCAGTTAAATGTAACCGTTCTTTACCACAGAGTTCTAGCCTAAGTGATATTTGGAGTTTTTATAGCTGTCCTTAAAACAAATGAAAATCAGGAGAAAAAACTGTTTCCATTTAGTGTGGTTAGAGAGTTGTACAGATTTTGTGGGACTGTTGCTAACCCTCCTAGTACTGAAGTTGATGTTTCAGTATAAAGGATCCATTGTTGCTATTTCTACTTAAATTTCAAGTAAAAAAGAAATAATCAGAAAAATCTGGAAAGGATTTGGTGGAAAGTGAGTTTTAAAATAAAAACTTTGATGCTATCTCTAGATTACGTATAGTAGCAAACATACTTTAACTGGCATGTGTTTATGTCACCAGAAAGTTATAATGGGTGATCCTAAAGAACTTTCTGAGTTATCAGAGAAAATGTTCTTATATTCTATATAACTTTACTTACATATTTTATTAGATTTCAGATATCCATAAACTTATCCATTAAACTGGGAAGAAATATTTCTGAACTTTTTTCCTCAAAATTACTTTTTACCATAAAACTGTATTTATGGAACAAGCTCTGATCATAAAGTATTTATTGCTTTAATATTTTTGTTAGATTTCACTTTTGTGTTTTAGGGGAAACTTGACAAAGCTGTACCTTTGTATGAGCTGGCTGTTGAAATCCGGCAGAAATCCTTTGGCCCGAAGCACCCAAGTGTAGCTACTGCCTTGGTGAATTTAGCTGTTCTTTATAGCCAAATGGTAAGTTCCCATAATATAACACTTTATAAATGAATAGTTTTAACATATGAAATATAGGTAAACACGTATTAGATATAGGTAAACATGTATTAGATATAGGTAAACATGTATTAGATATAGGTAAACATGTATTAGATATGACACAGTAAAAATAATTAAAGAACATTTAAGGTTTCTACTAATGTTCCCTTTAATATTTGAGAAATTATTAAAGTTACAACTGTAAGACAGTCCATTCTTCTTAGTGTGAAATACTGTTTAGTTCATTGCATAGGCTTATTTATTTCTGGAGACTCCCTACATCTCTTTATGTAATATTGTTTCTAAGATGTATCATTTGCTTGTCATGAGTAAGAGATATGGTACCCTGGGGTACCGCAAAGAAGTCTGTGCTTATATAATTGGATTAATGTCAGTTGTTACCAAGCCAGGTCTAAAACTTAAGTTTCTGAATTTTATTATACTACTCCAATTATGATTACTCCTAAATTAATCAGTTTATCTACATCTTATAGGAGGATATTAACTCTTTTAAAGTGCTTAGCCAAGTAGGTCGGCTCAGTCTAGAGTACCTTAAAAGTAATTTCAGAAACCCAATGTGTTCAAATGAGCATTGTTTCTTTTTTAATAAGAAAAAACACAGTGAGGCCTTGCCGTTATATGAACAAGCATTAAAGATTTACGAGGACAGCTTGGGTCGGATGCATCCTCGAGTTGGAGAAACACTAAAAAATTTAGCTGTGCTTAGGTAAGAATTCCTCACTTTCCTCATATAGCCAAAATCCCTTTTAGGACATCTTTGATTCATCATAGAACCCCACAAAATATTTATTGCTGATATGCTTTTTATTGGAACAGAGGGTTTATTTTTGGCTGATCTAGTTCAAAGACACATTGAAATAATATCCAGAAGTGAAATTGAAGGTGGCACAACTTATTTTGTAGAGGAGAGTATCATGACAAATAAGAGGATGGATTACATTTGCAGCTAACTGGCTCTGGGGGTAATCTGGGCAATTTGCTATGCTCAAAGTGGATTTACCACGTTGACTTTTGCATTCTGTTTACCTCAGGATGCTAACTTCCTTTAGCAGTTTCACTGTACCCATTACAATGTAGTCTTAATGGTGTCCCTATAAGATACCTGGCAGCAGACAAAGAATTTGGGTATTCTGTTTTATTGGTTTGCCTGAAAACGGACTTTTCTTGCAGAGTAAAATTTACAAACTGAAGTTAAAATATAAAGTAAGATCATTTCTTAGGCAAAACACAAAACCTAGAAATGATCCACAGACTCTTTCCAAGTAATGGGTCAAGCTGCCTCTCGCATGTCACTGTGGGACCATGCACCATTTCACAGTGCACAGAAAACTCGGCTGCAGGGTTTTACACAAGGTGAGGTGGAGAGCACTTCTGGGTAGATTTCAGGTGGATTTTTTTTCCCAATTATTTATATTTTGTCATATCGTTAAATTACTAGCAATTGGCTGAAATAATCTTGGAAATCCTGTGATAGTTGGCATTTTAGAAAATTTCGAAAGCATTCAACAAATATAACTTTTTCTATATGAAAATCTAATAATAAAAACCTCCAGTTTTTCAATCTTCAGCTTGGAAAAAAAAGAGCACAACTTGTTTTTCTGTATCCTATAAGATCATTTAGAATTGTTAAAAGAGAATTTTGAGAATTTTTGAGATTTTTTTTTCTCCCAAAGCTATGAAGAAGGGGATTTTGAAAAAGCTGCTGAACTATACAAAAGGGCAATGGAAATAAAAGAAGCAGAAACGTCACTTTTGGGTGGAAAAGCTCCTTCCCAACACTCATCAAGCGGAGATACATTTAGCTTAAAAACAACCCATTCTCCTAATCTTTTCCTTCATCAAGGACAAAGGTGATAGCAGCAACTACAATTCATTGGAAATGCACCTTAGGATAAAAAAATTAAGAAACATTTGGAACTTTAGAATTTAAAATTTATAAAAACTGTTAAAATTTAATTTTACTTTGTGTGATTTAACTGATTGTTTGTATGATATTGGACTACATTGAAGTTTGAGTCATGGCTATTTCAATTTTAGCTGTTCGAAAGAATTACTTTTCCTATTGTGTGGGAACCAATATATACACGTTGGAATCCTAAGATGACATGAAGAATTGATCATGGAGAATAGACTGGTCTCTGTTCTATAAGAGCAGTTATAACTCTTTATTAGCAGTTAAGACAAGGAGTTCAAGAATTCCATGATTCTTATCTCTCAAAATCTACTTTAGCCTCACCATTCCTCTTCTTGCTATTCAGTAGCAGTCTACCTCAAAGAAAAGTTTTGGAATAAAGGGATAATGTTTATGGGACATATGAATTGTCTTCTGTAAAATGAACTAGTATTAGGATCTGTCTGCTACATTTCTTTTATTCTACCTTTTCCTTGAGCAGATATGGCTAAGCCCACTGTTTTCTGTGCTTTCTGCATTGTATATTGTTTTTACTGTGTAGAATGTCCTTGCACAATCTGAAGTCAATATTGCAGTAAATCAAGCTCTTTGGCTTTCTTTTAATTTTTCCCAAAATATGGACACGACCTTCTTCCTTAAATGGCCTAAATCTACCTCTTCATTTCTAACTCAAATTAGTTGCCCATTTTATATTGAAAATTAAATATTTTTATAGATTTTATAAATATTGCCAATCTAGGGTACTGTTTCATGCCATTTATGTATTTATATATAATAAAATTTTCCATTTTAATACTTGTAGCATTCCAGTATGTATTAATTATAAAGGTGAAAGATGTGATAACCATATTTCACAATTTTAAAATAAAGGTGAAATTTCAAGTTTTTTTCCACTCCAGTTTATACAAAAGGATTATATTTACATAATTAAGAAAAATGTTGAACACTACAAAAAAAAAGAATTAGCATTGTAGTTTGCTAATTCACTGAGTAGTTTGCTCAACTCGAGCTTCAGTAACTCCTTAGGATTTTGGTTAATGTTCTCTAAGGCTTGGCTACTCAAGGTGGTCTGTGGACCAGAATCATCAGTATTCCCCTGGGAGCTTAGTAAAAATTCAGACAGGCACTTCCCAGACCTACTGAATCAGCGTCTGCAATGTAGCTAGATTCTCAGGTGAATCATATGCCCAGAAGTTTGGGAAACAGTGGTCTAATTTTAAGGCACTGGAGTGGTGACTTAAAGTAAATGAGGCAAAATCTTATGAAATGAGCATCATTTTTCTCCCTTCTAGCAGAAGTACAAGAGGGAAAAAAGATAAACTACAACCATAACACATATTTCTGGGTTTGCCAGCTATGAAAGGCACAAAGCAATTGAATTCACAAATATATCAGACACTGACTGATTTTATTATTTATTTATTTATTTATTTTAGGACACTGACTGATTTTAGAATTAACCTTTTAGAGTTTAAAATTTGATTATATAGTGGTATAAGTAATTTAACACATCATAAATAATACATTAAATTCAAATGCCTTAAACTTTAGAAAATAAACTGAGATTGATATCCTAGAAGAAGCCTGAAAAAAGGAAAAACTAGCAAAAGGATAACATGCATTTTTGTTTGTTCCTACAAAGTTTACACTTGAAAAATATACAAAAAGTGAAAACTTACATTATTCAAAGTGACTTTATGTAAGTTATTAATTATACTTGAGAGGTGATTATTTCAAAATGTTTAAGTTTAAATATAGTTTTTAAGACTATATTTTGATCTTACTAATTATACTACCAACTCAAATGTTTTCATGTAGAATGCCTACTTAAAAGAAGATAAAAAATAAGGACTTCCCTAAAGGTCTAGTGGTTGGGACTCCATGCTTCCACTACAGGGAGCACTATGATCCCACATGCCATGCTGCATGGCCAAAAAAAAGAAGTTCTCAAAAGGAATATTATGTGCACTTTAATATACACCTTTAACATGAAAAGCATAGGTTTAAAATAATTATAAATCTGAATTGGAAGGCTTGAACTGAAACTATGGTAGTTATAATTAATTTTCATTCATTAATACTTTACAAAAAAAAACGTGATGGGAGAAGTTAAAGCTTCATTAATAGTCTCAAATATTTATTACATTTTTGGGTTGGTCAGTGTGTTTATAGGTATTCAAGAAGTAATATTTTTACATAAAGAAACTCATAATACTTACTTTTTTTTTTACTACATAAAACATTTGAATAGTACCATGCCTGGCGTGCCGTGATTCATGGGGTTGCAAAGAGTCGGACACGACTGAGCAACTGAACTGAACTGAACTGATGAATTAACCTCCCGTTAAATTAAAAAGGGATTAAAGTTAAACATATTGTTTGTTTTACTCTAATTTAGAGTATCTGGGCTACGGCAATTTTGGGAGTGTGTTTCCATCTTTCACACTTGAAGCAATAGTGTTATAAATCCGGTCAAACACTATAGGTTTATTTAGTAATGTAAAATCCAATGATGATTAATTTCTCATAGTCTGCTGTCTACACATACAAATTTTCATGACGTACAGACCGTCAAGAGAGCACTCTAGATTACAAAAGATATTTGTTACCAGATTTTTTTCTGCTAAAATAATAACTTTAATGGAAGATATAAGAAAAAAATTAGATAAGATTTTATAAAATATAAGATACCAGCAGGGTACAAATTAACAACAGGAAAAAAAATCTTTAGAAGATAGTAGGTTCTAATATGTATAACTGATTCATTTTGCTGCACACCTGAATATAAACACAACATTGTAAATCAACTATACATCAATAAAAAATTTTTTTAAAAAGATTGTAGGTTCTAGCTATTTATCAAACTATATAAACTTAAACTTGTAAGTATAGCCTTACCAAATTAGTGTACCAAAGGAATGTTTTTTAGAAAGACTGCATTTCTTTTCTGAAATTCAAAGCATCTCTATGAACTAGAAAAGTTATTTTACAGATGAATATACTAAACTTTTAAATAACTGCAATGACCTACCAAGGCAACATAAATATATTTCAAGCCTAGGAAGCTATCCCCATACATCTGACATTACTGTAAACGTAAGAATCACAGTACCCTAAAATCTCAAAACTAATATATTAAACATATTTGATATTTGGAGCTTTCTGAAATTAGTTTGTAGAATCTTATTTCATAAGTAGGAAGGGTACCTGTAATTTTTAATTACATTTTGCCCTAGAGATAGAATTTAGACATTCTCTCTTCAAAGCAAACAAATCATCAAAATAGGAGACAAGCACAGTAACAGCCTACATATAATGGTTACCCATGCATGTTTATTAGTCTCCAAACCATTAGGAATTTACTTCAACCAAGGCTCTCTAAGCCTTCATTATTTGTATGCAAACTCCAGAGAAAAGCAGTTTAGCAAATTACAATGATCAGGGAAAATGATACTCTTCCCTGTGAAGAAATACACCTCAGTCATTTCAGAAGTAATTTAGGCTTCATTTATTATCTGCTACCCAGGACAAGCCTTTGCCAGTAACTAATTACCCAGGGAATCAAATTTGAATAAAGTGAAGTATTAGAAGGTAGCCCATATGATGGGTATAATTTAGGTGATCTTAAGCCTAAACTTATCTTTTGCTCCTCAGTAAAGCACACTGACTCAGACAGATGATATGCTTTTTCTTAGTACAGAAATACAATTTGTACATCCTGAAAATATCTTTATCTATCCATGAAGGAAGTTTCTTTTTATTTGCTTGTTTTGCTTAGATTATATATATCACAAGTTTACAAACTTTTCCAGTGCCTACATTTCAGCTTATATTTCATCAGGAAACACTTGAGAGGATGTTTTTATTTTGTAGGTTTACAACTTGAAATTCACTATTGCTCAAGTTAGTAGTAGTGGGCAGTTTTCTTGTAGAGAGCAATTCCAAACACAATGAGTATGTGCCCGCTGGCTATAATAATCAACATGCTGTTCCTCTTGTTCTTTTCCTGTATTTGATCACACACTATTCTATCTATTGTCCATGGCCACAGGCAACAGACTACAAAGGATTATTGGAAAGAAAAGGAATATACCAGCAAATTGGTCCTTTCTTCTCATCCCCCCACCCCAAAGGTCAAATCAGTTCAGTGGCTAACCTACAATTAATCCTTTGACGTTTTCTTATTAGAATGAAACATGAGTTTTAAGGGAGTTTCTGATTTAGTTAAAGGAGGGGAGCAGCAAGCAATAGTCACAGTATTTCCAAAGTTAATAACAACTCAGTGAAGATTACACATCAATTGATGTTCCCTTAAGTTTTCTCAGTTTTTAAATGATTTTTTAATTGCAAGGGAATAGATTTAAACATAGGAAATAAAATATAGGCCAGTCCATTATTTACATGTTCTTCATCTTGGCCATAAGGTCTTCCAAGCTTTCACCAGAATCTTCTACTGTTACTTCAGGTACAGAATCTTCTTGCTATCAATAAATGAGGGAAACATGGTGAAAAAATAATCAAAGTTCTTGATGCTTAGGAACATATCAGTAAGCTATAACTATGTTCAAAAAATTTATGAAGTAAACCTTCTTTAATAAATATGCCTTCTAATTTTTAGGAGAGATAAAGTCCTTTATTTTCTCCACCAGTCTTTCAACTCACAAGGCAATAATTTCAGTTTTCTTGAGATCTCTACTGAACTGGTATTTTTAAATGGTTTCGTGGCTAAAACTATCAATATACAGAAAAGGTAGTCTTAATCAAAATCTATTTCACCGATCCATCAATGAATGAACAAAACTATTTTATGTCTATATTTTCAAACAGTTTAAAATGTGCTGTGCACATTTCCATATTAACACTGAATACCTCTCTCTTTCACAAATCTTAATGTAAAATATCTAAAATAAGAAATACTGCATTGGCATTATAAAATAGGTTGAAGATGGAATATAAATAGACATTTTCTCTTATATCTTCTTATGGTAAATCAGATTTTAGATGTACCTTTTGGGGAACTGTATATGCCACCATAATTCCTTCAGGTAAGTCAGGGATTGGACCTGAAGAATTTTTCAGTTCCTCTTCTGAAATCTCAGATACCAACTCAATACCTATAAAGTTAAACTTAATCTTAAAACCGCTTTCAAGGAACTTAATGAGCAATAATCATTCAAAACTTGTATAATCTTAATAATAATTAGATTCCCTCCCATAAAAGAATGTTTTTTGCTGCCATTTCAATTTATAAAACAATTCCTACCCCACTCATTGTCTTCATGTATTATCTCTCCTTCTTCTTGAATTACCTCCTGTTTGGGCAGTGCTGCTACCTTTTTCTGTAGAAATCAAACAGTTTCAGTGTTTTTACTCATTCTCAGTTCTCTGAAGCATTATTCAGACTTGATCAGAATCAAGAATTCAGACAGACTTTTTCTAAGGTCTACATACAGAGACTTTACATAATACACAGAGAGACCCAGCAGTTGTGTATCACTAATCATCAGGGAAATGTGAATGAAAACCACAATGAGATAACATTTGTCAGAAAGACTACCATCAAAAAGACAACAAATAACAAGTGTTAGCAAGGATGTGGAAAAAAGGCAAAACTTGTGCACTGTTCGCAGGATTGTAAACTGGTGCAATCACTGGAAAACAGTATGGAGGTGTCTCAAAAAATTAAAAACACAACTACCATGTGATCTAGCAATTTCACTTCTGGTTTTTTTTTTTTTTTTTTAAATGAAAACAAAAACACTCCAAAGATATGTAATCCAGTGTTCATTGCAGCATTATTTATAACAGCTAAAACATGGAAGTAAACTAAATGTCTATCAAAAAATAACTGGATAAAGAAGGTGTGGTACATATATATACAATGGAATATGACTCAGCCATAAAAAAATTTACTATTTGCAACATGGATGGAACTACAAGGCATTAGGCTAAATGAAATAAGACAACCAAAGACAAACACCATATAATCTCAAATAAAGGATCTAAAAACAAAACAAAAGGAAAACAGACTCACAGACACAGAGAACAAATAATGTTGCCACAGGAGAGGTAGGGGTGCAAAATAAGTGAGTGAACAAAAAGGTCTAAACCTATAATTATATAATAAGTCACAGAAATATAATTTACAGCATAGGGAATATAGTCAATAATATTTTAATAACTTTGTATAGGAAGAGATGATAACTAGACTCATCACAGTGATCGTTTGATAATGTATGCAAATGTCAAATCATTACGTGGTACACCTGAAACTAGCATAATATGTATGTAACCATATTTTAGCTTAAAAAATTAAAATTTAAAAACAATTCAGACAGGCTTTTTATCTTACAAAAAAACAAGAAAGGACTTTGAACAAAATTTTCATTTTTAAAGCATGGTGAATAAATTAGAACTTTAAAAATCCAAAATCGATTTACCTTGTATTCCAAATCTAAATGATTATTTCTTCTTTTTTAAGTTTCTGTCCTATGCAATATGATCTCTCATGCATTGTGACACATTGACATATACCTTATATTCCTCCTGCTGCTTCCTACAGTTTCTGTCATCACACTGAGGATTTGGCTTCATGGACATAGTAGGGAAAAAATCCTGCATTGCATTGTATCCAAGGTAAAAACTAACAGTACCAAAATTTAACAGAAACCTAGAAAAACAAAGCAGACTTAAAGAAACAAAACCATAAAAATATTAGAAAAAACTGATACTTTAAAGAAAATTATTTTGAAGGTAATGATTTCTGTAACAAAAACCCAGAAAACAATTTTTTTATCTTGTTTATAGGGCCTGGCTTATAGTAGATTTTCTTGAATGAAACAACAGAATGCATTATTATTTTCTGAACCTGTAATAAAGATAAAATGCTACCAATTAAATTATGACATGTCAACAACATTAAGAAGCATATTAATTTCAGAGAAGTTCAAATGTGAGATATCAAAGATATCTTAAAAACATCTTTGAGATATGGTTCTAAATCTCATTTTTTAAAGTTTTTTTTTTTTAATTTTTAATTTTTTATTTTTACTTTACAATTCTGTATTGGTTTTGGCATACATTGACATGAATCCACCACGGGTGTACATGCGTTCCCAAACATGAACCCCCCTCCCACCCCCCTCCCCACAACATCTCTCTGGGTCATCCCCGCGTACCAACCCCAAGCGTGCCATATCCTGCATCGGACATAGACTGGCAATTCGATTCTTACATATTATACATGTTTCAATGCCATTCTCCCAAATCATCTCACCCTCTCCCTCTCCCACTAAGTCCAAGATGTGCACAGGTTATCTGCAAATATTGTGCAGGACTTGATTTTGGTATCCTGGGTTGAAGGTGTTATGGAATCAATTCCTCATAGGTATGGAGGGCCAACTATATTTTGATCTGGTAATGATTATTACATGAGTGAATACTTCTGTAAAATTTTATTGAGATTTAATACAGATTTAAAATAGCAAACTTTGCAGTGTCATATATAAAAAACGGGGGAACGCATGTACACCCGTGGCGGATTCATGTCAATGTATGCCAAAACCAATACAGAATTGTAAAGTAAAAATAAAAAATAAAAATAAATAAAATAAAATAAAAAACTTTTTATATATGACACTGCAAAGTTTGCTATTTTAAATCTGTATTAAATCTCAATAAAATTTTACAGAAGTATTCACTCATGTAATAATCACTACCAGATCAAAATATAGTTGGCCCTCCATACCTATGAGGAATTGATTCCATAACACCCTCAACCCAGGATACCAAAATCAAGTCCTGCACAATATTTGCAGATAACCTGTGCACATCCTCCCATATACTTTAAATCATCCTGGTGGCTCAGACAGTAATCTGCCTGCAATGCAGGACACCAGGGTTCGACTCCTTGGTCAGGAACATTTTCTGGAGAAGGGAATGGCCACCCAACTTCAGTACTCTTGCCTGAAGAAATCCATGGACAGAAGCAGGCTACAGTCCACAGAGTCACAAAGAGGCTGACATGACTGAGCAACTAAGCACTGAGCACTTTCACTTAGATTACTTACAATATCTAATATAATGTAAATACTCTGTAAAAAGAAAGTGAAAGTGAAGTCACACAGTCATCTCCGACTCTTTGTGACCCCATGGACTGTAGCCTACCAGGTTCCTCCGTCCATGGGATTTTCCAGGCAAAAATACTGGAGTGGGTTGCCATTTAATAGTTCTAAATATAATGCAAATACTATATAAACAGTTAACAGCTTGTGGCAATTCACATTTTGCTGTTTGGAACTTTATGGATTTTTTTTTTGGATCCACAACTGGTTGATTCTGCAGATGCAGAACCCAAGGAAATAAAGGACCAGCTGTATAGTGCATTTCCAATATGCCACAAAGCACCCTTGCTCCCTTACATTTAAATCTGATTGTATTTTTAAGTTTTTATTTATTTATTTATTTTTGGCTACCCTGGGTCTTCACTGCTGCACACTGGCTTTTCTCCAGTTCAGTGTGTGAGGTTCTTATTGCAGTGGCTTCTCTTGTTGCAGTACATGGGCCCTAGAGCACTCAGACTTCAGTAGCTAGGGCATGTAAGCCCAATAGTTGAGGCATGTGGGGCATAGAGTACAGGCTAAGTAGTTGTGGCACATGGGCTCAGTTGCCTCTTGGCTTCCTAGAGCAGGAATTGAACCTGTGTCCCCTGCATTGGCAAGGGTATTCTTAACCACTGGACCACTGGGGAAGTCCCTGATTCCTTTTAGAAGCTTGTAAGTAGAGGAAAAATCATGTACAAACATAAACAACAAAAGGAAAAAAATTGAAAAATGCATAGTCTCAACATACAACAAAGAAAGACCAAAAAAAACCTGAACAGAGACAGAACAAGGTGGCAGAGCAGAAGGTGGACATGGAGTACTTCTCCCTCCATGGATACATCAGGAATATATCTTCAGACACACAAGTGTGTGCACAACACCAGCTGAGAGTGGACAGGAGTACCAGACCAGTGGAAAAGAATATATAGAACCATGCAAAACTTGGTAGGGTGAAGTTGGGGGGAAACAGGAGTGGTACTAGGACTGGACCTGCCCTCAGTGGGTGGGGGAACTGAAGCAGGGGTCCGATCCCCACATCAGGGCAACTGTCTGAGTCAGAGGAGAAATATTTAAGGCTGAGAGTGAAACAGCTGATCTGTGGCAGCCTAAATACAATGAGAATCAGAAGTTCTTGCCGCAGCCATATGTACCCTGGACGGGGAAGCAGGTCCCTTAAAAGGTGCAGCAGCTGGGAGCTGGAGCTTAGGGATTGTGGAGCAATCCCCGGTTGAGGGCTGTTCACTGCATAGAGATGGACCGAGGGGATGTGAGGGAGGAAATTGTGGTGGGAGATGACTGTGGAGGAAAGCCAGGCAGCCATGGAAGCAAGTCGATAATGCTAAGTCAAACAAAGGGGGTGCAGCCATCACCATAGCCTCTCTCCACACATGCCAACATAAGCAACTGAACAACAGAGAGACTGGCCCATAAAGCACCTGACACACCGAACTACAGACTAGGACCCCACCCAGGGCACTCCTTTAAGTGACTGATGTATGGCGCTACAGAGTAGGACCCCACCCAGGGTGCCTGTTTAAGTGCCTGACACACCAATCTACAGAGTAGGACTCAGCCAGAGGGGGCCTTCTATATCACTGACACGCTGATCAACAAAGAAATACCCCAAAAGGGAGCCCTATAACGGCCTGAACAGGTGGAGCTATGGAGAAAGACTAGCCAAAGAGGCTTCTGATCGCCAGTTACCAGAGGCTCAAAAAAAGCCTCTGATAGGGCCATAACTCCTGTGGCTGAGGCAGTCCGTGTCTTTGCAGACTTGGCGCCACCAGGGTCCAAGAGACCCAAGCAGCTATGCCACCTTCACGTTCAACCTTCACTGAGGGAGAGCTGCCACAAGCAAAAGTCTTCCCATCTATGCACGGGGAATAGATGAGAAGGCTGAGTGAAACAGCTGATCTGTGGCAGCCTAAATACAATGAGAATCAGAAGGTTTTGCCACAGCCATATGTACCCTGGACAGGGAAGCAGGTCCCCTAGAAGGTGGGGTCCCTTCCATCGTGTCTAACTCGCTGTGACCTTGTGCACTATGGCTTGCCAGGCTTCTCTGTCAGGGGGCATCCCCCAGGCAAGAACACTAAAGTGTATTGGCCATTACTGGTTTCCATACCCTTCTTTGCTGCTAAGTCGCTTCAGTCGTGTCCAACTCTGTGCAGCCCCATAGACGGCAGCCCACCAGGCTTCCCCTTCCCTGGGATTGTCCAGGCAAGAACACTGGAGTGGGTTGCCATTGCCTTCTCCAATGCATGAAAGTGAAAAGGGAAAGTGAAGTCGCTCAGTCGTGTCCGACTCTTAGCGACCCCATGGACTGCAGCCCACCAGGCTCCTCCATCCATGGGATTTTCCAGGCAAGAGTACTGGAGTGGGGTGCCATTGCCTTCTCCGATACCCTTCTTTAGAAGCACTATATTTCCTGCTGCCCTAGTCGTTGACTCCTCTGAGTACCTGGTGCTGCCAGAAACTCTGCGACCCAAGCAGCTGCACCACTTCCACACCTGGCCCTCACAGGGGCAGACCCAAGTCCTCCAGGGCGGCCTCAGGAGCAAACCCCTGTGGACAAACCACATGCAGAGGAGGAAATAAAATCACAAATGAAACCCAGGGGCAATGTGGCTAAGGAAGAAGACCTAAAACCTTCCTAGCAGCTATACAAGCTGCAGATTAAATCCACATGAACAACTAGGCAGACTTTATGTCTATGGAATATGTAAAAGGACATTGAGAGCTCCCACAAAAGAAAACACACTAGTTCTGATAGCTGTGGAAAATGGAGGCAAGAACCCACAGAAGACAGACCAGATTAAAATTTGAGCTGCCCCAACTGCAGGTCCAGAGACCAGTACAGTGTTGGAAGTACCCTAGGGGGGTGAGGTGGACTGTGACTCCCAGGGAAAGGACCCTGACAGAAGTGATTCAAGAAAAACATTTATTATTCTTATGTTTTGACTTCTGTAGTTTATTTTGGATTTTTCTCTCCCCCCACCCACCCCGCCTCTGTTGTAGTTGTTGATTTTAATGGCACTATGAAATCTAATTAAGCTTTTAAGTTGTTTTTTTTTTTTCCAATCACACTTTTTATTGTTATAAACCTCTGCCTCTTATGTTGGGCTTTTGCAGTTCTATGGAGTTTTCCTTTTTTCTTCCTTCCCTCTACCTTTTTTTTTTTCTTTTCTAATTTTAACTTTTAAAAACCTATTATTTTTTCTATATTTATTCCTTTGTTTGCTTTTCCTATTGTTCTTTTACTCTTGCAGTTAATCTTCAATGTATATAAATCTTCTTTCTAAAGCTATGTTTAACTTTTCATAGCTATTCTTTTTTTCTTTCCTTTCCTCACAACATACTTGTTAGTTTTGTTTTCATTGCTTTATTCCTCATTTGGCACCTTACTTTACTTTTGTTTTCCAGTTTGTGCTGTAGTTAGTTTTGTTCTTAACTGGTAGATATAACTTTTGGGTTGCTCTGTTCACTGTGTCAATCTATTGTACTTTATTTTTGTTAGACTGTTTTGATTTTGCTAATGGACGTATATGCATATGTGTATATCCCATTATTTTAATTATTATTTGCCTGATTTTGAACTGCTATTTGTCTGGGGTTCACCTTTGGTTTCTCATTTGGAAGTATTTGTTTTAATCTAACAACGCCATAACAAACCACTTGTGGAATCTTTGTTCCTGACCAGAGATCAAGCCCTGAGCCTTTGGTGCGGGAGCACTGACTCCAACCCTAGACTACCAGAGAACTAACCATAGGGAATATCAAATAGTGAGAACACACACAAATGAAACCACTTGAATACAAGACCAGGTATCATCCAACCACCAGTAGCACCCTGTGTAGGACACCTCATTCAAGCAACAAACAAAACAAAAATACAAATCCAGTCATTAGCAGACAGGATTACTACCTACTCAACCTCGCTCATCAGAAGAAACACACAAAAAAACTCAGCACAAATCTCACCCTATACGAAGCTTACACAAACCACTGGACCAACCAGAAGAGGGCAGAAACCAAAAGTAAGGAAGAATTCACCCTTGAAGCCTGGGAAGAGGAGACCTCAAACACAATAAATTAAAAATAAATAATAATGTAAAGGTAGAGAAATACTGCACAAATGAGGGAATAAGCTAGAAACACAGCAGTCCAAATAAATTAAGAGGAAATAGGCAAACTACAGAAAAAGAATTCATAATAATGATAGTAAAGATGATCAAAAACCTTGAAAACAGAATGGAGAAAATTCAAGAATCAATTAACAAAGACCTAGAAGAATTAAAGGGTAAACATACAGAGACAAAGAACACAATTACTGAAATTAAAAATACTCTAGAAGGAATCAATAGCAGAATATCTAAAGCAGAAGAACGAATCAGTGAGCTGGAAGATAAAATGGTGGAAATAACTTATGAAGAGCAGAATAAAGTAAAAAGAATGCAGAGAACTGAGGAAAGTCTCAGAGACCTCAGGGACAATATCAAACACACCAACACTGAATTATAGGGGTCCCAGAAGAAGAGAAAAAGAAATGGTATGAGAAAATTTTTGAAGAGGTTATAGTTGAAAATTCCCCCAACATGGAAAACGAAATAGTCAATTAAGTCCAAGAGTGGCAAAGAGTCCCATAGAAGATAAACCCAAGTAGAAACACACCAAGACATACACTAATCAAAGTAACAAAGATTAACTACAAAGAAAGAATATTAAAAGCAACAAGGGAAAAGCAACAAGTTACATACAAGGGATACCCCATATTTTTAACAGCCAGTCTTTCATCAGAAACTCTGCAGGCCAGAAGGGAATGGTAGGATTATATTTAAAGTACTGAAAGGGAAAAATCTACAACCAAGTTTACTCTACCCGGCAAGGACATCATTCAAAATTGATGGAGAAATCAAAAGCTTTTCAGACAAGCAAAAGTTAAGAGAATTCGGTACCACCAAACCAGCTTTATGACAAGTGTTAAAGGGACATATATAGTCAAGAAATACCAGAGGAAAAAAGATCTACAAAATCAAACCCCAAACGATTAAGAAAATAGCAATAGAAACATATATATCAATAATTACTTTAAGCATAAATGGATTAAATGTTCCAACTGAAAGACACAAATTGGCCGAATGGATACAAAAAGACGACCCATATATATTCTGTCTACAAGAAATCCATTTCAGACTTAAAGACACATATAGACTGAAACTGAGAGGATGGAAAAATATATTCCATGCAAATAGAAAGCAAAAGAAAGCTGGAGTAGCAATCCTCATATCAGAAAAAATAGACCTTAAAGTAAAGAATACTACAAGATAAAGAAGGACACTACATAATGACCAAGGGATCAATCCAAGAGGAAGACATAACAATTGTAAATATCTGTGCACCAAACATAGGAGCACCTCAGTACATAAGACAAACACTAACAGACATAAAAGGACAAATGGACAGTAACACAGTAATAGTAGGAGAGGTCAACACCCTACTCACACCAATGGACGATCATCAAAACAGAAAATTAATAAGGAAACACAAGCCTTAAATGATACATTAGATGGATGAATCTCACTGATATCTTCAGAGCATTCCACCCAAATGCAGAATATACCTTCTTCTCAAGTGCACATGGAACATTCTCCACAACAGACCACATCTTGGCTCACGAATCAAACCTCAGTAAATTAAAGAAAACTGAAATCATATCAAGCATCTTTTCTTACCACAATGCTATCAGACTAGATATCAATTATTGTGTAAAAAAAACACAATCATATGGAGATTAAACAATACATTTATAAATAACCAATAGGTTATTGAAGAAACCAAAAGGGAAATAAAAAAATTTCTAGAAACCAATGAGAATGAAAACAACTCAAAACCTATGGGAAGCAGCAAAAGCAGTGCTAAGAGGGAAGTTTATAGCAATACAATCCTACCTCGAGAAACAAGAAAAACATCAAGTAGACAACCTAACTTTACACCTGAAAGAACTGGAAAAAGAACAAACCCCCCCAATTAGTAGAAGGAAAGAAATCAAAAAGATAAGAGCAGAAATACATGTAAAAGAAATGAAGTAACGATTAATAAAACTAAAAGATGGTTCTTTCAGAAGATAAACACAGTTGACAAACATTTAGCCAGATTCATCAAGAACAAGAGAGAGAAGAATCAAATCAACAAAATTAGAAATGAAAAAGGAGAGGTTACAACAGACAATGCAGAAATCCAAGGATCATAAGAGACTATTATGAACAAAAACATGGCAATAAAATGGATAACCTGGAAGAAATGAACAGATTCTTAGAAAAGTTCAATCTTCTGAGACTGATCCAGGAAGAAAATAGAAATTATGAAAAATAAAATTACAAGGACTGAAATTGAAGCTGTGAACAGGTATCCCCCAAAACACAAAAGCCCAGGAGCAGATGGTTTCACAGGAGAACACTATCGAACATTCAGAGAAGAGCTAATGCTCAGAGATGAGCATATCCTTCTAAAACTCTTTCAAAAAATTGCAGAGGAAGGAACCCTTTCAAATTCATTCTACAAAGCCACCATCACCCTGATACCAAAAGTAGACAAAACAACACAAGAAAAAGAAAACTACAGGCCAATATCACTGACGAACATAGATGCAGAAATACTCAACAAAATTTTAGCAAACAGAATTCAGCAATACATTAAAAAGCTCATATACCATGATAAAGCTGGGTTTATTCCAGGGATGCAAGGATTCAATATATGCAAATCAATCAATGTGATACACCATATAAGCCAATTGAAAGATAAAAAACATGGTAATCTTAGATGCAGAAAATGCCTTTGACAAAATTCAGTACCCATTTATGATTAAAACTCTTCAAACAATGAGCATAGAAGGTACCTACCTCAACATAGTAAAAGCCATATATGATAAGCCTACAGCAAATTATTCTTAATAGTGAAAAACTGAAAGCATTCCCTCTAAGATCAGGAACAAGACAAGGGTGTCCACTTTTGTCAGTGTTACTCAACATCATTTTGGAATTCCTAGCTACAGCAATCAGAGAAGAAAAGAAATAAAAGGAATCCAGATCTGAAAAGAAGAAGCAAAGCTCTCACTGTTTGCAGATGACACACTACTATACATGGAAAACCCTAAAGATAGTATCAGAAAATTACTAGAGCTAATCAGTGAATTTGGGGCTTCCCTGGTAGCTTAGACAGTAAAGCGTCTGCCTAGTAAAGTCGCAGGATACAAAATCAATACACAGAAATCACTTGCATCTCTGTATACTAACAATGAAAAATCAGAAAAACAAATTGAGGAATCAATCCCATTCATTTCTGCAACAAAAAGAATAAAACATTTAGGAATAAACTTACCTAAGGAAACAAAAGAAATATACACCTACAATTATAAGACGCTGATGAAAGAAATCAAAGACAACATAAATAGATGGAGAGTTTTCCACGTTCCTGGGTAGGAAGAATCAATATTGTGAAAATGACTATACTACCAAATGCAATCTACAATTTAACATCGTCCATATGAATTTACCAATAAAATTTTTCACAGAACAAGAACAAAAAATTTCACAATTCATATGGAAACACAAAAGACCCTGAAAAGCCAAAAGATTCTAGAGAAAGAAGAATGGACCTGGAGGAATCAAACTTCCTGACCTCAGATTATACTACAAAGCTATAGTCATCAAGACTATGGTACTGGCACAAAAACAGAAATATAGACCATTGGAACAAGATAGAAAGCCCCAAAATAAACCCATATACCTATGGGTATCTTATTTTTGACAAAGGAGGCGAGAATGTAAGATGGGGCAAAGACAACCTCTTCAACAAATGGTGCTGGGAAAACTGGACAGCTACATGTAAAAAAATGAAATTAGAACTCTTCCTAACACCATACACAAAGATAAACTCAAAATGGATTAAAGACCTAAATGTAAGACCAGAAAATAAAACTCTAGAGGAAAACATAGCCACAACATTTGATAACATAAATCAAAGCAAGATCCTCTATGATCCACCTTCTAGAGTAATGGAAATAAAAACAAAAGTAAACAAGTGAGACCTGATTAAACTTAAAAGCTTTTGCACAGCAAAGGAAACTATAAGCAAGGTGAAAAGACAACCCTCAGAATGGGAGAAAATAGCAAATGAAACAACAGACAAAGGATTAATTTCCAAAATATACAAGCAGCTCATATAACTCAGTACCAAAAACACAAACAGCCCAATCAAAAAGTGGGAAAAGGCCTAAACAGACATTTCTCCAAAGAAGACATACAGATGGCTAACATGCGAAAAGATGCTCAACATCACTTGTTATTAAAGAAATGCAAATCAAAACTACAATGAGCTATCTTACCTCATACCAGTCAGAATGGCCATCATCAGAAAGTCTACAAACGATAAATGCTGGAGAGGGTGTGGAGAAAAGGGAATGTTCTTCCACTGCGGTAAGAATGTAAACTGATATAGCCACTACGGAATATGATATGGAGATTCCTTGAAAAACTAGGAATAAAACCGCCATATGCCCAGCAAACCCACTGGTAGGCATATACCCTGAGGAAACCCAAACTGAAAAAGACACATGTATCTCATTGTTCACTGCAGTGCTATTTACAATAGCTAAAACATGGAAGCAACCTAGATGTCCATCAACAGATGAATGGATAAAGAAGCTGTGGTACATATATGCAATGGAATATTACTCAGCGATAAAAAGGAATGCATTTGAGTCAGTTCTAATGAGGTGGATGAACCTAGAGCCTATATACAGCATGAAGTAAATCACAAAGAGAAAGATTAATATTGTATACTAATGCATACATATGGAATCTAGAAAACAGTACTGAAGAATTTATTTGCAGGGCAGCAGTGGAGAAACAGAGAATAGACTTATGGACATGGGGAGAGGGGAGGAGAGGGTAAGATGTATGGAAAGAGTAACATGGAAACTTACATTACTATATGTAAAATAGATAGCCAATGGGAATTTGCTGTATGGCTCAGGAAATTCAAACAGGGACTCTGTATCAACCTAGAGGGGTGGGATGGGGAGGGAGTTGGGAGGGAGGGTCAAAAGGGAGGGGATATATGTATATCTATGGCTGATTCATGTTGAGATTTGACAGAAAACAAAGTTCTATAAAAATTAAAATTAAAAATATTAAAAATTAAAACAATTAAAAATATAAATAATTTTTTTCTAAAACTGAACAGAGAATATAAGAAGACAATTCACAGAAAAATATAAATGCTCAAGCCTTTGCACAACTAGAAATTAAAATGAGATACCCTTTTTTCACATGTCAAATTGACAAAGAGTTTGATGACTAACATCACATACAAAAATAAAATCAAAATGGAGTAATGATCTAAATCTAAAACCTAAATGTTTCCTAGAGGGAAACATAAGCAGAACACTCATTGACATAAATTGTAGCAATACTTTTTTGGATCTGTCTCCTACAATGATGGAAATGAAAAGAAAAATAAACAAATGGGACCTAATTAAACTTTTGCACAGCAATGGAAACCATAAACAAAACAGAGACAAACTATGAACTGGGAGAAAATATCCACAAACTATGCTACCAATAAGAGGTTAATTTCTAAAATATACAAACAGCTCATATAGCTTAATATCAAAAAACAATCCAATCAAAAAATGGGCAGAAGACCAAAACAGGCTTTTCTCCAAAAAAGACACACAGATGGCCAATAGGCACATAAAAAGATGCTCAATATAGTTAATCATTAGAAAAATGCAAATCAAAACTACAATGAGATATCACCTCACACTGGTCAGAATGGGCTTCATCAAAAGGTCTACAAATAATAAATGCTGGAGAGGATTTGGAGAAAAAGGAACCCTCTTACACTGTTGGTTGGGATGTATATTGGTACAGCTACTAGGAGAACAGTATGGAAGTTCTTTAAAAAATTGAGAATAGAGTTCTCATATGATCCAGGAATCCCACTCCTTGGCATATATCCACAGAAAACGCATCTGAAAAGATACACAATGTTCACAGCAGCACAATTCAAAATAGCCAAGACATGGGAGCAACCTGAAAGTCCACTGACAGATAAATGGATAAACGTGTGGTATATATATATATATATATAATGAAATATTACTGTTATTAAAACAAGAATGAAATAATGCCATTTGCAGTAACATAGATGACATAGAGATTATCATACTAAGTGAAGTAAACCAGACAAAGACCAGTATCATCTGGTATCACTTATATGTGGAATCTAAAAAACTTGATACAAATAAACATTTACAAAACAGAAACAGATACACATAGAAAACAAATTTATGGTTACCAAAGGGGATGGGAGGTTGGCAGCAAGGGAGGAGGATAAATTAGAGGAGTATGGGATTAACATATACACACCAAATACATAAAATAGGAAAACAAGGACCTAATATATAGCACAGGGAACTACACTCAATATCTTGTAATAACTTATAAAGGAAAAGAAGCTGAAAAAGAATATATATGACTTTGCTGTAAACTTCAAAAATAAAAGTTTGACAACACCTAATGTTACCAAAGGTGTGGACAAACCAGGTACTCTCAAAACTGTCATGGAAATGTACAATCCTTTTGAAGGAGAAATTTAGTAGTATCTGTCAAAATAAGTATTGCATAAACTTAGAAATTATACTTCTAAAAATTCACACTATAAAAATCTAGTTTACAAAGATAGAAGGCAAATTGTTTTCTGTAGCATTGTTAATAACAGCAAAAAAAAAAAAAAAATCTGTAAGGCTAAATGTCCATCAACAGAGAGCTGGCTATATATGATATATCTAGACATACAGATGTACAGAGAGATACTCTATAGAAATGACTATTTTCCCCCTTCTCCATAACATACAATAAAATATTGTGTTTAGATAGGACCTATTGAAGTCTGACAGACTATTTGTCTTATATGAAATAGTCACAGAGAAATAATGCCATTTGAAGTAACATAGAGAGTTGCCTTGAGAGTTCTTATGTTTGCTGGTATTTCTTCACTGATAGGTGATACTAAGATTAGAGTGCCTCTCTGTATCATGTAGCAATTTTTTCTGTTTATATTAGATGCTGAAAAAATATAATTAAGCTTATTAACACTGTAAAGTGAGGTAAAAAAAATGGCCTGAGTTAAAGAACAACTAAAGTAGTTCTGCTTTTCATAAAGTATGAGTTGGTTCAAAAACTGATATTAATTTTAGCTGCAAAGAAACATTTGTCCTAAAAAAAAAAAGAAGAAAGAAAGGACATTTGTCCTTATTAGCTATAGTTTAGATGTGTGGTTGCAGGAGTATCTATTTATGGATAGCTGAGATATTACCCTAGTTAAAGTTTAATCACATATTATTTTTATTAATAAATAATAAGCATCAATGGCAGAAAGTGAAGAAGAATTAAAGAGCCTCTTGATGAAAGTGAAAGAGGACAGTGAAAAAGTTGGCTTAAAACTCAACATTCAGAAAACTATAATCATGGCATCCGGTCCCATCACTTCATGGCAAACAGATGGGGAAACAAACAATGGAAACAGTGACAGACTTTATTTTGGGGGGCTCTAAAATCACTGCAGATGGTGAGTGCAGCCATGAAATTAGAAGATGCTTGCTCCTTGGAAGAAAAGCTATGACCAACCTAGACGGCATATGAAAAAGCAGAGACGTTACTTTACCAACAAAGATCTGTCTAGTCAAACCTATGGTTTTTCCAGTAGTCATTTATGGATGTGAGAGTTGGACTATAAAGAAAGCTGAGCGCCAAAGAATTGATGCTTTTGAACTGTGATTTTGGAGAAGACTCTTGAGAGTCCCTTGGACAGCAAGGAGATCAAACCAGTCAATCCTAAAGGAAATCAATCCTGAATATTCACTGGAAGGACTGATGCTGAAGCTCAAACTCCAATACTTTGGCCACCTGATGCAAAGAACCAACTCAACGGGAAAAACCCTGATGCTGGGAAAGACTGAAGGTGGGAAGAGAAGGGGATGACAGAGGATGAGATAGTCAGATGGCATCACTGACGCGATGGACATGATTTGAGTAAACTCCGGGAGTTAGCAATGGACAGGGTAGCCTGGCGTGCTGCAGACCATGGGACTGCGAAGAGTTGGACACAACTGAGTGACTGAACTGAACTGAATAAACATCAAATCAAGCGAGTGTGTCTGTGCCTAGGTCTTCACCCTTTGGCCAAACCTGCAGATGTAAATCATTTGGTTAAGGCTTCATAAATAAATATACCAGTACCACTGTAGCATTTAACAAGAGCTATTCCAAATGAAGAAAGTAACACAATTATGTGTGTGCTGATGTGTGTAAATTAATATATATTTAAATTAAACATATTAGATTTATTTATTTATAAATTAAGGGCTACCCTGGTGGTTCACTCGGTAAAGAATCTACCAGCAATGTAGGAAACCCAGATTCAATCCCTAGGTTGGGAAGATCACCTGGAGAAGGAAATGGCAACCTGCTTCAGTATTCTTGCCTGAGAAATCCCATGGACAGAGAAGCCTGGTGGGCTACAGTCCATAGGTTGCAAGAGTTGGACACAACTTAGTGACTAAACCACCACCACATATATAAATTATATTAAAAATATATAAGTTAAACTACTACCATATATAAATTAAAAATATACATATATTACACATGTAAAAAATGTTAAAGTATCTGTAAAATTAAATTTAAAAAATTGAATAATTAGCTGGTAACTCCAATTTTGAAATGTTTGTCAAAAGTAAACAGAAGAATTATTCTTCACTCACTTTAACACATTTTGTACCAAGATCCCAGCAACCACTCCCATAGTAGTAGGAAGACTGGCTGCACAAACACCTTCTCGTTTCAGAGTCTTCTCATCAATATTTGCAGCAACTACAAGTGGTGGAGCACACTACATGAAAAGAATTAAAAAATGTGTATTTCAAAAGAAAGGGAAAGAAGTAGTCAATGTTCCAAATAGTATTCCACCACATTCAAGGTTTGGTTTTCCTTTGAACTATAAATATTTTCCCCTAGGAACTCTAGTACTTAACAGTGAAAAATAATAACTCAAAACGAATCACGCGTACCGCAAAACAAGCAGATTCTCCAGGAATTATGAGCTGTATATGCCCTGAAACTGCATTTTCACTGACCCCAGACTCCATCCATGTTTGTCCAAGCTCATTACAAGCCTTAAAAGAAATAAGTGAAAAATAAGAACATTAAAACAAAAAAGTAATTTACCATAAGTTTTTTTCATGAAAAAGTGGAGTTTAACTAAATGAATTACAGAGTTTTTAAAAATAAATTTTAAGAAACAAGAAAACTGTAAATAATGAAATTCCTTAGCAATTGACACTTTCCTTAGAAAAGTAAGCAATAGCATTCAGGTAAGCAGTCAATAAATACCTAATTAAACTGAACTAAAGCATACTGGATTTCTTATTAGATTAATGTAAAACTTCACTTTTCTAAAATAATTTCAGCAACAAGAAACTGCAAAATTTTATTTGCAAAGTTGAAAACACAATAATTCAAAAGAAGAAGAATTCAGTTTTATTTTTGAGAAATCATGTGTGTAAGCTATTTATACATATTTATACATTTACTTATAAGTAACAAAAGTTAAAACCAATGCTGACCAAGAATAAGGCAGTATTATAAGATATTCATTTATTTAAAAAATTGTACATCAGAATTTTCTAGTGTTTAATAGTTTCCTCTACTGGCCTAAGACAGAGTAGGATACTGAAACATATGCCTTACCAGCAAGGCTAGACAGGTCCCCTTAGAATAAATTTCAAAAATAGGATGAGATCACATTAAGAATAAATAAAACACATTATCAAAGGGCTTAAATGCAGAAATACTTTCAGAATGTGGAATATATACTGACAGAATACACAGGAAAATAGTGAGAGGGTAACAGGCAGAAGGCCAGAGGTCTCCAAACAGAGGAGGTAGGCTGCAAGTGTGAGACATTTTTTATCTCTCTCTTATGAGGCAGGAGGAAACGAACTACTGATATATATTTTTTTCCCTTCTCTATACAAATTTAAAAAGAGGTTTCTCTTAAAACACTGTGTTGCTATAATGACACCTGGTTCCACCTGAAATTAATTATTCTCAAACCTTGAGCTAACCAATGCATTTTTCTTATGAAAATGTTTGTCTTAAGCTATGTTAATGTACTATGCATTTACCCCAGACTGTGTCTTCAAGTCCATTTGCTAAAGGCTCAGAACTGACTTGACAAACCAGTATGTTATACGCATACATTGTTCTCTTAATGAAACTATATATTTGTATGGGAATCTGCCTTTTTCAAGATTCATGTCAATCATTTTATGGCCTGGGATGACTCACCTGGTGCCAAGATTATCTCAAAATGCATCTGGCAGGTGAGGGCCCTGGTGCCATTCTCTGAGTTTTGAGACATTTCCTTTCTTTAATTAGCAAACAGCTGCTGCTGCTGCTAAGTGACTTCAGTTGTGTCCGACTGTGTGTGACCCCACAGATGGCAGCCCACCAGGCTGCCCTGTCCCTGGGATTCTACAGGCAAGAACACCGGAGTGGGTTGCCATTTCCTTCTCCAATACATCTAGTAGCTATATATACATCCAGCTAAAGGCTAGCAGTGGGGTATTCTTTCTGCCCCCTTCTGATGTCTATGTCAGAAGCTTTCTCTATCTCCTTATACTTTAATAAAACTTTATTACACAAAAGCTCTGAACTATCAAGCCTCGTCCCTGGCCCCGGACTGAATTCTTCTCCTCCGGAGGTCAAGAATCCCAGCCAAGACCAAGAATCCTGGTGTCTTTTCCAAGTTCAGCAACAACCTTTCAATAGGTAAACCCATGAGTTTAACACAAAAGATACTCACTGTATTTATTGTCATTCGAGCTTCAAAATTATCCACACAGCTAAGAACTAGGTCAACAGGTTTTCCTTCTTCTAATCCACCATTACTAGGCAAAGAAAACAAGTTTTATTGGAAAAAATCAGGACACAAATACAATCTTATTTGTTCAATCAACACATTTAGTCTTTCAGTAAATTTTTGAGCATAATTGTAACATAGAATTTAATATTAAAGACCAAGTATATATTAAGTATTCACTGTTATAAATATCAATAATATTACAGTATTACTTAAACTGTAAAGATGTACAGGGGTACCAGAAATATAAACTGTGTTCACAAAAATTACCATTTCTCTGTCAGCTTTTATAGACTTTTATTCATGTTTCACTACAAATGTAAATGTAACAAAAGTTAATTGAATATAATTTCAATAGTTTAGGTCTGCAGAAAACCATATTCAGATAGAAATATAACCTATAACACAGAACTTATAATGGAGGCCCCTTGCTATATCATAATAACAGACATTTTGAGGCTTATTTTTTATTTTGTTGTTACTATTGTTTAATGGACCATATATACTATTTACTGAGCTCCCACTATATAAAACTTACACAAAATATTAACTATTTTAAAAATAAAATATATATCAACCTTCTCATTGAATTAATTGATAGATTTTCTAATACTGAAAGTGAGATGGACATGGTGTGCAAAATACTCATAAATAAAATTTTACCTTATTCTATTCATGAAATGTTCAAAGTTTTCTACTGTGGTTATATTGTAGTTGTGTACTTCAAAAAGAACATCAGGATTAATGTTCCTAAAGGGAAAAGAGAATGATTATAAAAACGACAAGTAGAACAGTAAAATAAAGCAAGAAAAAGCACTAAAAAGAGCTAAAGATCATTTAACAGATATTAGAGAAACAGAATTCAAGCAATTCAAAGAAAATCCAAAGTCCTCTTCTACCTCTTTCATCCCACTGCAAGGACCAAGTTCAAAACATGTAGAGTGTCAGAAGGATTACAAAAATATTCCCACAGTCTCAGTTCAGTTCAGTCACTGAGTCGTGTCCGACTCTTTGTGACCCCATGAACCGCAGCACGCCAGGCCTCTCTGTCCATCACCAACTCCCGGAGTCGACCCAAACCCATGTCCATTGAATCAGTGATGCCATCCAACCATCTCATCCTCAGTCGTCCCCTTCTCCTCCTGCCCCCAATCCCTCCCAGCAACAGAGTCTTTTCCAATGAGTCCGCTCTTTGCATCAGGTGGCCAAAGGATTGGAGTTTCAGCTTCAACATCAGTCCTTCCAATGAACACCCAGGACTGGTCTCCTTTAGAATGGACTGGTTGGATCTCCTTGCAGTCCAAGGGACTCTCTAGAGTCTTTTCCAACACCACAGTTCAAAAGCGTCAATTCTTCTGTGCTCAGCTTTCTTCACAGTCCAACTCTCACATCCATACATGACCACAGGAAAAACAATAGCCTTGACTAGATGGACCTTTGTTGGCAAAGTAATGTCTCTGCTTTTTAATATGCTGTCTAGGTTGGTCATAACTTTCCTTCCAAGGAGTAAGCATCTTTTAATTTCATGGCTGCAATCACCATCTGCAGTGATTTTGGAGGCCCCAAAAATAAAGTCTGACACTGTTTCCACTGTTTCCCCATCTATTTCCCATGAAGTGATGGGACCAGATGCCATGATCTTAGTTTTCTGAATGTTGAGCTTTAACCTAACTTTTTCACTCTCTTCTTTCACTTTCATCAAGAGGATCTTTATTTTTTATTCACTTTCTGCCATAAGGGTGGTGTCATCTGTATGCTGCTGCTAAGTCGCTTCAGTCGTGTCCGACTCTGTGCGGCCCCATAGATGGCAGCCCACCAGGCGCCACCATCCCTGGGATTCTCCAGGCAAGAACACTGGAGTGGGTTGCCATTTCCTTCTCCAATGCATGAAAGTGAAAAGTGAAAGTTAAGTTGCTCAGTCGTGTCCAAATCCTAGCGACCCCATGGACTGCAGCCTACCAGGCTCCTCTGTCCATGGGATTTTCCAGGCAAGAGTAGGGGTGGGGTGCCATTGCCTTCTCCTGTCATCTGTATATCTGAGGTTATTGATATTTCTCCCAGAAATCTTGATCCAGCTTGTGCTTCCTCCAGCCCAGCGTTTTTCATGATGTACTCTGCATATAAGTTAAATAAGTAGGGTGACAATATACAGCCTTGACGTGCTCCTTTTCCTATTTGGAACCAGTCTGTTGTTCCATGTCCAGTTCTGACTGTTGCTTCCTGACCTGCATATAGGTTTCTCAAGAGGCAGGTCAGCAGCTCTGGTATTCCCATCTCTTTAAGAATTTTCCACAGCTTATTGTGATCCACACAGATGTGCTGGGAATTAAGCTTTTATTACCTCTGTTAACTACACAGTTCAGTCTAACAAAAGAGCTTCTTTGCTTCTTATTCAATTCAGTGCAAGAACGTTTAGGAACATAAAGAAACATCCCAGAGTATGAGCTGCCAAACTAGGTCCCTTGGGCCAAATCTGACTACCACCTTGCTACATTTTTTTGTAAGGTCTGCAAACTAAGAGTAGTTTTTATATTTTTAAATGGCTGCAAGAAAAGAAAAAAATCAAAAGAACAACAATATTTCATGATGTGAAAATTATAAGAAATTTAAATTTTAGATTCCATAAATAAAGTTTTATTGGGGCACAGTTTTGCTCATTTACTTTTATACTGCCTATAGCTACTACAACTGTTTAGCTGAGCAGTTTTGACAAAGACCATATGGCCCTCAAAGCCTAAAATATTTACTATCTAACCTTATAGAGAAAAAGGCTGCCAACCCATATCTTTATGCATAAGTGAAACCAGCATTTTTATACAGGAAAATTCAGTTCCATTTATAAGTTAGGTGACTGAATACATACAGGAAGATTTCACCAATTTCACTGCCTTCAACTGCTATTCCATTTACCTCAAAGTATGTTCTGCTGCTTGAACTTTACTTAATCCTGCTTGATGAGGTTGGAAGAAAAGTCTATTCATATTGGCCAGTTCCACCTTGTCATAGTCAAAGAGTAGCAACTAAAATGAAAATAGTGGTAATCTGATGAAAAGTGTACCAAAAAAGGAAATAAAAATAACGAACTAGTCAGCTAGTTAAAATCTGATAGGTTTAACTCTTTAACAGTAATAATATTAACTAACTTTGAAAAACTAGATGTCATATATTAACTCATTTAAGGATCACATGCAGTAAGTATATAGGTATTCTCCTCATTTTAGAAATAATACAACTAGGGTACTTGCCCAACAGCTACTCAGCTAATATGTAGTAAACATGGGATTCAAACTGAGGCATTCTCTGCTGTACTGCCCCTCTAAATGATTATATCAAAAATTAATGTTCACTGCACTTCATGACAATTTTTTACAAACTGTGCCAAAATCTTACTTCATTCCAATTATTGGCCAAAAGCTAGCCACCCATTAGATAAATGAAAATTTTAAATAAGATTTAAAAAATGCTATAACTTAAAACCATGGTATAATACAATGCCTTTCATGAATATGGAACTAAATATACTCACGACATGGCTCAAACATTATTCCAAACAGAATGATTAACCAGTTAATTTATATTTCCTACTATATACTTAGGCATGATAGCATTTGTCAAACCTATTCACCCAACTTTAAAATGGCCAAAAGATCCATTTCCTATCAGTAAGAGCTGGTTGAACTCAAAGATATCCAAAGTCCTTTCTTTTTTTATTATCTAAAATTAAATTTTTATTGGATGAGACTCAGAGTAGACTAGACATGGCAGGGGAAAAAGAGGATCCATGAACATGAATGCACAGCAATGCAATTTATCCAGAGTGAAGAAAAAAAGAACCAAAAAAAATTGATCCTCTAGACCTATGGAATAATTCAAAGCAGTGTAAAAGTGATATACTTTGCTATCATTGCCAAAGTCACTTCTTTATCTAAACTTCTGTGACTTTGTGATACAATTCTCAGTGTTCCAAATCTAACAATAAAAACAAAAATGGGATGTTCTTCTTCTCAATACAAAAACTAAAGAAAGTTAACCCAGCCCTTAGTATCTTGCTAGAAAAGACATCACTTATATTCTCTATAACTTTCTAACCCTACTTAGTCTCTTCAAAATTTGGTTTATTTAAGCTTATTCAAACAGTATTTATTAGGTCAGGCCAAGTATTAAGTTTGAGTTTCAGCCTCATAGCTATATGAGTAAATTGTAGTAAATCCTAAATTTGAGGACAGGAGGTGTAAGTTGTAACTGTCAATAATTAGCTCTGATCCTGGGTAAGTCACTTTAACTGTTTAGGTCTGTATCCTCATTTGTAAAATAAGGCAGTTGATCTAGATCTGGTTATCCAAGGTACCCCAGGAACTCAGGAAATTTTCAGGGATAAGAAGTGGGCTCTGGATCTCCAATCCTCCATTTCCCTACTTAACCACATGAAACAGCTTCTTGTTTCTCTGTTTTATACATTGAAGAAAGAGTTCTGAATCTAACCTATGCAGATTCTTAGCTTACAAACTTGAGTGCACTTGGAATCACTGTATTTAAAAATACAGATGTGTGGGTCTTATTCCCAGAGGTTCTGATTACCTATTATGGGGTGCAGTCTGGACATAAGAACTTTTTTTTAACATCCCAGGTGATTCTAACTACAGCAATATCATCTGGAGTTTGTGTTAAAATACAGATTCTGATTCAGCATGTCTTGAGTGGGACCTGGGAATCTTCAATTTTAACAAGCTCCCAGGTGATTCTGGGACCAGACTGAATAAGCAGTTCTGGGCGGTGGAGCCTGGTGGGCTGCTGTCTATGGGGTCACACAGAGTCGGACACGACTGAAGTGACTCAGCAGCAGCAGCAGCAGCAAAGCATAGTCACTGGAATATCATCAGAGCCACCTGGGAACTTACAGGTCCATCTGAAACCTACAGAATCAAAACCACTGGGTTAGAGTTCAGCAATCTATGTTTTAATAAGCCTTCCAAGTGATTCCAGTGCACACACAAACCAAAGACCCACAGATCTTCATGATCTCTACCACCCTTGGTCAATCAACCAGGGCATGTCAGATATAAGCAATTGTTGACAGGCATTTATAAACTTCTTGAAAGATATTAAAATGTTTATAAACATTTTTAGTACTTTGGTGTTGTCTTTTCTATATTGATAAATAAGTGCCAATTTTGAAACCACTTTAAGAATCTGGGGCATGGAATGGACCAATATATTAAAGAGCATTGATAAAGCAAGCATTTTCCCACAAAGTTTATCAAAATGATATACAATTGTGGAAAACTTTTATATTCAACCACTATCTAACATCATGGACTTTAGATTTATAAATATAAGAATGGTCCACTGATTTCTGGTATAAAGTCAACTTTTCCTTCCTCCTCACAATCATAATCTAAATCAATTTTAGAAAAAAGTAAGGAACTTCCTGGTGCTCCAGTAGTTAGGAATTGGTGCTTTCACTGCCATAGCCTCAGAGTTCAATCCATGGTAAGGGAACTAAAATCTCACAAGCCTCACAAGCATAACCAAGAAAATTTAGGAAAAAAAAAAAAAAATGCCTGAGTTAAAAAAAATCTGGAGCATTCAGCAGTTCAATTTAAAGAGTAAGAAAGACACATGCTTTCTAGTTTGTCTTGTAAATAAGAAGTTTTTTTAAAAAATTTGGAGGATGTTTCAGTGTTTCACTACACACTTTTTCAATTTAACAGCCTTCTTTCCTAAACGTCTTTAATCAAAACACTTAAGTCCAAATTGTTTATACATTATCCCAAACAAAAAAGTTCCTGAACACAATCAGACAGTCCTTATTTAATCAGCAGCAATATTAGTTTCCTCTTGGGTGGGTTTATGTCTTAACTGGGGTAGAAAAAAACAATCTGAATAAATACACCACAAATCAATATGCCATTAATAAGGAGAAAAAAAAAATCCTAGTTTGTACCTTATTTACTCCACAAGTGAATGGGTTCTGAATACGACAGAAAATGAGAAATGCTTTTACCTTACCAATGCCACATCGTGTCAGCATTTCAGCAGTCACACTGCCAACTCCACCAACACCTACTATTGCTACAGTAAAGGTACGGATTTTCTGTAAAATGCAAAATTATATATGTGTTGGTTAATAATTCTTCACTGAAAATGTCATTGAAAATTATTTTCATTTACTGAAATCATCTTCAAAAATTTGGAAGAGTTTGTCATACCTCATAGTCGCTCACAATTCCCATTCGTTTCAAAGCCATCAGGCGGCTTAAAAAAAAGGAAAAAAATGTTTTAAAGTTTACAGTATTCTAATTAATAGTGACATAGGTTAACATACATCATCATAGAAAATAAACTTTAAGAGAAGAAACAGTAAGGGAAGTGGGGGTGGGAAGAGAAATCTTTCAGTTAATTTTTACCAGATGAAACTAAATCACCTCAGCAATTTTAAAAAGCACGGATGCCCGAATATCCTCCAAGACAGAGCCTGTGCAATAAGATTGTTTTTAAAGTTCCTCATACATTCAGTCTAATGTGCAGTGAAGATTGAGACCTACTGACTGAAATGTTAAGTTTCCAGATGAGAATGGGTCAAAGTGAAATTTCAGCATTTTCCCATGCTTATTAGTTTACGTAAATATTTAATGTTTGATTCAGATTTAATATTTAACATCAGAATAACCTCATGACTGGAATTCTATTGACTTGTTGCCTCTGCCCACAGTGGTAAGTCTTTTAGTAAACACCTTTATTCCAAAGACTCTAAGAGGTACTTTAGATATCTAGTTACTGCTAGTCTGTTACCTTCTTCAGTCACCAAGCCAATCAAACTTTGGATGGGAGGCCTAACAATCTGTTTTGCTCCCCAAATGATTGTGATGCACACTAAAGTTTGAGAACCTTTACTGTAGATTACTTAATTTATTCTCTTGTTATGGTTGGAAGAACATCTTCCCAAAGCTTTGTAAAGAGTAAATTTTGGAACGTAAATTTTGAGAACTTGTATGTCTGAAATGTTCTTTACCTAACTTCTTAAAAACGTTTTATCAAAATTCTATTCTTAGAAATATAAAATGACAAACTGAAGGGTATATAATTGTTGAAAGCTATACCTATACACACACACTCTTAGTTGATAGTTTAACTAGATACATAATTTTACACTAGAAACAATTTTCCTTCAAAATTTCTAACATGATTTCTAGTTTCTGAAACTTCAAAATGTGCCTTAGAGTGAAACTATTCTCATCAATTGTGCTGAGTACTTACTGGACTCTTTCCAATCAGAAATGTATTTAAGTTGTAGAAAATTTCCTTGAAGAATGTGGTGACTTCTTTGGTTGGTTGGTTGGTTTTTCCTGAACTTTCTGAAGCCCCTATTATTTGGAAGTTGGACCACTTGGACTAGTCCTCTACTTGTAATGTCTTTCCTCTATTTTCCATTTAGTTTTCTGCTGTTCTCTGGATTTCTTTCAATGTTATTTTCTTTTATTGAGATTTTCACTTTTGTTATCATTCTCCATTTGCAAGAATGATTCTTTTCGTAGTACTCTGTCCTGTCCTATTTCATTTATACATATATCTTTCTGAAAATATTAATGATCATGTTGGGGTTGCAGTTCCCTTATATAGTCTATTAATTTTGTTTTCTTCCTTTCACATTAGGAGGTTCTCTCATCCTTTCTGCTCATATTTAAAAGTCAGACACTAATAAAGGCAAGGATGTGGGCGCTGCTTATTTGACTTTGGGCTTCACTATAGCGTGATCTTGGAGAAGGCAGTGGCAACCCACTCCAGTACTCTTGCCTGGAAAATCCCATGGACGGAGGAGCCTGGTGGGCTGCAGCCCATGGGGTCGCGAAGAGTCGGACACGACTGAGCAACTTCACTTTCACTTTTCACTTTCATGCATTGGAGAAGGAAACGGCAACCCACTCCAGCATCCTTGCCTGGAGAATCCCAGGGACGGGGGAGCCTGATGGGCTGCCGTCTATGGGGTCGCAGAGAGTCAGACACGACTGAAGCGACTTAGCAGCAGCAGCAGCATAGCATGATCTGGCTGGGCTGTTTAGTTGAGAAACCCACAATGTCAGTGTCTCTCAGTCTTTCTTCTTGGCACTCTCAGATTCCCTACAGAAGAATCTTTCAATTTCCAGCCTGAAAAGTCTTTAAGCTGATCAGTTTTGGGAGCAGCAAGGCTGGGAGTCCTAGCATTCAGTATGTAAACATTTAGTTAATTCCCTTCCTTCAGGCATGAAGACTTGCTTTAATTATTAATAGAAATACTCTATTTTACTCTCTAATGAGTAAATCTCTAGTAGTCTCTCCTGACAGAGAAGAGGCATTTGCCTCGCTACTCAAAGTGAAACAATGAACTTGGGCTGCTTCTTCAACAGATTTTCAGCCATCTCATTTAGTCCTACCTTAAGCCCTTCTTGAAAGACCTATGCCTGTTCTTGAGCTTTGAGAGAATTCTATTGTATGAGTCGGGTTGCAGGCTTTAGAGTGAATTTCTTGGATCCTTTAAATCAGGATCATCTATTAGTCATCTGTCCCTTTGTAGTTTCTAAAACTGTTTTACTATAATCATTCAAGTACAGAGACTCACCCATCCCCCAATTATTAACAGAAACTCTATTTTTCCCCCAGTGGCGATTTATTTCTTTTATTTTTTTTTATTCCTTTTAAAAAATTATTCCTTTACTTTCATTTCACTGAGATTGGGTAGACAGTGATATATGTCTGTGATCAATCTGCCTCTTTACCTTGATGCTGTCTTTAATCTTTATAAATAATCCTGAGAAGAATGCATTGCTGGAGAAGGAAATGGCAACCCACTCAAGCATTCTTGCCTGGGAAAGCCCATGGAACATGGACAGGACTTAGCAACTAAACAACAATAACAACATCCAATTGTTCCAGCAACACTTGTTGCAAAAACAATCCTCTCCATAAATTGCTTTGGTAACTTAAAAATCAATTGACCATATTTATATGGGTCTTTTACCAGACTTTCTATCCTAGTCCATAGAAATATTTGTCTAGCTTTATACTTATATTATAGTCTTATTCTCTGCAACTTTAAAATGAAATTTTAAAATAAAGTTTCTATTCCTTAAAAAAAAAAAGAATACATCACAACCTCCTTTCATAAATGGGGCCAGCTGGGGGAAAGGGAGGGGAAATTCAGGTTAATTAACTTGCCCAAGATCAGTTAAATGGCAAACAATTATTCAGAGCTGGGTTTTGGAGCTAGTATTTAAAACCAGGTTTTCTAATTTTAAAGACTCTGCTCACCTTTTCATTTAGTTAACATGCTTCTAATTATATTCCTTACCACACAATTTTACAGTTACTTGTGTTGATCATTATTCTACAACCATTGAATCTCCCAAATTAAAGCAAAAGGTCTTTGAGGGTCAGGAACTTTGTATTTCAAAATGTCACTTGATGAAATTAAAATAACGTAGAATACCTACAAATCCCTCTATATTTTTCTGATAATCATGTGCTGTGCTTTATCATAATTCTTACCACTTATACTGTAATCCCAAGTTTACCTTTGTATCTCACACTTATCTGGTAACCTCTGGAAGGAAATGATCATGTCTTTGTATTCCCAGTGTCTGTGCAAATAATAAATGGTAAATAACATTATTCAGGAAGGCTGGAAATGAAAAGGTGCTCACTAAATATGTGCTGAATGTACAAGAATTCAAAAAATAAGGCTGACCTTATCAAGTTTCCATGTACTAGTACAGAGCTTTGGGTGTCAACTGCCATCTCCAAAATAGCAGTTTTAATAAAGACAAAATGGTACAAATAAGACAGAAAATACTAAATGTTTAAATTTGAGTACTGAAAGATTTGTGGTTACTATAATGTCAAGTAATTGTTTCACATTAAAATGATGTCTGAAAGATGATTCTAAATATATGATTCACATTCCTTTGCTTTTCTCAGAGGGAGCATTTCAAAATTTTCATTTTTAAAACTGAAAAATGCTTAAGCATGCTAAATGGAATGAAAGTGACTAATGCTCAGTCATGTCTGACTCTGTCACCTCGTGGACTGTACCCCACCAGGCTCTTCTGTCCATGGAATTCTGCAAGCAAGAATATTGGAGTGAGTAACCATTCCCTTCTCCAGGGGATCTTCCCCCCAACACAGGGATCAAACCCGGGTCTCCTGCATTGCAGGCAAATTTTTTACCATCTGAGCTAGGAGAGAAGCCAAATGGAATAGTTACTACTTATTCTGATTAATGAGATGGTAAACCTTTCACATGTGCCAAGTAAAATACACGCACTATCGTCAATTATATCTCAAAACTGAAAGAAAACAAAATTTTTGTTAATGTAGTAAGATAAATGAGAGAAAAGCAAGAATCTGGCATGATTTAATTTAATGTAGGTTAAAATAAACTGTTCTGTAATTACAGAACAATTATAATTTTGGTCAGGTTTTCTACGACAAATAATATTGTAATTAACAGCTTTGTGGCTAAATACTGTGTCTGCATTTTACGTTGCAATATATATGAAGTGAAGTCGCTCAGTCATATCCAACTCTTTGCGACCCCATGGACTGTAGCCTACAGGTTCCTCCGTCCATGGGATTTTCCAGGAATGAATACTGGAGTGGGTTGCCATTTCCTTCTCCAGGAGATCTCCCCAACCCAGGGATTGAACCCGGGGCTCCCGCACTGTAGGCCAATGCTTTACCATCTGAGCGACCAGGGACGTCGTACACACACACGCACACGCACACACACGCACGCACGCACGCATGCACGCACCCTAAGACATTTACTGAGGCTTTATGTCATAAACCTTTCTTTAAAATCCAAAATTCTGCTCTTTGAAGGGAAAGAGCACCAATAATACCTTTCCTGTTTCACCTATTCTACAACTGTCCAGTTTTTAGCCACACTACTTAATAGCTTATTTATTTTTACTGGGGAGACAGCTCCATAGGAACTTTGGAGCAAAACAAACCTAATGGCAGTACAAGCCTTTTTAGCTACTGTTAGCTCTATGGCTTGAAGCAGGTCACAGCACCTCGCTAAGCCTAATTTATCTCACCTATAAAATGGGGGTAAAATGACAGCAGCAATCTCCAAGGGTTGCAGTGAAGAGGAAAAGTGACAATGCATACAAAGTGTTTAGCGGGTGGTGAAAGTTCAGTAACTGTTACTATAATGCCTAGCATCGAAAGCTCTATTCTAAGAACTTTACATATACTTGTATTTTCAATATTCACAACTCCACAAAAAGAGATACTACAAGCAAGAAAGTGAAGGTACAGAACTCTCATCAGGTTACTCAGTTGTTAAGATTTGACTCCAGTCTGGGCCTAGGGTCCTTACCTCAATCACTACCCTACATTCAACTACTACCCTATATTCAACCTGCTGAATTAACAAAATCTTGGGAAATGAAGAAAGGAGAGGTACAGATAGGACTAGTGAAGTCCAAAGGTTTTAGAGCTAATCTAGCTGTTTCCACCACACTAATTTAAGAAACACAGAAGACTCTATGAAGCTCCCAAGTTTAGCTTAGCAGGCTTTACATTTGGTGTCCTAGTTTGAAAGTTTCTACTATCAGTTTCATGCTGAGCGAGGAAGACTAAAAGAGGTAGGGGCGGCAGGAAACCGGATCTGTGTCCTCAGCAAGCACAAGAGCAGCACCATATGGCTGATTTAGTTGAGTTTTTTGTTTTTTTTTAAAGAGAAAGAACACCTTTTGACCAAGACTAAGACTTGGCCTTGCTCGTTTGGAAATAAGATCCTAGAAGAAGAAAAGGGAGGTGTGAGCTGTCAGCTGGACAGCGGCGGGAAGAGCCTCACTTCTGACCATCTGGAGACCGTGACCTCGCCCCTCTTCCGGCCCCGACCCGTCACGCACGTCACCTGTAGGGGTTGGAATCCACCACCTCGGAGCTCATATTTTCAATGCGGGCCCGACCGCCTCCTCCGTCGCCGCTCCCCAGCCCGCGGCGACTTCTCTCCTGGGCCAGTTCCCGCTCCAGCTCTTCGATCCGCTGCTGCAGCCGTTCCACAGACTCGGCCATGGCTGGGACCCCGGCCGCCAGCGCTCCCAGCCCCGGCCGTCGCCGTCGTCGCCGCCCCACGCTGCTGGACTGCTGGCCTGCTGGCCCCGGGAGGGATATGTGGAGAGTCACCTTGCTGCGGCTTTCCCAGCCCACAAACCTGGGGAAGCGCTCCCAGCGTGCCCCGGACCGACACGTCTCGGCCGCTCCTGCGGGTCTCCCAACGGGCCACTTCCGGTGCGTGGCAGTCAATGGTCCGCCTCAGGGAAAAAAAAAAAAAAAAGCCCCCTACTTTCCCTCTTCGACAGGGCCTAAGAGTCCAGGGAGCCTCAGGGCCCGGGTCATAAGTGTCCAGAACCAGCGGCCTGCGATGTTGCCTTTCCAACCTGGCGGCCAGGAAAAACCCCAGAATCTTTTATTCCTAGGCTCGAGGTCTTGACGGGCTCTTTTCTGCACCGGACCCGGTAGGTCTTCCGCCTGCCAGTGCTTTCAATTTGGAGATGGACCAGGCCTCGGCGTTCTAATATGCTCTTGTGACTAACGTGACTTCTTTAGAATTGAGATCTCCAACTCTGAGGCTGACTGAAAAGTTTATATTCGAACACACAAGGCCCTTCTAGCATTTCCTGAGTAGAGCCCAAGTCCAGGAGACAGCTGGCAGTGCTGCCGGCCAGCGGCCTGGCGATGTGTAATTGGCTGGAGCCGCGGGCCCGCCTCCACCTGGGCGTCTCGGTCTCGCCCCTGTCTGTGGAGTGGCGTTCTCCTAGACATACCGGATCCCAGGAGTCTAGTGAGTTCTGTGACTCTGTGGTCTGAAGCGGCAGCGTAGATCATGGAAACCGCTGCCTCCCGCGAGCCCAACACTATCGAAGTGCTGCCCCAGCACAAGTTCGACTGCAGGTCTCTGGACGCCTACCTACACCAGCACTTGCCCGGCTTTGGGACCGAGCCCGAGGCCAAGCTGACGGTTGCCCAATACAGGTATCGACCCCAGCCTTCTCCAGCAGAAACAAATCTGTACCTTGTGCTTTTCTTCCTCTGGCCCTGGGTGGCTTTCCAGTTTCTTCCACCCTGTTTCTTTTTTCCGCAGTGACCTACTCTGCCGGCGGGAGCTGCTGTCACTGGCTCCTGCGTTACATTCTGAGTGTTTCCAATTCCAGCGCGGTAATGGAAGCACTATAACGTTCACGGTTCCAGCTATGAGAAGGAATCTTTGTTAACAGCTATATACTTTGAGAATTCACTGAGGCAGTTAAAGCTGGAAGCTCTGTGTGATACAGAGAGGCCGTTCGCTCAACCTTTGTTCTATAACCTTTTTTTCCCAGAGAAGTGGATGTAATTCCATTCACACTGGCCATATTCTTAGAGGCTGAGTTAATGGTACCAGTTGGGGGATCCGAATTCTTATCCTAGATATTCCATTTAGCAAATCACAGCACCACTTTGGGCTTTAGTTCTTTTGAAATGGGGAATGGAACTAGATGACGGTGCTGAGAGTACTGTCTGTTCTCCACAGTGAATCTGCCTCTAGTCTGATGTTGTTGTATAACAGAAGGTAATTTACAAATAGACTTTGCTCTAAAAATAGCATCTTGATAAACACAGAACTATAGACGCAATCCTGGCTTCCAGAAGAATTAGGTGTGTCACTTACTGACTGGAATGACAAGTTTCATAACCTGTAATCAATACTTGCCTGCTCTGTATAATCCTGATAAATGAAGTAATATAGATGAAAGGGCTTAATGTTGTAACAGCACTGTTTACCACTGGCCTTATCACAGGGGTTTATATTCCTTTACTACTGATTTCAGAGAAATTAAAAATAGTGGAAAGGTGATGGATCAGAGAGGGTTTGACGATGTAAAAATAAAAAGCACCATGTGGAATTCCCTAGCTGTCCAGTGGTTAAGACTCAGTGCTTTCACTGCTGGGGCCATGCAGTGGCCAAATTAAACAACAACCAAAAAGTAAAAGGCACTGTGTCACATAGATATTATAGGATGAAGCAGCAAGTGGAATGAAAAATGGCAGAGGTTTCTAGCCTGAAGACTTGGGTTGTAAACAAACTAATAGATCAAAGTTCAAATCAGCTGGACAAGTTATTTAACTCTTTTGAGCATTGAATCCCCCTTTGGCAAAGTGGAGATAATATTTATCTCCTAGGGTTGTTTGAGAATTATCTAACTGAAAGTTAATTCTGAATTAAGTTGAATGTTAAATCAGAATTGTGCTTGATAAATGGAATAACTAGTATAGAACTAGTTAGATAGATAGTATAGAAGTATAGATGGTATAGAACTATTCCCACAGAGAATATACATTTATTTCCAGGACAATTGAAAAGTTTATAAAAATTGAAGAAATGTTAGGCCACAAAAGAAGTTTCAAAAATTCAAAGCCACCATTCTTAAAAAAAATTCAGAATATAAATGCCAAAAGTTTAGAAATCAAAAGAGGATAGCTAATGAACACATTTTAGAAACTAATTGATATACAAATTAAAGAGCCAATAGTCTACAGAAAATAATGGAGTTTATCAAATTTCAGTATGCAAAAATCAATTGAATTTCTCAACTTTAGCGACAAAAATGTAAAGATATAAATTTCAGAAAGATGAAATTAATAATAGCATCAGAAATATAATTTTCTCAAACATTAATAAAATATTTGCAAGACCTTTGTAGAAGAAATTATAAAACTATTAGAACCTTAGAACTAAATACAATGAAAGATGCCATGTTCATGAATAGGAGAATTGTATGTTTCTCTTTTTTTTTTCCCAATTGTTATGTAGATTCAGTGCAATGACACTCACAGTCTTAATTTTTCCCCTAATTCGAAAAATTACTCCTAAATTGTATGTGCAAGAGCAAAGGGCTAAAAATAAAGGAAAATACGCCTGAGGAAGAACAAAGTGGGAAATGTGAGTTAAGATGGCTTACTTTTTCACAGAGATAGACAAATCAATAAAACAGAAGAGAGAATCCACAAAAATACCCACATATTTATAGAACTTTGACATATGACAGTGCTGGCACTGAGAATCAGTCTTTAGAGAGTTGGAGGGAGAAGAGATCTTTCAGTAAATTTTACAGGGATAATTATTATGTATATGAAAAAAAATTGAAATTAGACCCTTTCCTTACTCTACCTTACTCAGTTCTAGGTGGACTACAGAGGAATGGTAAATGGCAAAACTATAAACATTTGGGGACTTCCCTGGTGGTCCAGTGGTTAAGAATCCATGTTGCAGTGCAAGGGACACTGATTCAGTCCCTGGTGCAGGAAGTTCGCACATGCCTCAGAGCAACAGAGCCAGAGCACCACAACTACTGAGCCTCTGCTCCAGCACCCAGGAGCTACAACTACTGAGCCTGCAACAAAGAGTAGCCCCCCTCTCGCCACAACTAGAGAAAGCCCATGTGCGGCAGCAAAGACCCACCACAGTTAAAAAATAAATAATAAAAACATAATCTCTTAAACTGTAAACATTTGAAGACATATAGACGCTCTATAGACTGTGGAGTAGAGAATAAAGTCTTTAAAAAGACAGAAGTGCAAACTGTGAAGGAAATGACTGGAAGAATCCTTCAAATGAAATTATAGATGAAAATATTTTCAATGTATAGAATGGATAAAAGATTAACCTCCAGAACATATGAAGAACTGCAATAGCTCAACAGAAAAATGAGCAAAAGACTTAAAGACACTCAGCCTCATTACACTGTAATAATTGGGGAAAATGCAAGTTAAAATGACAAGATACCATCTCATAGCATAATTTTTGACTTTTTTTAAAATATAAATTTATTTGTTTTAATTGGAGGTTAATTACTTTACAATATTGTATTGGTTTTGCCATACATCAATGTGAATCCGCCACAGGTATACACGTGCTCCCCATCCTGAACCCCCCCTTCTTCCTCCCTCCCCATACCATCCCTCTGGGTGGTCTCAGTGCACCAGCCCAAGCATCCAGTATCATGCATTGAACCTGGACTGGAGATTCATTTCATATATTGTATTATACATGCTTCGATGCCATTCTCCCAAATCATCTCACCCTCTCCCTCTCCCACAGAAACATAGGCAAAACACTCTCCGACATACATCACAGCAGGATCCTCTATGACCCACCTCCCAGAATATTGGAAATAAAAGCAAAAATAAACAAATGGGACCTAATTAAACTTAAAAGCTTCTGCACAACAAAGGAAACTATAAGCAAGGTGAAAAGACAGCCTTCAGAATGGGAGAAAATAATAGCAAATGAAGCAACTGACAAACAACTAATCTCAAAAATATACAAGCAACTCCTGCAGCTCAATTCCAGAAAAATAAACGACCCAATCAAAAAATGGGCCAAAGAACTAAATAGACATTTCTCCAAAGAAGACAAACAGATGGCTAACAAACACATGAAAACATGCTCAACATCACTCATTATCAGAGAAATGCAAATCAAAACCACAGTGAGGTACCATTTCACACCAGTCAGAATGGCTGCGATCCAAAAGTCTATAAGCAATAAATGCTGGAGAGGTGTGGAGAAAAGGGAACCCTCTTACACTGTTGGTGAGAATGCAAACTAGTACAGCCACTATGGAGAACAGTGTGGAGATTCCTTGAAAAACTGGAAATAGAACTGCCTTATGACCCAGCAATCCCACTGCTGGGCATACACACCGAGGAAACCAGAATTGAAAGAGACACGTGTACCCCAAAGTTCATCGCAGCACTGTTTATAATAGCCCAGACATGGAAACAACCTAGATGTCCATCAGCATATGAATGGATAAGAAAGCTGTGGTACATATACACAATGGAGTATTACTCAGCCATTAAAAAGGATACATTTGAATCAGCTCTAATGAGGTGGATGAAACTGGAGCCTATTATACAGAATGAAGTAAGCCAGAAAGAAAAACACCAATACAGTGTACTAACACATATATATGGAATTTTTGACTTTTTTTTGAAAAAAAAAAATCATAATATCAAGCAGAATATGAGATAACAGGGACTCATCCACTATTGGTGAGGGTGGCACCCTGATGCTGGGAAAGATTGAGGGCAGGGGGAGAAGGGGTTGATGGAGGATGGGATGATTGGATAGCATCACTGACTCAACAAACATGAGTTTGGGCAAACTCGGGGAAATAGTGAAGGATAGGGAAGCCTGGCAAGCTGTAGTACATAGGGTCACAAAGAGACTTGATTTAGTGACTGAACAACAACACAACAACCTTGGAAAACAATTTGGCACAATCTTGTAAAGATAAAATGGGAAGATATACAAGCTGCGTGACAAAGCATTTCTATTCCTAGTTGTATACTCCTAGGAATTCTTGTACTGGGGTATCACGAGATAATCTACAAAAATCTTTGCACTGTTTGTGACAGTAAAAATAGAGTAATAAAACAACATTAAGGAATGGGTGAATAAATTATAGTATATTCACATGAAGAAACACATAGAGCAGTGAAGATTATTCAACTGCAGCTATATAAATCAACACAGAAATAAGAACTGGACAAATAAACAGTATATTGTTTAAGGGAATAAACTTCAAGGGAATGATAAATGTAAAAATCAAAATGGTAGTTACTCTAAAGAGAGAGACAGTGGTGGTCCAGTGGTTAGGACTCAGTGCCCTCACTGAGGTGGCTCAGGTTTGATCCCTGGTTGGGGAACTAAGATCTTTTAAGACATGTGGTGCAGACAAAAAGCAAAAATAAAAAATGAAGGGAAGGATACACAGAGGGCTTTAGAGATGGTAATTTTTTCTTTCTCAAATTGCATAGTGAGAACACTGGTATTTGTTGTGTTACTGTTCTCGTAAATATTATTTTTTACCTATGCAAAATTTATTTTTAGAATTAGCAAAATTTAAATCATATTAGAAATAAAAATATTTTTACTTAATAATGAAGATGTTGTATAACTTGATACAACAAACCCTATGATTTCCAAGTATGTGTATATTATGTGCCTGGCGCTGCTTCAATCACTGGGAATTTAACAACAAAAAAAGATCCTGCCTTTTTGGAACCTGCATTTTATCTGGAGAAGACAGAGGATAAATAAAATCACTTTCTAAATTTACAGTGTATGAGAAAGTAATGTGTTTTATGGAGAGAAACAAAAGAGAATAGGAAATGTTTAGGAGAGGAAAGCAGAAAGGCCTCAGTGAGAAGGTGGCATTCAGCAAGGAGAGATATGGATGTAAGCCTTATAGCTATCTGGGGAAAGACTATTCCAGACAGAGGGAAAAGCAGAGGCTCTGAAAAGGGAGTGTGCCCAGTGGGTGGAGAGAGTGCCTGGAGTTGCATAACAAGGGCAAGAGAAATTTTCCAGCTGACACTCTTCCCAGGTGGTGCTAGGGGTAAAGAACCTGCCTGCCAATGCAGGAGATGTAAGAGACGCAGGTTTGATCCCTGGGTCAGGGAGATCCCCTGGAAAAGGAAATGGCAACCCACTCCAGTATTCTTGCCTGGAAAATCCCATGGACAGAGTAGCCTGGTGGTCAACAGTCCAAAGCGTCACAAGGAGTCAGACATGACTGAGTGACTAAGCACACAAAGTTAGCTGAGATGGTGAGAGATTAGGTATTTAGAGGCAGAGGAAAGAAGTGATTTGTTTTTTTAAGTAGAATCTCTTTGGCTATTTAAACAGAATCTGTTTTCCTATTATTGTTTAACTGAAGGAGGCAAACAAAAGGAGACCAGTTTGGAGTGTATTTTGATGACGTAGTAAAGAGTAATTAGTGGTGTGGAGCAGGGTGGTAGTGTAGGATAGGTGCAAAGTGGTCATATTCTGGATTTATTTTGGAGGATTTATAACTGATCACATGTGGGATAGGAAAGAAAAAGAAGAGGAAACCAACAGTATTCCATTTTTGTCTTGGCAACTGAAAGGATGGATTTATCGTGCAATGAAGTAGAGATGACTGTAGACAATCAGATTGGAAAGGAAATATCAGGAACTTGGTTTTGGAATGTTGAATTTCAAGATGCAATTTAGACATGGGAGTGGATATGTAATAGTAAGCAGGCAGATATATGAATCAAGAGGTCAGAGCAGAGATCTAAACTAGCCACATACATTTGGAAGTCACTGAGATAGAGAAGGTATTTAAAGCCATGAGATCATAAAGCTTACCTAGAAGATGGGTCTACATAAAGAGAAGGTCTATGAACTTAGTCCTAGGAATCCCAGTATTGAGAACTGAAGAATTAAGGATTAACATACAACAGAGTCTCAAAAGGGGTGGTCCAAGAGGGGGAAACCATGATCTGATACCATAGCAGTACTGCTGCTGCTGCTGCTAAGTCACTTCAGTCATGTCCAACTCTGCGACCCCATGGACGGCAGCCCACCAGGCTCCCCCGTCCCTGGGATTCTCCAGGCAAGAACACTGGAGTACTAGTGACCTTGAAAAAAGTCACTTCACTGGAAAGATAGGAATGAAAGCTTGATTGAAATGGGTTCATGAGAAAATAGAAGAAGAATTGTAGCAAACAGTGTAAACATTTTGAGTTTATACTCCTTGCTCTAAAGGGGGACATAAATGTTTTATGTAGAGGGGGAAGTGGGGTCAAGTTCAGTTCAGTTGCTCAGTCGTATCTGACTCTTTGCAACCCCATGAACCGCAGCATGCCAGGCCTCCCTGTCCATCACCAACTCCTGGAGTCCACCCAAACCCATGTCCATTGATGGCTGGTGATGCCGTCCAACCATCTCATCCTCTGTCATCCCCTTCTCCTCCTGCCCTCAATCTTTTCCAGCATCAGGGTCGTGGGGGTCAAGAGAAGTCTTTTTAAAAAAAGGAAAAGGCAGCATGTTTGTGTGCTGATGGCAGTGATCCAAAACAGAGTGAAAAATCTGTGGAAGAGAGAAGGCTAGAATTAAGTCCTTGAGTAGACAAGAGTAGAATGGGATCTAATTCACAAGAGAGGAATTGTCCTTAGAAAGAAATGTAGGCATTCTACAGACTATGCAGGGAAGAGAGAGTATCCATATATCCATATAGGTGCTTCTATTTTTCCAGTAGTCATGTATGGATGTGAGAGTTGGACTGTGAAGAAGGCTGAGCGCCGAAGAATTGATGCTTTTGAACTGTGGTGTTGGAGAAGACTCTTGAGAGTCCCTTGGACTGCAAGGAGATCCAACCAGTCCATTCTGAAGGAGATCAACCCTGGAATTTCTTTGGAAGGAATGATGCTAAAGCTGAAACTCCAGTACTTTCGCGAAGAGTTGACTCACTGGAAAAGACTCTGATACTGAGAGGGATTGGGGGCAGGAGGAGAAAGGGACGACATAGGATGAGATGGCTGGATGGCATCACGGACTCGATGGACATGAATCTGAGTGAACTCCGGGAGTTGGTAATGGGCAGGGAGGCCTGGCATGCTGCGATTCATGGGGTCGCAAAGAGTCGGACACGACTGTGCAACTGAACTGAACTGATGCCATAGAAATGGTAATGTAACCTTGTGGAAGTTCTCACCTGATTGTTCGCTTTTTCTCTGTGAAATATGAAGCTAGGTAATCAGCTGAGTGAAGATGATAGAAGAAAGTGTTCGAGGTTTGAAGGAAGAGGAGGAATTGTGAAATAGTCATCTAAGAGCATGGGAAATGCATGAAAGGACTAAGGAAGTATATTATGATTTCAGCATGATTCACTTTGAGGTTCATAGCCATGAATTTGAAGTAAGAGTAGTTATTATAGTAGGTATTATTGATCCTTTGCTCAGATTCTTTTGGATTGCTTTTTACTGTTTCCATGTATACCTTGCTTTGGTGGCTTCTGCTTCCAGTAGCCAACACATATGGCTCTTTTACAGACTGTCCTTGCCTTCTGGAGCCTCTTTTGCCCTGAATGTTGTAGTGCCCAAGATGGCTCTTAACCAGTGACTCATGGGTTCAGGTGTATGAAATTCCACTATTTTTGCTTTAGAGATAAGACAACTCTCAGGTGTACCTTACACTGTTGAGTCCCCTCCTTACCATGAAATCAAGCTGAAGTTACCCTCTAAGGAACTTTGTCTCAGATCATAATTTTGCTTAGCATTCTCCCCTTCCCTGACTTGCTTCTCTCAATTCCTTATTGGTTTCCTAAGCATTTCCTTACTAAGTCGCTTGCACACAAATCTCTCAGGATCTGCTTCTAGTGGACCTAACCTAAACAATAATTATGGCTATGTGTTTCTTTCTCCAGCTACATTCAGGCAAACAGTTGGATTTAACCAGGATGGGGGACTCCAAGCAAATAACATGAAGTGAGAGAGGGCAAGTGTATTAAAGATGTATTCAAGGGAGTAGTTATGTAACTGAGCATCGAATTTAAGCTAGTTAAGGACGGATATCATAGGGAAAGGGGGGAACCAAAGGCCATAATAAGGTAGTATGATTAATGGTTGGTAGGTAGGTCCAGGGATCAAAGAATTGTTGAAATTGAGGTACTAGGTGTGTGAATGGAAAGAGGTTATGATCAGAGTTGCTGCTGCTGCTAAGTCGCTTCAGTCGTGTCTGACTCTGTGCGACCCCATAGACGGCAGCCCACGAGGCTCCCCCATCCCTGGGATTCTCCGGGCAAGAACACTGGAGTGGGTAGCCATTTCTTTCAATGCATGAAAGTAAAAAGTGAAAGTGAAGTCACTGAGTCGTGTCTGACTGTTAGCGACCCCATGGACTGCAGCCTACCAGGCTCCTCTGTCCATGGGATTTTCCAGGCAAGAGTAGTGGAGTGGGGTGCCAGTGCCTCCTCCATGATCAGAGTTAGAAATGCTTAAAAAATAGGATAATGCCATGCTTGAGTTGTTGATAAGATATAAGGTGTGTCCCAGGGCTTTCCACGTGGTGCTAGTGGTAAAGAACCCTCCTGCCAATGCAGGAGACATAAGAGATGCTGGTTCGATCCCTGGCTCAAGAAAATCCCCTGGAGGAGGGCATGGCAACCCACTCCAGTAATTTTGCCTGGAGAGTACCATGAACCAAGTAGCCTGGGGGTCTGCAGTGACTTACCACCACCACCACCACGGTGTGTCCCATAGAATGAGTGACAGGTGGTATAATCACTGGAGGTGAGAATTCAAGGAACTGATAGGCCTAAGAATGAATATCTTTATGGATTTTGATGCCATTAATAATTAGGATGGGGGTAGAGTTTTGGCCACCTGATACAAAGAGCCAGCTTACTAGAAGACCTTGATGCTAGGAAAGATTGAAGGCAGGAGGAGAGGAGGATGACAGAGAACGAGATGATTGGATAGCATCACCAACTCAATAGACATGAGTTTGAGCAGGCTCTGGAAGATGTTGAAAGACAGGGAAGCCTGGCGTGCTGCAGTCCATGGGTTCGCAGAGTCAGACATGACTGTGCGACTGAACAACACAGTGTTAGTAAGAGTGAAAATCCTTAGGCATTGAGGGAGAATGATCTATGAATTAGTGGGTGACTGCAACAAGAATGGGTAGAGGGTGGCAGAGTCTCTATGACATGAAATTCAAAGGTGGGGAAGAGGTGTTTAGACAGGATGGAGGGCAGAGAGCCTGGAACTGGCAATGAGTATCAAGAAGGACACAGACTCAACTTCCAGGTCACTGGATGAGTGATGTGGGGCAAAATCTACCATATAAGAGACAAGGGAAACAGGATCCTTGTGGAACATTCAGGTTTTAGTTAGAGCAAGAAGGTGAAGGGTCCTTTCGGAGAAGAGATTGGCACTGTATGTGATTGTGGTGCTGAAAGACTGAGTTTCAGGGTGCACGATGTAAAGGTGTTGGGAGTTGGGGGCATGAGGGTCGGGGTGAGAAAAGAAGACTAACTAAGGACTATATAGAGCCTTATGGGAATTAGAATGCAGTGGATAAGTGGTGACATGAGCATGTAGGTCTTTTGTTTGATAACATAAACAGAGATAAAGAGCATTATGAGACCAGTCCTTGTGGTTTTAAGACAGCAGTGCTATGAGTGATGGGAAGTAGGAAGAGATAGGTGTTTGGGAATGGGGATAGGCAGTCTTATTCTAAGTACTCCAAGTTAACTTTTTTTTCCCCCACAGCTGATGCCAAAATAAAAAAGAGCTTTGTGTTTTGACATGAATAGCTCTTTCCACTTATTTATTATGTGGATAAAGTGAACCTGTATTATTCTCTTTCTCTGTGTGTATTTAAGTATACAGATGTCTGTTTGTTGGTTTTGTCCATTCTCTAAGTCATGTCTGACTCTGCAACCCCATAAACTGCAGCACTTCAGGCTTTCCTGTCCTTCACTATAGCCCTGAGTTTACTCAAATTCCTGTCCACTGAGTCGATGATGCCATCCAACCATCTCATCCTCTGTCGCCCCTTCTCCTCTTGCCCTCAATCTTTCCCAGCATCAGGGTCTTTTCCAGTGAGTCAGCTCTTCGTATCAGGTGGCCAAAGTATTGGAGCTTCAGCTTCACCACCAGTCCTTCCCATGAGTATTCAGGGTTGATTTCCTTTAAGATTGACTGGTTTGATCTACTTGCTGTCCAAGGGACTGTCAAGAGTCTTCTCCCGCATCACAGTTTGAACATACAAAAAAAGTTCTTCAGTACTCAACCTTCTTTATAGTCCAGCTCTTACAACCATACATGTAAGAGCTGTATGGAAAAACCATAGCTTTGGCTATATGGACCTTTGTCGGCAAAGTGATGTCTCTGCTTTTTAATACACTGTCTGGGTTTGTCATAGCTATTCTTTGAAGGAGCAAGCATCTTTTAATTTCGTGGCTGCAGTCACCATCTGCATTGCTTTTGGAGCCCAAGAAAATGAAATCTGACCCTGTTTCCATTGTTTCAATATCGATTTGCCAAGAAGTGATAGGATTGGATGCCATGATCTTCCTTTTTGAATGTTTAAGTAAAGTCACTCAGTCATGTCCAACTCTTTGTGACCCCGTGGACTGCAGCCCACCAGGCTCCTCAGTCCATGGGATTCTCCAGGCAAGAATACTGGAGTGGGTTGAATGTTTAAGCCAACTTTTTCACTCCTCTTTCACCTTCATCAAGAGGCTCTTTAGGCTCCTCTCTGCTTTCTGCCATTAGAGTGGTATCATCTGCTTGTATGAGGTTGTTCGTATTTTTCCCAGCAAGTTTGATTCCAGTTTGAGCCTCATCCAGCCTGGCATTTCACATGATGTACCCTGCACATAAGTTAAATAAGCAGAGTGACAATATACAGCCTTGATATACTCCTTTCCCAATATCAAACCTGTTCATTGTTCCACATCCATTTCTAACTGTTGCTTCTTCTCCTGCATACAGGTTTCTTAGGAGACAGGTAATGTGGTTTGGTATTCTTTAAGAATATTCCACAGTTTGTTGTGATCCACACAGTCAAAAGCTTTAGTGTAGTCAATGAAGCAGAAGTAGATTTTTTTTTAGAATTTCTTTGCTTTTTCTATGATCCAGCATATGTTGGCAACTTGATCCCTGGATCCTCTGCCTTTTCTAAATCCAGTTTGTACATATGGAAGTTTTCAGTTCACATACTGTTGAAACCTAGCTAGAAGGATTTTGAGCATATTCTTGCTAATGTGAAATGAGTGCAATTATATGATAATTTGAACATTCTTTGGCATTGCCTTTCTTTGGGATCAGAATGAAAACTGACCTTTTCCAGTCCTGTGGCCACTGCTGAGTTTTCCAAGTTTGCTGGCATATTGAGTGCAGCACTTTAGCAGCATCATTTTTAGGATTAGAAATAGCTCAGCTGAAATTCCATCACCTCCACTAGCTTTGTTTGTAGTAATGCTTCCCACTGCCCACTTGACTTCACACTCCAGGGTGTCTGGCTCTAGGTGAATGACCACACCATCATGGTTATCTGGGTCATTAAGAACTTTTTCATACAGTTCTGTGTATCCTTGCCACATTTTCTTAATCTCTTCTGTTTTTGTTAGGTCCTTGCCATTTTTGTCCTTTATTGTGCCCATCTTTGCATGAAATGTTCCCTTGGATATCTCCAGTTTTCTTAAAGAGATCTCTAGTCTTATGCAGTTTATTGTTTTCCTCTATTTCTTTGCATTGTTCACTTAAGAATACTTTCTAATCTCTCCTTGCTATTCTCTGGAACTCTGCATTCAGTTGGGTATGTCTTTCCCTTTCTCCTTTGTCTTTCGCTTCTCTTCTTTTCTCAGGTATTTGTAAGGCCTCCTCAGACAATCACTTTGCCTCCTTGCATTTCTTTTTCTTGGGGATGATTTTGGTCACCACCTCCTGTACAATGTTATGAACCTCCATCTATAGTTCTTTAGGCACTCTGTCCACCAGATCTAGGCCCTTGAATCTATTTATCACCTCCACTATATAATCATAAGGCGTTTGATTTAGGTCATACCTGAATGGCCTAGTGGTTTTCCCTACTTTCTTCAATAAGTCTGAATTTTACCACAAGGGGTTCCAGATCTGAGCCACAATCAGCTCAAGGTCTTCTTTTTGCTGACTGGGTAGAACTCCATTTTGACTGCAAAGAATTTAGTCAATCTGATTTTGATATTGACCTTCTGGTAATATTCATTTGTAGAGTCATCTCTTGTGTTGTTGGAAGAGGGTATTTGCTATGACCAGTGCATTCTCTTGGCAAAATTCTATTAGCCTTTGCCCTTCTTCATGTTGTACTCCAAGGCCAAACTTGCCTGTTACTCCAAGTATCTCTTGACTTGCTACTTTTGCACTCCAGTCCCCTATGATGAAAAGGACAAATGTCTGTAATTTTAATATGTTAAATAGTTATAATTTAATTAATATAGTAATTGTAAATAGTATATTAAGAAGCTCAAATAATGATTTTTTAAACTGTCAGTGAACCGACTTCCTACAAATCAGAGTCCTTCAAACTTCGTGACTCTGTGGAATGTGCTGTATTGTGTTTTGTTCAAGTTGGTTGATTTTTGCAGTCATGGATCCAGAAAAGGCACCTCTGAAGAGATTAGCCACCACTTCCAGGAAATGCCCAGCAAAGCATCTATCATGATGCCTGTTCTCTGATACACTATGGTGGGGTTTTGGACCCTCTCTAGCTTTTTCTGCTGATGTTAAATTCTTCCTTGTCAGTAATCTGATTCTTGGCCAGCCGTTTGTTGCTTCCATTGCAGTTGTCAAGAATCTTCTGACTTCCTTTGATTCTGCCTTGACATCTCTTCTACCATGGCTCTGAATCCTAGTTTGGGGCAAGATTTTTGGGGATATTTTGCCTCTTCTCATCTCCAGCTTTGTATTTTTAAGTCTTTTGATCTATATACTCAATATTTTCTATGCTTAAACACCATGATATTAGTCTTTTAGTCTTCTTTTCTCTCGATCTCTAATCCACAACAAATACATCTGAAGAGCTATTGGCATCAGTATCAAAAGTTACTATTTCAAAGAATGCCATAGCAGTGCCTGTGAGTTCAGTTGCCAAGCTGGTTGTTATCCTGCATCATTGCTCACTCAATTCCATACACCTCAATGAGCATACCAACCTGATTTTAAGAGTAGATATGAAGGTCTAAGTCCACTTGGTATTAACTGCTTGCTATGGTGCACTTGGTTAGAATAGTCATGACTCCACAAGTGGTTTCAAAATTAAAGAAAAAGGAGTGATATCAAAGAACAGTAAATCCTGAATAACTTCAAATTTATCTCCAGACAAGGGACAAGATGGCTATCTTCAGTACAGTTCAGTCACTCAGTTGTGTCCGACTCTTTGCGACCCCATGGACCACAGCACGCCAGGCCTCCCTGTCCATCACCACTCCTGGAGTTTACTCAAACTCATCTCCATTGAGTCGGTGATGCCATCCAACCTTCTCATCCTCTGTCGTCCCCTTCTCCTCCTGCCTTCAATCTTTTCCAGCATCAGAGTCTTTTCAAATGAGTCAGTTCAAACTTCCAGAACTATGTTGAATAGTAGTGGTGAAAGTGGGCACCCTTGTCTTGTTCCTGACTTTAGGGGAAATGCTTTCAATTTTTCACTATTGAGGATAATGTTTGCTGTGGGTTTGTCATATATAGCTTTTATTATGTTGAGATATGTTCCTTCACAGCAATCAGAGCAGAAAAAGAAATAAAAGGAATCCAAATTGGAAAAGAAGTAAAACTTTCACTGTTTGCAGATGACATGATCCTCTACATAGAAAACCCTAAAGACTCTACCAGAAAATTACTAGAGCTAATTAATGAATATAGTAAAGTTGCAGGATATAAAATCAACACACAGAAATCCCTTGCATTCCTATACACTAATAATGAGAAAGTAGAAAAAGAAATTAAGGAAACAATTCGATTCACCATTGCAACAAAAAGAATAAAATACTTAGGAATATATCTACCTAAAGAAACTAAAGATCTATATATAGAAAACTATAAAACACTGATGAAAGAAATCAAAGAGGACACTAATAGATGGAGAAATATACCATGTTCATGGATCAGAAGAATCAATATAGTGAAAATGAGTATACTACCAAAAGCAATTTACAAATTCAATGCAATCCCTATCAAGCTACCAGCGATATTTTTCACAAAACTAGAACAAATAATTTCAAGATTTGTATGGAGATACAAAAAACCTCGAATAGCGAAAGCAATCTTGAGAAAGAAGAATGGAACTGGAGGAATCAACTTGCCTGACTTCAGGCTCTACTACAAAGCCACAGTCATCAAGACAGTATGGTATTGGCACAAAGACAGAAATATAGATCAATGGAACAAAATAGAAAGCCCAGAGATAAATCCACACACATATGGACACCTTATCTTTGACAAAGGAGGCAAGAATATACAATGGAGTAAAGACAATCTCTTTAACAAGTGGTGCTGGGAAAACTGGTCAACCACTTGTAAAAGAATGAAACTAGATCACTTTCTAACACCACACACAAAGATAAACTCAAAATGGATTAAAGATCTAAATGTAAGACCAGAAACTATAAAACTCCTAGAGGAGAACATAGCCAAAACACTCTCCGACATAAACCACAGCAGGATCCTCTATGACCCACCTCCCAGAATACTGGAAATAAAAGCAAAAATAAACAAATGAGACCTAATTAAAATTAAAAGCTTCTGCACAACAAAGGAAAATATAAGCAAAGTGAAAAGACAGCCTTCCGAATGGGAGAAAATAATAGCAAATGAAGCAACTGACAAACAACTAATCTCAAAAATATACAAGCAACTCCTGCAGCTCAATTCTAGAAAAATAAACGACCCAATCAAAAAATGGGCCAAAGAACTAAATAGACATTTCTCCAAAGAAGACATACAGATGGCTAACAAACACATGAAAAGATGCTCAACATCACTCATTATTAGAGAAATGCAAATCAAAACCACAATGAGGTACCACTTCACACCAGTCAGAATGTCTGCGATCCAAAAATCTGCAAACAATAAATGCTGGAGAGGGTGTGGAGAAAAGGGAACCCTCTTACACTGTTGGTGGGAATGCAAACTAGTACAGCCACTATGGAGAACAGTGTGGAGAGTCCTTAAAAAATTGCAAATAGAACTGCCTTATGACCCAGCAATCCCACTGCTGGGCATACACACCAAGGAAACCAGAATTGAAAGAGACACATGTACCCCAATGTTCATCGCAGCACTGTTTATAATAGCCAGGACATGGAAACAACCTAGATGTCCATCAGCATATGAATGGATAAGAAAGCTGTGGTACATATACACAATGGAGTATTACTCAGCCGTTAAAAAGAATACATTTGAATCAGTTCTGATGAGATGGATGAAACTGGAGCTGATTATACAGAGTGAAGTAAGCCAGAAAGAAAAACACCAATACAGTATACTAACACATATATATGGAATTTAGAAAGATCGCAATGATGACCCTGTATGCAGGACAGCAAAAAAGACACAGATGTGTATAGCGGACTTTTGGACTCAGAGGGAGAGAGAGAGGGTGAGATGATTTGGGAGAATGGCATTGAAACATGTATAATATCATGTAAGAATCGAATCGCCAGTCTATGTCCGATGCAGGATACGGCATGCTTGGGGCTGATACACAGGGATGACCAGAGAGATGTTGTGGGGAGGAGGGTGGGAGGGGGGTTCATGTTTGGGAACGCATGTACACCCATGGTGGATTCATGTCAATGTAAGGCAAAACCAATACAGAATTGTAAAGTAAAAAACAAACAAACAAACAAATGAGTCAGCTCTTCACATCAGGTAGCCAAAGTATTGGAGTTTCAGCTTCAACATCAGTCCTTCCAAAGAACACTCAGGACTGATTTCCTTTAGGCTGCCTACATAGCTGCAAACATATGTGACCTTTATCAGGATTGATGCTTTTTAAAATTTTCTTGCTATTGAAAAAAATCTTAATAAGAATATCTACAAGCTTGGGAGCTTGGAGATGCAAATAGAGCCACCTACTAGGATTACATCATGGATTTGAGGCTAGCATGTTGTGAGAAAAGTGTTAAAAAAAAAAAAAACACAAACTTTTCTCCTGTTTCTATAGACTTCCTTCATAGCTCAGTCGGTAAAGCATCTGTCTGCAATGCAGGAGACCTGGGTTCAGTTCCTGGGTCAGGAAGGTCCCCTGGAGAAGGAAATGGCAACCCACTCCAATATTCTTGCTTGGAGAATCCCATAGACAAAGGAGCCTGGCCGGCTACAGTCCATGGGGTCACAAGAATCAGACACGACTTAGTGACTAAACCAACCAACCATAGACAAATTAACTTTCTAACTCTTGTTACTCTGGAAACTTGGTAAGGTGGAGTGTCAGCTGTGTTTCCAAGCAAGAGCACTTGTGTTGAAAGTAACATCTATTTGATAAACTGCATCTGAACTGGAAGGCCTGTAAATGTATCTGGTCAGATATTTTATGCTTAACTAAAGTATCTGGTCAGATATTTTAGGCTTAACTTGGGGCTCTTCTACCTTTAGTCAGTTCTTAAAATTGGTCATGTCTCTTGTTAGAGGACTCCTACTGGAGATGATGGAGTCATCATGGTGTGGAGCATGAGGCTTCTAAGCCAGGGTGGCACCCAGATTCATCCACTGTGGTCTCATTCCTTCAAACCTGAGCTGTCACCATAGGGACACAGGAGTTATAAGGTAGATCCTAGACTGCTGCATGGACCTACTGTAAGGACCTTACTAAAGAAACTCATCTGATGCTACCCCGCTGGCATACTGTATCTCCTGTCTTCCTGTGCTTCTAAGTAAAACCAATGCTAAGAGTCTTTGAGATTTCTTGTCTAGTCAAATGAGTCTACCAAATTAGGTTCCTAACTGAACACTTAAATGCAAAGATTCCATCTTTGTAATTAAGGTTTGACAAATCAAAAGTGTCACATGTTTGATTATAAATCAAGCCATTTCTTTTAGTATTAAATGTCTTGTTCAAGTCCTAACAGTCTTGTTCAAGTCCTCAAATAGTTATGACCTTTGACTCATTGATGATTCTTATCATATTGATACCATCAGTGGATTCCATACTATATGGAGGCCTGATGTTTAGATTGGTAAAATGTAGTCAGTACTTTGTTCACAGTGCACAGTGTTGATGATGGTCTTCCCCTGCTGGGATTCTGCTTTTTTTATCTTTTTTGTCTTTGTTAGAACCATGGACGGTGGATACTTGCTCAAAGGAGATGCTTTTAGTTTGGTGGGGTTTTGTTTGTTTGTCTGTTTGTCTGTTTAGATAAAATTCATGCTATGTTAAACTTGAAATTTTAACTATTTTAAGTGTATAATATAGTGGTTTTTATTAATTCACAATATTCTGCAGTCATCACCACTATCTAATTCCAGGAAATTTCCATCACCCTACGAAACTCTTATCTCACAATTCCCCCTTTTGCCCATCCCCTGGAAACCAATAATCTACTTTCTATCACTATGGATTTACATATTCTGAACATTTCATAGAAATGGAATCATATTATATGTGACCTTTGTTGACTTTTTTTTTTTTTCACTTAGCATAATGTTTTCAGAGCCAATCCATGTTTTAGCATGTATCCAAACTCCATTCCTTTTATGGCTTAGTAATATTCCATTATATGAATATATCATATTTTGTTTATCCATTCATCTGTTGGTGAATATTTGGATTGTTTCTACTTTTTGGTTGCTGAAAATAGAGCTGCTATGAATATTCATGTACAATTTTTTGTTTGAATGTGTTTTCAGTTCTCTTGGATATATATGTTAGAGTGAAATTGCTGGGTCATATGGTAACTATATATTTAATAAAAAGCTTTTAGTTTTCCTTTTATATTTCGCCTTGGTCATTTACCATCACAAAACACTAGTGCTTCATAAATGACTGCATTATCAGAAATGCATCGAAGCAGACATTTGGCATTAAAAAATGTCTTTGTAAGGTTCATTGCCACTTGACTCTTTGGAGCATCACAGATAAATTGTCCCATGGCAAGACAGACAACACAGGGGCTTCCCTGGTGGCTCAGTGGTAAAGAATCCACCTGCCAATGCAGGAGACATGCATTTGATCCCTGATCTAGGAAGATCCCACATGTCACAGAGTAACTAAGCCCGTGAGCCACAACTACTGAGCCTGGTCTCTAGAGCCTGGGAACCGCAACTACCGATTTCACTGCAACTACTGAAGACTGTGGGCCTAGAGCCTGCACTCTGTAACAGGAGAAGCCACCTCAACAAGAAGCGCATGCACCACAACTAGAGGATAGCCCCCGCTCTCCACAGCTAGAGACAAGCTGCCACAGTAATGAAAACCCAGTACAGCCAAAAATAAACAAATGAATTTATATTTTAAAAAGATTAACAATACAGCTTGATGTTGTCCCATTTGCTGACACTGTGGCAATGATCTTCACTTTCCTATGCTTAAAGGCGCTCACCTGGGTGAGCTAGATGGTGCTTTTTAGTATGATTGCTGGAGAGGATGGGTTTTGCTTATCTGAGTAAGATGTAGACACTGCAGATGCTGCTGCATTCAATCTGCTTTTGTTCTTTGCATATGGAGGCTGGAAGCCTAGGGTAAAACTTAAGAGAAAAATGTTTTTTAACTTTATCTTATTACCTATTACCTCAGGGATTAATTCTTCTGCCTTTTTAGTTGAAAACCTCTCTTTCATGCTATTGAATTCTTTAAAAGTTGGGTAAATGAAGGTATAGATTAAATAATTTTGGCAGCTGGAGTGTATTTTCTTAGCCCGTGTGAGAATTTCTGTCCACAGAGCAGGGAAAGTCAGTGCCCTGGTGTCTGTGAGTTACCTGGGGCACTATTGCACTTCCTGGCCCAAATATCCACTCTAGGACCTTGCTTATCAGAATTCCCATTTCAGAGAGCTGTACTCGGAGTTCTGTCTCCAATTGCAGACAAGGGAACAGCTGTTCCAGCATCTTTTAATTAATTTGCTGACAGATCCCCTACAATCTCTTCTCCCAGCCTTTCTTTACTTAGATCTAGACGTTTTTCTAGGGATACTTCTGATAAAACTCATGATTTGCACGCGGGAAGTAAGATCTTCTCTTCTACCTGTGTGGATTATAGATTTTCCAGCTGCCACTGTGTTACCGTCTGCTATATATAATCCAAAAATGAATGTTCTCAGCTGCTGGTAGCACCCTCTTGGCTTTCTAGCATTGAAGTGGATTTATTTTCATTTTGTGTTTTCTTCTGAAATTTCAGCAGAATGTGGGAGAAAAGAAAAATATATCTTTGTTATTGGCCTTTTCTCTATTCTTATCTAGAGCAGGACAGTCCAATCCAACCTTTCATCTCCAGAAAGGCTTTCAAGCATATGTACTCAGAAAAAAACCACCTGGTTTACTTCTTCCTAAAGCACATAAGGTATGATATACAAATGCAATGTTAAATTCCTTGTTGACTAATAAATGCATTTTGATACTCACAAAACAATTTAAATTGCTTTTAAAATTACTCTCACAATTGTTAAATATAGAGAATGAATTTTATTTCTTAGATGAAAATTTCACTTGAGTTGTATTCCCACCCCCTTTTGTTTTTATCACTGATTTGAGTTTGAAATCTAAGGCTGTGTTTAAGCTGGTAATCTTGAGCACTATCCAGTCCTCTTGTGGGTTTGATTCCTTTGTATACAGTTAGCTAGAAATACAGTTAGCTAGAAATACAGTCACCTGATGAATATTTTCAGAGCTGCTCATTTATAGATGTTTTGTACTTCGATTAAATTATGTTTTAAAAGGTACATTATTATATCTTATAACAATATCTATTCACTGAATACTTTAATATATTTGATGTAATAATCCTCTAATCTTTTGGTGATAAAAATAAATATTTGAATAATCATAATATGCTGTGTAGGACAGGGAGGCCTGGTGTGCTGCGATTCATGGGGTCGCAGAGAGTCGGACATGACTGAGTGACTGAACTGAACTGAATATGCTGTAAATATTAGACAGTGAGACTTATAAAAGATTTTTGTTAAAAACTGATTCTTTTCAGAAAACATATTATCTATGGATTTTTAGAGAAAAGAACATTAAAATCATGATGCATATTTTGGATATTATTATAACCATGTATAACAGATTATACATGCTTCCCAACCCAAACTGACTGGAGATGGGCCACTGAAAGGTGGGTTTAATATCACAGTAATGGAAAATGCAGATTCTGACTATGATATTCCTAGAAAATGAAGTGACCTGCATGCTTAAGATCCTAAAAGTTCAGTAACTTTTCTTAAGCCTCAATAAGGCATGGATGAAAGAGAATCCTCACCTGCAGGGAGAGATTTATGCCCCAGTAAACAGCTGGATTTGTCTCTCTTCTTGATAATACCCTGGATATCTAGAAGACATCAGAACATAACATAATGCTTTCAGCCCAAAGATCTAAAGTACTTTTGTTTCAACTCCTTTCATTTTCCCCAGATCTGCACTGGAAAAAAGCAGTGTTCCCACATGACATCTACTTTATGAGCAGCCTCCACCGCCCCATGCCACCCCTATTTCACAGCACCAGAAAGCTGCTTTCTGTAGCTATTGGCATCTCTGACTGCTCTCACCTTGGTTATGGGTTTAGTCATTTCCCTGCTCTAGTTATTGCAGCAGTGGCCGGTTCATCCCTCTGGTCAAAGTGAACTGCATGGTTTCTTCTCCTTAGAAGTGATCAGCCTGAGTGTGGGGAAGGGGACTTTGCAGGCAGATTAGTTGGCATCAGTGTTCTGCTATAAGCTGTTTCCCTGGGTTCTGAGTGATAAACGTGTACATCTTTCCCGGTTGAGGAAGGCCTTTTCTTCACCTATCTTAGCTGAGCTTCTGTGTCAGTACCAAGTTGCTTCTCATTATCTTCTTACCCAGTAGTTATCTTGAGCTCCATGGCAGCCCTGGGTACCAGGAAGAATCCCCACACCACTGCCTTGAAAACAAGTACCTCCATTGATCTCCAGACAGAGTGGGTACATTTCCTTTCTACCAGCACCCGCAGGCTTCCACCAGTACCCTGTAGTTGACTGTGCCCAGAGCATTGAAATAGAGACTTGCCTGAGCCCCATGGTAGACTGGAGAGGGATTGGTGGTGGGGAGCAAGAGCAAGAGTGGATCAGCAAGCAGGGACTGATAAGAAAAAAATGGTTTTTTTTTTTTTTTTTTAATGATATCTGCAAAAGTTTATGGTCAGAAACTGTCACCTTCATATTATCAGTCAGATTAAGCCCCACACATAAGCCTGTCCTTTTAGCCTAATTAGCAATTTTTGTTGTTGTTTTTGTTTTAGTTGCTAAGTTCTGTCTGACTCTTTTGCAAGTGCCAGCATAATTTATAATTGTAATAATTGCACTAAGACTACTTTTATGGACAATACTAAGGAAATTATTATCCTCTGGGTTATATTGTTTGTCACATTTGTTGATACTGTTTTAAAATTAATTTCTAGCCTTAATTTTAGCTCACAAGTAATTATTAAATTTCTAAATTTCGGATTTTTAATTCTCATCTTATTTAGATTGATAGAGAATTTAAAGTCCAGAAAGCCTTGTTTTCAATTGGATTCCCTGTTCCCAAACCTTTATTGTACTGCAGTGATCCGTCTGTCATCGGAACAGAATTTTATTTGATGGAGCATGTACAGGTAAATTAACACTTAATTGTACTTTGTTGCTTTTATTTTTAGTTGTGAAATTACATGTTAATAAATGATAGTTTATCAGTCAGCATTTTAGGTAGTTTGCTTTGCAAGGGCTTAAACTTTTTTTCTTTTTATTAAAGCAACAGAAATGTATCCTCTCATTTCCAGAGGCTAGACGTTTGAAACCAAGGTGTCAGCAGGGTTGGTTCTTTATGGAAGTTTTTATTTTTGTTTTGCTTTTTAAATTATTTTTTATTGAGATACAGTTAATGTACAATATTATATGTTACAGATGTATTACATAGTGATTCACAATTTTTAAAGGTTATACTCCACTTAGAGTTATTTTATTTTATTTTATTTATTTTTTTTTTTTGGCTCTAGTCTGTGTTTTATTTTTTATTATTTTATTTATTTATTTATTATTCTTTTTTTTTTTTTTTTTTTACTTTACAATGCTGTATTGGTTTTGCCATACATCAACATGAATCTGCCACGGGTGTACATAAGTTCCACTCCTGAACCCCCCTCCTACTTCCCTCCCCATACCATCCCTCTGGGTTATCCCAGTGCACCAGCCTCAAGCATCCTGTATCCTGCATCAAACCTAGACTGGTGATTCGTTTCTTACATGATATTATACATGTTTCAATGCCATTCTCCCAAATCATCCCTCCCTCTCCCTCTCCCACAGAGTCAAAAAGTCTGTTGTGTCCATTTGCATCTCTTTTGCTGTCTCGCATACAGGGTTATTGTTACCATCTTTCTAAATTCCATATATATGTGTTAGTATACTGTATTGGTGTTATTCTTTCTGGCTTAATTCACTCTGTATAATCTGCTCCAGTTTCATCCACCTCAATAGTACTGATTCAAATGTATTCTTTTTGATGGCTGAGTAATACTCCATTGTGTATATGTACCACAGCTTTCTTATCCATTCATATGCTGATAGACATCTAGGTTGCTTCCATGTCTGGGCTATTATAAACAGTGCTGCGATGAACATTGGGGCACACGTGTCTCCTTCAATTCTGGTTTCCTCGGTGTGTATGCCCAGCAGTGGGATTGCTGGGTCATAAGGCAGTTCTATTTCCAGTTTTTTAAGGAATCTCCACACTGTTCTCCATAGTGGCTGTACTAGTTTGCATTCTCACCAATAGTGTAAGAGGATTCCCTTTTCTCCATACCCTCTCCAGCATTTATTGCTTGGAGACTTTTGGATCTCAGCCATTCTGACTGGTGTGAAATGGTACCTCATTGTGGTCTTGATTTGCATTTCTCTGATAATAAGTGATGTTGAGCATCTTTTCATGTGTTTGTTAGCCATCTGTTTGTCTTCTTTGGAGAAATGTCTATTTAGTTCTTTGGCCCATTTTTTGATTGGGTCATTTATTTTTCTGGAATTGAGCTGCAGGAGTTGCTTGTATATTTTTGAGATTAGTTGTTTGTCAGTTGCTTCATTTGCTATTATTTTCTCCCATTCCAAAGGATGTCTTTTCACCTTGCTTAGTTTCCTTTGTTGTGCGGAAGCTTTTAATTTTAATTAGGTCCCATTTGTTTATTTTTGCTTTTATTTCCAGTATTCTGGGAGGTGGGTCATAGAGGATCCTGCTGTGATTTATGTCGGAGTGTGTTTTGCCTATGTTCTCCTCTAGGAGTTTTATAGTTTCTGGTCTTACATTTAGATCTTTAATCCATTTTGAGTTTATTTTTGGGTATGGTGTTAGAAAGTGTTCTAGTTTCATTCTTTTACAAGTGGTTGACCAGTTTTCCCAGCACCACTTGTTAAAGAGACTGTTTTTACTCCATTGTATATTCTTGCCTCCTTTGTCAAAGATAAGGTGTCCATATGTGTGTGGATTTATCTCTGGGCTTTCTATTTTGTTCCACTGATCTATATTTCTGTCTTTGTGCCAGTACCATACTGTCTTGATGACTGTGGCTTTGTAGTAGAGTCTGAAGTCAGGCAGGTTGATTCCTCCAGTTCCATTCTTCTTTCTCAAGATTGCTTTAGCTATTCGAGGTTTTTTGTATTTCCATACAAATTGTGAAATTATTTGTTCTAGCTCTGTGAAAAATATCGCTGGTAGCTTGATAGGGATTGCATTGAATCTATAGATTGCTTTGGGTAGTATACTCATTTTCACTATATTCATTCTTCCAATCCATGAACATGGTATATTTCTCCATCTATTAGTGTCCTCTTTGATTTCTTTCATCAGTGTTTTATAGTTTTCTATATATAAGTCTTTAGTTTCTTTAGGTAGATATATTCCTAAGTATTTTATTCTTTTCATTGCAACGGTGAATGGAATTGTTTCCTTAATTTCTTTTTCTACTTTTCATTATTAGTGTATAAGAATGCAAGGGATTTTTGTGTGTTGATTTTATATCCTGCAATTTTACTGTATTCATTGATTAGCTCTAGTAATTTTCTGGTGGAGTCTTTAGGGTTTTCTATGTAGAGAATCATGTCATCTGCAAACAGTAAGAGTTTTACTTCTTGTTTTCCAATTTGGATTCCTTTTATTTCTTTTTCTGCTCTGATTGCTGTGGCCAAAACTTCCAGAACTATGTTGAATAATAGCGGTGAAAGTGGGCACCCGTGTCTTGTTCCTGACTTTAGGGGAAATGCTTTCAATTTTTCACCATTGAGGATAATGTTTGCTGTGGGTTTGTTATATATAGCTGTTAGTATGTTGAGGTATGTTCCTTCTATTCCTGCTTTCTGGAGAGTTTTTATTGTAAATGGATGTTGAATTTTGTTAAAGGCCTTCTCTGCATCTATTGAGATAATCATATGGCTTTTATTTTTCAATTTGTTAATGTGGTGAATTACATTGATTGATTTGCGGATATTGAAGAATCCTTGCATCCATGGGATAAAGCCCACTTGGTCATGGTGTATGATCTTTTCAATGTGTTGTTGGATTCTGATTGCTAGAATTTTGTTAAGGATTTTTGCATCTATGTTCATCAGTGATATTGGCCTGTAGTTTTCTTTTTTTGTGGCATCTTTGTCAGGTTTTGGTATTAGGGTGATGGTGGCCTCATAGAATGAATTTGGAAGTTTACCTTCCTCTGCAATTTTCTGGAAGAGTTTGAGTAGGGTAGGTGTTAGCTCTTCTCGAAATTTTTGGTAGAATTCAGCTGTGAAGCCATCTGGGCCTGGGCTTTTGTTTGCTGGAAGATTTCTGATTACAGTTTCAATTTCCGTGCTTGTGATAGGTTTGTTAAGATTTTCTATTTCTTCCTGGTTCAGTTTTGAAAAGTTGTACTTTTCTAAGAATTTGTCCATTTCTTCCACGTTGTCCATTTTATTGGCATATAATTGCTGATAGTAGTCTCTTATGATCCTTTGTATTTCTGTGTTTTCTATTGTGATCTCTCCATTTTCATTTCTAATTTTATTGATTTGATTTTTCTCCCTTTGTTTCTTGATGAGTCTAGCTAATGGTTTGTCAATTTTATTTATCCTTTCAAAGAACCAGCTTTTGGCTTTGCTGATTTTTGCTATGGTCTCTTTTGTTTCTTTTGCATTTATTTCTGCCCTAATTTTTAAGATTTCTTTCCTTCTACTAACCCTGGGGTTCTCCATTTCTTCCTTTTCTAGTTGCTTTAGGTGTAGAGTTAGGTTATTTATGACTTTTTTCTTGTTTCTTGAGGTATGCCTGTATTGCTATGAACTTTCCCCTTAGCACTGCTTTTATAGTGTCCCACAGGTTTTGGGTTGTTGTGTTTTCATTTTCATTCATTTCTATGCATATTTTGATTTTTTTTAAATTTCTTCAGTATTTTGTTGGTTATTCAGAAGCGTGTTGTTCAGCGTCCATATGTTGGAATTTTAATAGTTTTTCTCCTGTAATTGAGATCTAATCTTACTGCATTATGGTCAGAAAAGATGCTTGGAATGATTTCGATTTTTTTGAATTTATCAAGGTTAGATTTATGGTGCAGGATGTGATCTATCTTGGAAAAGGTTCTGTGAGCACTTGAGAAAAAGGTGAAATTCATTGTTTTGGGGTGAAATGTCCTATAGATATCAATTGGGTCTAACTGGTGTATTGTATCATTTAAAGTTTACGTTTCTTTGTCAATTTTCTGTTTAGTTGATCTGTCCATAGGTGTGACTGGGGTATTAAAGTCTCCCACTATTATTGTGTTATTGTTAATTTCCCCTTTCATACTTGTTAGCATTTGTCTTACATATTGCGGTGCTCCTATGTTGGGTGCATATATATTTATAATTCTTACATCTTCTTGGATTGATCCTTTGATCATTATGTAGTGGCCTTCTTTGTCTCTTTTCACAGCCTTAGTTTTAAAGTCTATTTTTTCTGATATGAGAACTGCTACTCCTGCTTTCTTTTGGTCTCTATTTGAGTGGAATATCTTTTTCCAGCCCTTCACTTTCAGTCTGTATGGGTACCTTGTTTTGAGGTGCGTCTCTTGTAGACAACATATATAGGGGTCTTGTTTTTGTATCCATTCAGCCAGTCTTTGCCTTTTGGTTGGGGCATTCAATCCATTTACATTTAAGGTAATTATTGATAAGTATGGTCCCATTGCCATTTACTTTATTGTTTTGGGTTTGGGTTTATACACTTTTTTTGTGTTTCCTGTCTAGAGAATATCCTTTAGCATTTATTGGAGAGCTGGTTTGGTGGTGCTGAATTCTCTCAGCTTTTGCTTGTCTGTAAAGCTTTTGATTTCTCCTTCATATTTGAATGAGATCCTTGCTGGGTAGAGTAATCTGGGCTGTAGGTTATTTTCTTTCATCACTTTAAGTATGTCTTGCCATTCCCTCCTGGCCTGAAGAGTTTCTATTGAAAGATCAGCTGTTATCCTTATGGGAATCCCCTTGTGTTATTTGTTTTTCCCTTGCTGCTTTTAATATTTGTTCTTTGTGTTTGATCTTTGTTAATTTGATTAATATGTGTCTTGGGGTGTTTCACCTTGGGTTTATCCTGTTTGGGACTCTCTGGGTTTCTTGGACTTGGGTGATTATTTCCTTCCCATTTTAGGGAAGTTTTCAACTGTTATCTCCTCAAGTATCTTCTCATGGTCTTTCTTTTTGTCTTCTTCTTCTGGGACTCCTATAATTCGAATGTTGGAGTGTTTCATATTGTCCTGGATGTCTCTGAGATTGTCCTCATTTCTTTTAATTCGTTTTTCTTTTTTCCTCTCTGCTTCATTTATTTCTACCATTCTATCTTCTATTTCACAAATCCTATCTTATGTCTCCATTATTCTACTATTTGTTGCCTCTAGAGTGTTTCTGATCTCATTTATTGCATTATTCATTATATATTGACTCTTTTTTATTTCTTCTAGGTCCTTGTTAAACCTTTCTTGCATCTTCTCAATCCTTGTCTCCAGGCTATTTATCTGTGATTCCATTTTGATTTCAAGATTTTGGATAATTTTCACTATCATTATTCGGAATTCTTTGTCTGGTAGATTCCCTATTTCTTCCTCTTTTGTTTGGTTTGGTGGGCATTTATCCTGTTCCTTTACCTGCTGGGTATTCCTCTTTCTCTTCATCCTGTTTATTTTGCTGCATTTGAGGTGGGCTTTCTGTATTCTGGCAGTTTGTGGAGTTCTCTTTACTGTGGAGTTTCCTCACTGTGGGTGGGTTTGTATCAGTGGCTTGTCAAGGTTTCTTGGTTAGGGAAGCTTGTGTCAGAGTTCTGGTGGGTGGAGCTGGATTTCTTCTCTCTGGAGTGCAATGATGTGTCCAGTAATGTGTTAAGAGACGTCAGTGGTTTTGGAGTAACTTTGAGCTGCCTGTATATTGAAGCTCAGGGATGTTTTCCTGAGTTGCTGGAGAATTTACATGGTATGTCTTGCTCTGGAACTTGTTGGCCCTTGGGTGATGCTTGGTTTCAGTGTAGGTATGGAGGCGTTTGATGAGCTCCTATCGATTAATGTTCCCTGGAGTCAGGAGTTCTCTGATGTTCTCAGGATTTGGACTTAAGCCTCCTGCTTCTAGTTTTCAGTTTTATGTCTCAAGACTTCCCCTTCTATACCACACCATTGATAAAACATCTAGGTTAAAGATGAAAAGTTTCTCCACATTGAGGGACACCCAGAGAGGTTCACAGAGTTACATGGAGAAGAGAAGAGGGAGGGGGTAGTTAGAGGTGACTGGAATGAGATGAGCTGGGATCAAAAGAGGAGAGAGCAAGCTAGCCAGTAATCACTTCCTTATGGGCGGTCCACAGTCTGGACCGCTCAGAGGTGTTCACGGAGTTATACAGGGAAGAGGAGAGGGAAGAAGTAGACAGAGGTGGCCAGGAGGATAAAAGAGGGAAATGAAAAGGAGAGAGACAGATCCAGCCAGTAACCAGTTCCCTAAGTGTTCTCCACCATCTGGAACACACAGAGATTCACAGAATTGGGTAGAGAAGAGAAGGGGGAGGGAAGAGACAGAGGCCACCTGGTGGAGAAAAAGGAGAGTCCAAAGGAGGAGAGAGCAGTAAGGCCAGTAATCTCGCTCTCAAGTTTAAATGTGTACTGAAGATTGGGTTTTTGAAGGTACAAAATTGATAACAAATTCCAAAAAGCAAACAGTGAAAATCTAGAATAGAGGTTGGATTTTCAAAAATACAATATTAAAAAAGAGAAGAAGAAGAAGAAAAAGTCACAAGAATTATTAAAAAAAATAATAAAATTAAAAAATATATATATACAAAGTTTGCTTTAAATATTGGGTCTTTTTTGGGGGAGAAATTAATAGTAGGTTATAAAAGTGAAAACTAAAGGAGAAATAGAGGACTTAAAAATTAAAAAGTGTTAGAAAAGAAGAGAAAAAGAAAAGAAAAAATAAACATCAAAAAAAGAATGATCGTAAAAATGGTAAAGATGTATCTAGTACTTTCTCTGGTGTTATTGTGGGCAGTGTGGGGTCAGTTCATTTTCAGATAGTTCCTTGGTCCGGCTTATATTTCTCAGGATCTATAGGCCCCTTCCTATGTAGTGTGTACTAATGACAGGATTTTAATCTATTGCACCTGTCACTTCCAAGGCGGTTCCCTCTGTTTTAGCTTCTTCTATTTGCTGGTCTCTTCAGTGTCTGATTTCCGCCCTGACACAAGGGGGACGGTGGTGGACAGTTTTTTTTAGGCTGACTTGTTCAGCGTGCTGTGGGGAGGGAGGGATGCTGCAAACAAATAACACTGGTGAGTCCTCACAGTGTCCCAGCCACGCTGGGCCTGACGGTGCACACAGCTCAGGCTCTAGGTTGCTCCACTGGGAACCATCCAAGGCCGGCCCTGGTCTGCATGCACCTCCTAGGTCTAAGCCGCTCAGGCTCAGGCACTCAGGTAGTCCCCAGAGGCACAGACTGGTTGGGCCTGTGTTTTGTGCCCTTCCCAGGTCCGAGTAGCTCAGGTGTTTGGCGAGCACGGTCGCTGCAACTTATCGCCTCTCCCGTCCCTGCTGCTCAGTTTTCTGGGTGTACAGCTGGCATACTTTCTCAGGCGGATGATGACTGTCCAGAACTTCAAGAAGTCTTAGTTAGCAAGGAAGCCTGTTTGCAGTTTCGTAGGTAATGTCTCTCTGGGGCTGCTATTGCCCCCTTCTGGCCCTTCCGACTCTGCCTGCCTATCACCAGAGGGGGATGGTCTGCAGCCGGCTAATTCTGTTCCATCCTTTGTTCTGTGTGCGGTCCTGGCGATGTCTTATGTTAGAGCTTTTCATGTGGTAGCTATCCCACAGTCTGGTTTGCTAGCCCATGTTAGCTCGTTCTGGTTACACTCGGGGCATTCGGGCCCGATCCTTGTAAAGCAATGCAGCCCGCGCGTCCCTGCCCAGCCCCTGCTTGCTAGTGGCGGATGCAGGTGTCTGCACTGCTTCTCCACTGGGGGAGTTACCGTTGGGCTCGTAATTTGTGGGTTTTAATTATTTATTTATTTTTCCTCCCTATAATGTTGCCCTATGTGCTTCCAAGGCTCACCACAGACTCGGCAGTGAGTGTGTTTCCTGGTGTTTTTGAAACCTCTCTTTTTAAGACTCCCTTCCCGGGACTAATCTCCCTCCCTACCTCTTTTGTCTCTTCTTTTGTCTTTTATATTTTTTCCTACCTGTTTTCAAAGACAATGATCTGCTTTTCTGGGTGCCTGATGTCCTCTGCCAGCATTCAGAAGTTGTTTTGTGGAATTTACTCAGAGTTGAAATGTTCTTTTGATGAATTTGTGTGGGAGAAAGTGGTCTCCCCGTCCTATTCCTCTGCCATCTTAGGACCACCTCCCACTTAGAGTTATTTTAAAATACTGGCTATATTCTCTGTCTTGTATTAAACTTTCATTTTAATTTGAGAACACAATTTGAGTGAGATAAACTAGGAATATATGTACTAATTACAGCATATTGGCCTGTTCTTCCTCTAGGTGTCAGTAAAGAGACGTGTAATGGCAATAACTAAACTGTCCAGATAGTAGAGGGAAAGAAACTACTCCAAATAAGAAACCAGTCCATTAATAACAGTATATCCAAATTGTTTTAAGATTTTTTATTTGGTAAAATGTTACTGGAGAGTAGTTTTTATCCTTAAAGTTAATCTTGGTGTATCCTTGTATTTCGCCTGTGGCATATATGTGTTAGCTGCTCAGTTGTGTCCAACTCTGTGCAACTTCATGGATTGTAGCCCACCAGCCTCCTCTGTGCATGGGATTCTCCAGACAAGAATACTGGAGTGAATTACCATTCCTTCTCCAAGGGATCTTCCTGACTCAGGGATCAAACCTGGTGGGTCTCCTGCATTGCAGGCAGATTCTTTACCATATGAGCCACCAGGGAAGTGCTGGCACATTCTACAGAGAATTGGTTTTGGTTGCAAAACTATACCTAATCTTTGTAGGAAACAGAGTATGATGACACAGCAAATAATTGGTATGAAAAGATTTATTTTGTTTAAAATTCTCTCTTGTAATTGCTTCCATAGGGCCGAATCTTTCGTGATTTGACAATTCCTGGAGTTAGCCCAGCAGAACGTTCAGCCATATATGTGGCCATGATACAAACCTTGGCTCAGTTACATTCCTTGAATATACAGTCATTGCAGCTGGAAGGATATGGTAGAGGTGTTGGGTATTGCAAAAGACAGGTAAGGCATCCACACAAAGAGTTTCTTTTCTCAAGTTCTTAGAAACAAAATATACATTTTTAATTAAAGTAAAAACCTATTATTTTATACTTTTCTGAAATCTGACTATAACTTTGAACCTTCAGATTGACTTATTTTAAACATAAAATAATGTTATAATTTTTAGATCAGCAAAAGCTTCTATAACTGACAGCATATATAAATGCAAATTTAAAGCTATTTCTATCTCTTCACTTAATTTACCAATACATTTTCTATACAATTTTCCTTTTTTAAATTAGTTTAACAAATATTTGTTAAGCATGTGTTTAATAAATATTTATTAAGCATATAAGTATGTTTAATACATGCTAAGTACTGTGTTAAATTTCAAGAAAATAGAAATCAATTATTCCCCTAAAGGAACTTAACATTTTTGAGACACCTCTACATGAAACTCATTAACATGAAACTTGAAAATGGTATAAAAGAATATGTAATCTGGTAGTGGGGCGGCCGTGAGGAAATACCCCTCATCCAAGGTAAGGAGCAGCGGCTGCACTTTCTGGAGCAGCCGTGAAGGATATCTCAAGTCCAAGGTAAGAGAAACGCAAGTAAGACGGTAGGTGTTGCGGGCATCAGAGGGCAGATACACTGAAACGATAATCACAGTAGCCAATCTGATCACACGGACCACAGCCTTGTCTAACTCAATGAAACTAAGCCATGCCGTGTGGGGCCACCCAAGATGGGAGGGTCATGGTGGAAGGTCTGACAGAATGTGGTCCACGGGAAAAGGGAATGGCAAACCACTTCAGTATTCTTGCCTTGAGAACCGCATGAACAGTATGGAAAGGCAAAATGATAGGATCCTGAAAGGGGAGCTCCCCAGCTCAGTAGGTGCCCAATATGGTGCTGGACATCAGTGGAGAAATAACTCCAGAAAGAATGAAGGGATGGAGCCAAAGCAAAAACAATACTCAGTTGTGGATGTGACTGGTGATAGAAGCAAGGTCCAATGCTGTAAAGCTCAATATTGCATAGGAACCTGGAATGTCAGGTCCATGAATCAGGGCAAATTGGAAGTGGTCAAACAGGAGATGGCAAGAGTGAATGTTGACATTCTAGGAATCAGCAGACTAAAATGGACCAGAATGGGTGAATTTAACTCAGATGACCATTATATCTACTACTGTGGGCAGGAATCCCTTAGAAGAAATGGAGTAGCCATCATGGTCAACAAAAGAGTCTGAAATGCAGTACTTGGATGCAATCTCAAAAACGACAGAATGATCTCTGTTCATTTCCAAGGCAAACCATTCAATATCATGGTATTCCAAGGCTATGCCCCAACCAGCAATGCTAAAGAAGCTGAAGTTGAATGGTTCTATGAAGACCTATGAGACCTTTTAGAACTAACACCCCAAAAAGATACCCTTTTTATTATAGGGGACTGGAATGCAAAAGTAGGAAGTCAAGAAACACCTGGACTAACAGGCAAATTTGGCCATGGAGTACGGAATGAAGCAGGGCAAAGACTAGAGTTTTGCCAAGAGAACGAACTGGTCATAACAAACAATCTCTTCCAACAACACAAGAGAAGATTCTACACATGGACATCATCAGATGGTCAACACCGAAATCAGATTGATTATATTCTTTGCAGCAAAGATGGAGAAGCTCTATACAGTCAGCAAAAACAAGACCAGGAGTTGACTGTGGCTCAGATCATGAACTCCTTATTGCCAAATTCAGACTTAAATTGAAGAAAGTGGGGAAAACCACTAGACCATTCAGGTATGACCTAAATCACATTCCTTATGATTATACAGTGGAAGTGAGAAATAGATTTAAGGGACTAGATCTGATAGGTAGAGTGCCTGATGAACTATGGATGGAGGTTTGTGACATTGTACAGGAGACAATCCCCGTGGAAAAGAAATGCAAAAAAGCAAAATGGCTGTCTGGGGAGGCCTTACAAATAGCTGTGAAAAGAAGAGAGGTGCAAAGCAACGGAGAAAAGGAAAGATATAAGCATCTGAATGCAGAGTTCCAAGGAACAGCAAGGAGATATAAGAAAGCCTTCCTCAGCAATCAATGCAAAGAAATAGAGGAAAAGAACAGAAAGGGAAAGACTAGAAATCTCTTCAAGAAAATTAGAGATACCAAGGGACTATTTCATGTGAAGATGAGCTTGACAAAGGACAGAAATGATATGGACCTAACAGAAGCAGAAGATATTAAGAAGAGGTGGCAAGACTACACAGAAGAACTATACAAAAAAGAGCTTCATGACCCAGATAATCATGATGGTGTGATCACTTACCTAGAGCCAGACATCCTGGAATGTGAAGTCAAGTGGGCCTTAGAAAGCATCACTACGAACAAAGCTAGTGGAGGTGATGGAATTCCAATGGAGCTATTTCAAATCCTGAAAGATGGTGCTGTGAAAGTGCTGCACTCAATATGCCAGCAAATTTGGAAAACTCAGCAGTGGCCACAGGACTTGAAAAGGTCAATTTTCATTCCAATCCCAAAGAAAGGCAATGCTAAAGAATGCTCAAACTACCGCACAATTGCACTCATCTTACATACTAGTAAAGTAATGCTTAAAATTCTCCAAGCCAGGCTTCAGCAATACGTGAACTGTGAACTTCCAGATGTTCAAGCTGGTTTTAGAAAAGGCAGAGGAACCAGAGACCCAATTGCCAACATCCTCTGGATCATGGAAAAAGCAAGAGAGTTCCAGAAAAATATCTATTTCTGCTTTATTGACTATGCCAAAGTCTTTGACTGTGTGGATCACAATAAACTGTGGAAAATTCTGAAAGAGATGGGAATACCAGACCACCTGACCTGCCTCTTGAGAAATCTGTATGCAGGTCAGGAAGCAACAGTTAGAACTGGACATGGAACAACAGACTGGTTCCAAATAAAAAAGGAGTATGTAAAGGCTGTATATTGTCACCCTGCTTATTTAACTTCTATGCAGAGTACATCATGAGAAACGCTGGGCTGGAAGAAGCACAAGCTGAAATCAAGATTGCCAGGAGAAATATCAATAACCTCAAATATGCAGATGACACCACCCTTATGGCAGAAAGTGAAGAGGAACTAAAAAGCCTCTTGATGAAAGTGAAAGTAGAGAGTGAAAATGTTGGCTTAAAGCTCAACATTCAGAAAATGAAGATCATGGCATCTGATCCTGTCACTTCATGTGAAATAGATGGGGAAACAGTGGAAACAGTGTCAGAGTTTATTTTGGGGGGCTCCAAAATCACTGCAGATGGTGATTGTAGCCATGAAATTAAAAGACGCTTATTCCTTGGGAGGAAAGTTATGCCCAACCTAGATAGTATATTGAAAAGCAGAGATATTACTTTGCCAACAAATGTCCATCTAGTCAAGACTATGGTTTTTCCAGTGGTCATGTATGGATGTGAGAGTTGGACTGTGAAGAAAGCTGAGCGCCGAAGAATTGATGCTTTTGAACTGTGGTGTTGGAGAAGACTCTTGAGAGTCCCTTGGACTGCAAGGAGATCTAGCCAGTCCATCCTAAAGGAGATCAGTCCTGGGTGTTCATTGGAAGGACTGATGCTGAAGCTGAAACTCCAGTACTTTGGCCACCTCATGCGAAGAGTTGACTCATTGGAAAAGATCCTGATACTCAGAGGGATTGGGGGCAGGAGGAGAAGGGGACAACACAGGATGAGATGGCTGGATATGGTATTACCAACTCGATGGACATGAGTTTGAGTGAACTCCGGGAGTTGGTGATGGACAGGGAGGCCTGGCGTGCTGCAATTCATGGGGTCACAAAGAGTTGGACACGACTGAGCAACTGAACTGAACTGAACTGTATCTGGTAGTAAATTGTTTGTTACTTATCATGAGAGCTGTTCTATTCAGAGGGTAGATACAAGTATGCCCTTGCTCAAGTTGGGGAATGCTTCGTATGATAGATGTGTCTTGTACTGTGTATTTAAGGAAGAATAAATTCTAGAGTGATAGGGAAAAGATGATGAGCATTTCACATCAAAGGAACAGCAAGACCAGATTAAGTATGGGGCTGTTTCCCTTTGTACATATGTCTTTTTCAAGGGGCAGAAGGAAGAGAGACAGGAACTAACGTTGAAAGAATACTCACTATATACCTGGTCCCATGCTAAATGAGTTATAGACCCAATGTTTTTTAATCTTTGTAACAACCCTATTACCCTAATAGATTTTAATACCCTCATTTTACAGATGAGGCAACTGATGCTTGCAGGTATTAAGTAATGTACAAATAAGTGGCCTAAACATAATTTAAACCCAGCTCTTTGTGATTCCAAAGATGAAGGTCTTTACTGTACTAAATTGAACAGAGATACCTTAGAAAGTAGAGAGAGAGATAAGTAGGTAAATATTATTTCAATTGGTGGAGGACTTTGAGAATAGGTTGACTTAATTGCATTCATTCTAAGAAAAATAGGAAAAAACTTTGCATTTTCATGTCTGTAATATATTTCAAAGATTCTTTAGAAGATTCTATGGGTAATAAAAAAAAGGAGATTAAAATGAGAAATAAAAGTCTCCCTTCTTTTTCTAATCCCCATATAACATTTTTCAGAGACTACTTGTTTCTTGTAACCCTTTCAGAATTTTTCTATTTTTTTTCATATGTAGGTATATGTGTTTGTTCTTTTTTTTCCCTTCTACAAAATAATTGCCACATAAAGGCTAGAACCTACATTTCTTGATTCCTATTGTTGTTCAGTTGCAAGTCATGTCCGACTCTTTGCGACCCCATGGACTGCAGCACACCAGGCCTCCCTGTCCCTCACCATCACCTGAAGTTTGCCCAAGTTCATATCCATTGCATTGATGATGCCATCCAGCCATCTCCTTCTCTGACACCCTCTTCTCCTGCTCTCAATGTTTCCCAGCATCAGGGACTTTTCCAATGAGTCGGCTGTTCGCACCAGATGATCAAAGTACTAGAGCTTCAGCTTCAGCATCAGTCCTTCCAACAAGTATTCAGGGTTGATTTCTCTTAAGATTGACTGGTTTGATCTCCCTGCTGTCCAAGGGACTTTCAGGAGTGTTCTCCAGCACCACAGTTCAAAGGCATCAATTCTTTAGCATTCTGCCTTTTTTTACAGTCCAGCTCTCAAAACCATACGTGGGAAGAACCTAGCCTTGATTATACAGACCTTGGTTGGCAGAGTAATGTCTCTGCTTTTCAACACACTGTTTAGGTTTGTCATAGTTTTCCTGCCAAGAAGCAATCATATTATGGTTTCATGGCTGCAGTCACCATCCACAGTCATTTTAGAGCCCAGGAAGAGCAAATCTGTCACTACTTCCACCTTTTCCCCTTACTTAGTTTTAAGCTGGCTCTTTCACTCTCCTTCTCACCCTTATCAAGAGGCTCTTTAGTTCCTCATCTATTTCTGCCATTAGAGTGGTATCATCTGCATATCTGAGGTTGTTGATGTTTCTTCCACCTCTTAATTCATAGGCCAGTGTATTTTTTTCCCCTGATAAAAGTCTAGGTAAGTAGAATGGAACTAGATGGGAGAGAAACTTAAGTGTTGAAGTTTTTAGGCCTATGTGAGTGTTTCAGACTAAGTATCATAGGCATTATTCCTGAATATTAAAGACTGAACATGAATTTGATATAATTGAATTTTGTTTTAAGTTAAAAATTGCTAAACCTTATGTTCTACTTTCAGCTCTGTCATTTTAAAATTTTATTTATCTTTAGGTATCAACCTGGACAAAGCAGTATCAAGCTGCAGCTCATCAGGACATCCCTGCCATGAACCAGCTATCTGATTGGCTAATGAAACACTTGCCAGATAATGACAATGAAGAAAATTTGATTCATGGAGATTTCAGACTAGATAACATAGTTTTCCATCCTAAAGAGGTATTGGAACCCCTGTTTACAAAAACTGAGTATGTCTGACTTGGGATACAAGTACTAAGTAGATGTTCCCCTAGAGTGCTGAAAAAGCCCAAACCATCCCCATTCTTCCTCTACATTCAAGACTATCTTCACTGCTCACAATTTTTGGAAATGAGCCTTGTAGATTTTCTGGCATAGGTATCTTCTTATCTTTAAGGCCAGGTCTCATACTGGCCTTTACTCATAAAGTAGTAAACTACTTTAAAATAATTTGGGAATTTACATACATGTTGCTATTTTCTTCAAAGATGTTTTTCAACTACTCAATATATTAAGTTTATCCATATTCTTGCTCTTTCTTCTGGTTCATTTTCATTTTTTTCCCCTGTTGAAGAATTTTTAATTTGATTATTATTAGCTCAGAGAGGACAGAATTCCAAAAGATTCTTTTGAAGCTTCAAAAGAACATGTATTAATTTAATGGAACCTTGCTCTGTATAAATGTACTGAGTGTAATTTTCATAAAGAGTACAAACAAATCAAAACTATAATCTTCCTCCACTGAGCATAGTGAGGCCTAGAATTGAAAGAGTGTGGTGGGACTAAAGAAAGTACTTCAGTTCTCTCTTTATCTACATGCCTTTGGGCAAGACATTTGGCCCTTAGTATTCTAACACTGATGTGAAAGATTTACAGTTCCTGAATCCTCCTCAGGGCAAGATTTTCTGGGTTCATTAGTTTTCTCAGAATGCTGAAATGCTGTAGGGCCAGAAGAGCTGTTCTAAATTCACGTGCTGAGATTCTGGGTTTCATGTTCTTTTCTTGTAAGAAGAGGATGGGGGAAAATAGCATTATAAATTATATTGTTGTCATAATTCAAAGTAGTACTGTATCTATTGAAAGTTCAAATATAAACACATATGAGCACATTTACCATTAAAACAAAATTTTTCATAGAAAAGTCAGTTTGGTTATTTAATTTATGTATATGTAATTATATGTATATGTGTACATGTAACTTTTTGTTAATGGCATGGATGGATTCTGAATTCTAACTTTGTTAAATATAGAATAGGAAAATGAAAAATCACTAATTTATAACAGAAAAATTGTAAAAGCTTATGCTTTAAAACTGGATCTGGTCTATATTTTATCTATATCATTTGATTCATTAATATTTTTGGAGCCTATCTTTGAATAGGTCATTGTTCTTTATGTTTTCTGTAGTTTTAATACTTTTCTTTCATGACTTAATCAGGGAAGGAAAATTTCAGACCTAAATCTCCTTGTTATGTGTTTTCTACCAAGATGTTTAAATATGCTAAAATTAAATATTAAATATGCTGAAAATAATGACAGACTACAGTAAGTTCCAAATAGTTATTTCCTTTTTATATTTAATCTCATGTTAGAAAACCATTTCCTATAAAATTCAAGTTACCAAACAAGGATCATCTTTCTTAAGTTCTGTGGAGGCAATGCTAATTTGTAACGTATGTCTTTTCAGTTTTAAATTTATATGTCTTTTATGTTTTAGGGTTATATATTAGCTAGTAAAATGTCTTCTACTTTATACCCAATAATCCCATAATTATTAGTGATATAGAATTTAATCAATTTCTATCTCATATAAATATGGGGAGCTAATTTTTTATGGAAGTAACACACAGTTGGCAAAGTACCAATCAACTAGCATTTATTTATTACTGTGTGCCCTGAAACATGTAGTTAGAAGGAAAAACAGCTCTTAATGAGCTCAAAATACAGATGGAGAGAAAAGATAACTGTGGTAACAGCAGAGAACAATACATACTCAAGTGCTAAAGTATATCATATAATAAATCTAAGACTAGTCAAAGAGGGAAAAGATATCCACTATGGTCTGACATTCAAAACTATGAAATATTACAAATTAATTCTAGTCAATAATTTACTATAATTATTCAATAAAATATTGAATAATAGTTTAAAATTTCATAAATAAGTGGGGAATTAGACTATTTTTCTTTTTCATGAAGGCACTTCACAAATTGAAATATCAGTCTCTGGATTATAACAAGTTTAGTATGTGTATGTTTGTGCTCAGCTATACATGTTCCTAAGAATATGATTGAAATATCATGATGAATATGATTTTTATTTTTCCTTTGAGGGTAAGGATTGTATCTTTAATTTTTTTCTTTTGTTTCTAAAGCCTATATGGTAAATGCTGAGTAAATGGGGACCTTCTAGACTAAAACCTCCTATAAAGCAGTAAATGCATCTTACTCATTTATACAACAGTTACATGTTTCTGAATGAATCTATGCTAAAAGAACTGATGATAATTAATCACTAAGTAACTGTTTCCATCTCATTTATTTATGTTTAATTTTTGTTCTCCAGTAGTATGGCTGTCCCCACCTCTGTGCCTCCATTTTTATTGTAGCTTTTAATTTTGAAAATCTTTAAAGACTCACAAGAAGTTATAAAAATAGTATAGAGGGGGTTGTGTATCCATCATCCACATTCCCCTAAGAGATCTCACACAACTATAGTAAATTATTATCAAAGCCAGGAAATTGATATTGTGTGCATTTTGAATTGGGGGGAAAAACAAAATCAGGGTTCCCAAGAAGCTAAAGTGAGGTAATTGATATGGAGTTGATGCTGACCTTATTTTAATTATTTTCTTCTTCTCCCCTCTGTTTTTATATTCTAGTTTTCTAAAATATCCTGTCAAGTTATATTATTTAGAAAAAATTAGGACAAAGTAAAATCTTTACTCTTTGGTAAATATGTACTAAAACCTAAACAGTGGTATAGAGAATGGGATTATAGGAGGCTTATGAACTTACATTCCTGTGATGTTTAAGGTTTGATGTTTTATTTTTTTCCCCCAAGCAATAGCTTATTTTTGTTTTGTCATCAGAAAACTCAGTAATTAAGGAATAAAAACAAAAACAATTTTGAATGATAAACCATCCAGGAATGCGTGTGGTAAGCCAGTAGAAAATTACTAAAGGAAATTAAAAAAACTGAACCATGTTACTCAGTTTCACAATCCCTAGTTAATTTCTAATTACTGATATATAAAGTATTTGAAGCATATTTGAGCAAGTGTTTCAGTAACAACATGCTCAATGAAATGTTTAAACGAACTCCAGTTTTCCTGGAAAAGATTATTAACTTTCCAAATATAAATCAGCCATCTGGCAGAGAAATGTTTAAGATTTTGGAGTTTAGTGTACATATTGCCATTTTAGCTTGAAAGATAAATATGTTTAACTAGGAACAGATAAACCCATAGATGTTTCATCTGCCTTCAGTAATTAGTAGTCAGATGTATTTCAGATAAATATAAGTACACTGGTTCTTCTGAAGTCATCTGCCTTGCAGCATTTTATATGTTGTCTTATGAAAAAAAAAGACTTGATATGCAAAGCACAATGTATTTTTAATGGTTTTTTTCTTCTTAATTCCCCCATTATTTCTAAGATGCCAGTGTAGTTAGGGAAAAGTTTAGTTATAAAATTTAATTTTATTGCTACAAAAGACATGGGGATGTGTTTTTCCCAATCTTTTTGCTTTACAAATAGTTTTAGATACGCCTAATATGCTCTTTGGTCATAAAACCAGGTTTTGAACACAGGCCTACTGACTTCATTCTGCACTGTCCTGCTTCTCATCTCCTCTGGAACTGGTCAGTTTTGGTAATCTAGAAACTTAAACCCTTGTCTTTGATCACATCCTCACTACCTTCTGGGCTTCCCCGATGGCTCAGATGGTAAAGAATCTGCCTGCTATGTGGGTGACCTGGGTTCTATCCCCAGGTCAGGAAGATCCTCTGGAGAAGGGAATGGCAACCCACTCCAATATTTTTGCCTAGAGAATTCCATGGACAGAGGAGCCTGGCAGGCTACAGTCTATGGGATCACAAAGAGTCAGACACGGCTGAGTGACTAACACTTTCACTTTTCACTACCTTCCACTTCTCTTATTTATACCTCACCTGAGATGCTACAAATTTGATTGCTCTTATTTTAGAATTCATGAACCCCTTATGACTTCATCTGACTTCTCACCCTGCCTGGCCTATTTGGGTATGATCAGTCATTTAAAAAACTACCTTCTTTATTATCAATGAAAAAATAATTTTTTGACGATGAATGTGTGTGAAAATAATGTAAGAGTTACAAAGTTTCCTGACCTTAGCTTACTTGTTATTCCAGAATCTTCTCAACTCTTGACTATATATATAATCTCCAACCCTGATCTTGATTCATCATATTTTTACTGCAGAATAAAGTCATAAAGTCAGATTAATAGGGTTTGGGACATATTTTTGCTGCATAATTTCATCTAGGCTCTAACTTCTCTCTATAAAATCTGTGAAAAAAATTTAATCCCTTTTTCAAATCTTTTCTATTCTCGAACTGTCAAGTTGCTTTTTACCTCTAGACTCTTATTCTCAGCATTTAGACTTGATTCATTTTTGTCTTTTTAGTCACTTTTCAGCATAAGCTGCTTTATCGGGATGTTCCCTGGAAGTTCCCTTGATATTGCTGAAGATATTTCAGTCCTCTCCTTCATGCAGACTGCCTGGTGACATTTTTCCTAAGCCACTACCAAGAAAAGTTGTTACTTTCTAAAAATTAAAGTATAGTTGATGTACAGTATTATATATTGACTTCCCTGGTGGCTCAGACGGTAAAGCGTCTGTATACAATGCAGAAGACCTGGGTTTGATCCCTGGGTCAGGAAGTTCCCTGGAGAAGGAAAAGGCAACCCACTCCAGTACTCTTGCCTAGAAAATCCCATGGATGGAGGACAGTATTATATATTACAGATGTATAGTATAGTGATTCATGATATTTAAAAGTTATATTCAACTTATAGTTATTATAAAATATTGGCCAAATTCCCTGTATTGTACAATATAGCTTATTTTATACATAATAGTTTGTACCTCTTAATTCCCTACCACTGTATTGCCCCTCCCCTTTCCCTCTCCCCATGGGTAACCAGTAGTTTCTTCTCTGAATCTATGAATCTGTTTCTTTTTTGTTATATTCATTAGTTTGTTTTATTTTTTAGATTCCACATATAAGTGATATCAAGCAGCCTTTGTCTTTATCTGTCTCACTTCTTTTACTAAGCATAATACACTCCAAGTCCATGTATGTTGTTGCAAATGGCAAACTTTCCTTCTTTTTAATGACTGAGTAGCATTCCATTGTGTATGTATAACACGTCCTCTATATGCATTCATCTGTTGGTGGACACTTAGGTTGCTTCCATATCTTGACCGTTATAACTATAAATAGTGCTGGTGTGAACACTGGATTCACGTATCTTTTCAAATCTGTTTTTATTTTGTTTCAGATGTGTACTCAGGAGTGGAATTGCTGAATCATATGTTAGTACTAGGGCTTCCCTGGTAGCTCAGTTGGTAAGGAATCAGCCTGCCATGCAGGAGACCCTGGTTTGATCCCTGGATTGGGAAGATCCCCTGGACGAGGGCTTGGCAACCCACTCCAGTATTCTTGCCTGGAGAATCTCCATGGACAGAGGAGCCTGGCAGGCTACAGTCCATAGAGTCATAGAGTCGGACACAACTGAGCAACTAAGCCCAGTACAGCACACATGATAGTACTATGTTTAGTTTTTTGAGAAACCTCCATACTGTTTTCAATAATATTGGGCTACAGGAATTTATATTCCCACCATTATATGAGGAGTTCAGTTTCTCTACATTCTCCCCAGCATTTGCCATTTGTGTTCTCTTTTCTGATAGCCATTGTGACAGATGTGAAGTGATACCTCATTGTGGTTTTGATTTGCATTTTCCTGATGATTAGCAATGTTAAACATTGCATGCCTGCTGGCTATCTGCATGTCCTCTTTAGAAAAAGATATATTCAGGTTTTGTGCCCAATTTAAATCATATTTTTAAAAAAGATTTAAATACTTATCTTTGGTTGTTCTGGGTCTTGGTTGCAGCACGTGGGATCTTCAGTCCTTGCAGCATGCAAATTCTTTGTTGTGCCATGTGAGATCTAATTCCTTGACCAGGACTTTAACCTAGGCCCCCACCTCCAGGGAAGTCCCTAATCAGCTTTTTAAAAAAATATTGAGTTGTATGGGCTGTTTATATATTTTGGATATTAACCCCTTATTGGTCATATTATGTGCAAATATTTTCTCCCATTTAACAGGGTGTCTTATTTTGTTGATAGCTTCCTTTGCTGTGCAAAAGCTTTTAAGTTTAATTAGGTACCATTTGTTTGTTTTAGCTTTTATTTTCTTTGTCTTAGGAGACAGATCTAAAAAAATATTGCTACAGTTTATATCACAGAGTGTTCTATGTATTTTCCTCTAGGAGTTTTGTTGTTTTTTTTTTTTTATGAGAATTTATATTTTTTAATAAATATATATTCCTGACAAGCATTTGTTTTATATTACATCGCTCCTTAGGCTTAGTCAACTAGAACAATAGCACTCTCATATTAAATTGTGCATTTAATATCTTTTTGAGTTATTTTATATCTACATTTATGGATTTTTTTTTCCATGTGAAACCAGGACTCTGCATCTATAAGGAAACCGTTAGCCAGTCTCTAGGTAACTCAAGTTGTTCAGGCTCCTGAGAAATTTTCCTACTTGAATTATTGTTTATATTGTGAGAATTCGTTGAACATTTACTCAGTTTCATTTGTGTTTCTGTAGACACTATGCATAATTTTCTTTCATGTTATCTTGAGAGGAATCTGGTGTAATTATTAAACATTAGAGTCTTTTTTGAGCATTTTTATTCTTTATTGGAGTCTAACTGTTTAACAGTATAGTCATAGTTTCAGATGCATAGTGAAGTGATTCAGCTGTGCATATGTGTGAATCATTCGCCCCTAAACTCACCACCCATCCAGGCTGACGCATCATGTTGAGCAGAATGTCCCCTGCTATACAGCAGGTCCTTGTTGCTTATCCATTTTCAATATGGCAGTGTTTACATGGACATATGAGTCTTATCAAAGTGTGAAAATATCACAAAAGGGGCAAATCATGAAATTTGCAGTGTGCTGAATGATCAGAAATGACCACCGGAGCAATCAGCAGCCAGATGAAGAAATGGAACATCAGCAGTCTCTTTGAAGTGGCCCTGAGCCCCCTCTTGCTATCACTGCGCTTCACTCCTCCCCACCTCCCCACTGGCAACCTCTGTCCTGATTTCTACCAGGGGAGATTGGTTTTTGCTGTTTCAGAACTTCATGTCAGTGGAATATAACAATATGCTTTCTTTTTACGCTGGCTGCTTTTGCTTAATGCTGTGTTTTTGAGGTTCATCTTTGGCAGTGATTTATTTTCATTGTTGAATAATAGTCTGTTGGGTATACAGAAACGTATTTATTGATACTACTGTTGATAGACTTTGGGCTTTCTCCTCGTTTTTAATTAGCGTGAATAATACTGTTAGGAAAAAGTTTTTGCATGTCTTTTGGGTCACATTAGTACATAGCTCAGTTGAACATATCCCTAAGACTAGATCCAGTGAACCCTAAGAAATGCGTTTTACTTTCTAGATAATGTCATACAGTTTTCCAAAGTATTATAAACAATTAGCTCTTCTCTTTGTGCTTATTGTTTAGTTTTAGCCATGCTGGGTAATGGTGTTTCACTGTGGCTTTGCCTCCATAATCATGTAGTTTTGTTTCCAGGCTTATACTTAGGTCTTTAATACAGTCTGAATTTATTTTTGTTTTTGTATGAGAAAATATTCTTATTTCATTATTTTACATGTAGCTGTTCAGTTTTCTCAGCACCAGTTGTTGAAGAGACTGTTTTTTCTCCATTGTATATTCTTGCCTCCTTTCTCATAGATTGATTGAGTATGCATTTATGTCTGCATTATCAATTCTGTTCCATTGATCTATGTGTGTATTTTTTGTGTCAATACCATACTGTTTTGATGATATGATACTATAGCTTTGTAGTATTGTCTGAAGACAGGAAGCATGAGTCCTCTACCTCTGTTCTTTTTCTCAAGATTGTTTTGGCTATTCCAGATCTTTTGTGTTTCCATAAAAATTTTATTTTATTTTGGCCACACTGCACAGCTTGTGGTATCTTAGTTCCCTGATCAGGGATTGAATTCAGGCCTTCAGCGGTGAAAGCATGGAGTCTTAACCCCTGGACCACCAGGGAATTCCCTCCATACAAATTTTAACATTATTTTTTCTATTACTGTGAAAAATACCATTGGTATTTTGATAAGTATTGGATTGAATCTGTACCTTGCCTAGAGTGAAAGTGATAGTCACTCAGTCATGTCTGACTCTTTGTGCCCCATGGACTAGATAGTCCATGGAATTCTGCAGGCCAGACTATACACTCCATGGAATTCTGCAGGCCAAAATACTGGAGTGGGTAGCCTTTCCCTTCTCCAGTGGATCTTCTCAACCCAGGGATCATACCCAGGTCTCCCGCATTGCAGGTGGTTTCTTTACCAGCTGAGCCACAAGGGAAGCCCAAGAATACTGGAGTGGTTAGCCTATCCCTTCTCCAGCAGATCTTCCCAACCCAGGAATCAAACTGGGGTTTCCTGCATTGCAGGCAGATTCTTTAACAACTGAGCTATGAGGGAATCCCTCATAGTTAAATGAGTTAAAGTGGTCATTTTAACAATATTAATTCTTCCAGTCCAAGAACATTGTACATCTTTTCATCTCTTTGTGTTACCTTCATTTTTTTCATCAGTTGCTTATAGTTTTCCAACTGCAGGTCTTTTACCTCCTTAGATAGGTTTATTCCTAGGTATTTTGTTCTTTTTGATGCAATAATAAATGGGATTATTTCCTTCTTTTTTTAAGTACATTGTTTTTAATTTTATGTATTTATTATTGGCTATGCTGGGTCTTTACTGCAGTCGCTTATTTCTAGTTGCAGGGAGCAGAGGCTGCTTTCTAGTTGCAGGGCATGGGCTTCTCATTGCAGTGGCTTCTCTTGTTGCAGAGCACAAGCTCTAGGGCATGTGAGTTTCAGTAGTTGTGGCATGTGGGCTCAGTATTTGCAGCTCTCAAACTCTAGAGCACAGGCTCAATAGTTGTGGCACACAGGCTCAGCTGCTCTGCAGCATGTTAGATCATCCTTGGTCAGGGATTCAACTCATGTCTCCAGCATTGGCAGGCAGATACTTTACCACTGAGACACCAGGGATTTCTTTTTCTGATAGGTCATTGTTAATGTATAGAAAAACTACAGATTTTTGTGTATTAACTTTATGTCTGCAGCTTTACCAAGCTTTACCAAATTCACGGGTGAGGTCTAGTAGTTTTCTGGTGGCATCTTTAGGATTTTATATGTATAGTGTTTGTCATCTGCAAAGAGTGACAGTCTTCTTCCTTTTAAATTTAAGTTCCTTTTGTTTATTTTGTCTGAATTTTATGACTAGGACTTCCAATACTATATTAAATAAAAATAATAAGAGTTGGCATCCCTGTGTTGTTCCTAATCATTGAGGAAATGCTTTCAGCTTTTCACTGTTTTAGTATGATGTTAACTGTGGGTTGTCATTAATGACTGTCATTATGTGAAGATATGTTCCCTCTGTGCCAACTTACTTCAGAAAAATGTCATAAATGAATGTTGTTGTTGTTCAATCACTAAGTCATGTCCGATTCTTTGCAACCTACTACAGTATGCCAGGTTTCCCTGTCCTTCACTATCTTCCAGAATTTTCTCAGACTCATGTCCTTTGATTAGGTGATGCTATCCAGCCATCTCATTGCCTGTCACCCCCTTTTCCTCGTGCCCTCAAACTTTCCCAGCATCAGAGTCTTTTCCAATGAGTTGGCTCTTTGCATCAGGTAGCCAAAGTTTTGGAGCTTCAGCTTCATCATCAGCCCTTCCAATGAATATTTCAGGGTTGACTTTCCTTAGGACTGACTGGCTTGATATCCTTGCTATCCAAAAGACTCTCAAGAGTATTCACCAGTGCCACAGTTCAAAAGCATCAATTCTTTGGCACTCAGCCCTCTTTTCAGTCCAACTTTCACATTTATACATAACTACTGGAAAAACCATAGCTTTGATTATATGGACCTTTGTCAGCAATGTGAAGTCTACTTTTTAATATACTGTCTAGATTTGTCATAGCTTTTCTTCTTTTAGTTTAGTGGCTGCAGTCACTGTCAACAGTGATTTTTGAGCCCAAGAAAAAGAAGTCTGCCACCATTTCTACTTTTTCCTCGTCTATTAGCCATGAAGTGATGGGACCAGATGCCATGATCTTAGTTTTTTTAATGTTGAATTTTTAAGCCAGTTTTTTCACTCTCTTCCTTTACCTTCATCAAGAGACTCTTTAATTCCACTTCCCTTTCTGCCATTAGCATAGTATCATCTATATTTCTGAAAATGTTAATATTTCTTCTGGCAATCTTGATTCTACCCTGTGACTCTAGCCCAGCATTTTGCATGATGTATTCTGCAGAGAAGTTAAATAAGCAGGGTGACAATATACAGCCTTGACACACTTCTTTCCTAATATGGAACCAGTTCATTGTTCCATTAAGGTTCTAACTGATGTTTCTTGACCTGCATACAGGTTTCTCAGGAGAAAGATAAGGTGGTCTGGTATTCCCATCTCTGTAAGAATTTCCCACAGTTTGTTGTGATCCACACAGTTAGAGGCTTTAGCATAGTCAATGAAACAGAAGTAGATGCTTTTCTGGAATCCTCTTGCTTTCTCTGTTTCCAGCAAATGTTGGCAGTTTGATCTGTGGTTCCTATGCCTTTTCTAAATCCAGCTTGTACATCTGGAAGTTCTTGGTTCACATACCACTGAAGCCTAGCTTGAAGGATTTTGAGCTTTGCCTTGCTATCATGTGAAATGAGAGCAATTGTATGGTAGTCTGAACATTGTTTGGCACTGCCCTTCTTTGAAATTGGAATGAAAACTGACCTTTTTCCATCTTGTGGCCACTGCTGAGTTTTCCAAATTTGCTGACATATTGAGTGCAGCACTTTAACAGCATCATCTTCTAGGGTTTGAAAAAGCTCATCTGGAATTCCATCACCTCCACTAGCATGTAGTAATGCTTCCTAAGGCCCACTCAACTTCACATTCCAGTATGTCTGGCTCTAGGTAAGTAACTATCCCATCATGTTTATCGAGGTCATTAAGACCTTTCTGTACAGTTCTTCTGTGTATTCTTGTCCCCCCTCTTTTTTTATATTTTTAAATTTATTTATATTCTGCTTGAAGGATACTTGCTTTACAGAATTGTGCTGGTTTATGCCAAACATTCGGAGAAGGCAATGGCACCCCACTCCAGTACTCTTGCCTGGAAAATCCTATGGACAGAGGAGCCTGGTAGGCTGCAGTCCATGGGGTCGCTAAGAGTCGGACATGACTGAGCAGCTTCACTTTCACCTTTCACTTTCATGCGCTGGAAAAGGAAATGGCAACCCACTCCAGTGTTCTTGCCTGGAGAATCCCAGGGGTGGGGGAGCCTGGTGGGCTGCCGTCTCTGGGGTCGCACAGAGTCAGACACGACTGAAGTGACTTAGCAGCAGCATACCAAACATTAACATGAATCAGCCATAAGTATACATATGTCCCTTCCCTGTTGGTCCTCCCTCTCATCTCCCTCCCCATCCCACCACTCTAGTTGTTAAAGAGTGCTGGTTTGAGTTCTCTGAGTCATACAGCAAATTCCCATTGGCTATGTGTTTTACATATGGTAATGTAACTTTCCATGTTACTATCTCCATGTATCCCACCCTCTCCTTCTTCCTGCCACCCCCATGTCCAAAAGTCTGTTTTTTGTGTCTGTGTCTTGATTGCTGCTGCTGCTGCTGCTAAGTCACTTCAGTTGTGTCCAACTGTGTGACCCCATAGACAGCAGCCCACCAGGCTCCCCTGTCCATGTGATTTTCCAGGCAAGACTACTGGAGTGGGTTGCCATTGCCTTCTCCCTGTGTCTTGATTGCTGCTCTGCAAATAATTTCATCAGTACCATCTTTCTAGATTCCATATATATGCCTTAATGTAAGGTATTTGTTTTTCTCTTTATGACTTACTTCACTCTGTGTAATAGGCTCTGGATTCATCAACCTCATTAGAACTGACTCAAATGTGTTCCATTTTATGGCTGAGTAATATTCCATTGTGTATATGTACCACAACTTCTTTATCCATTCATCTGTTGATGGACATCTAGGTTGCTTCCATGTCCCAGGTGTTGTAAATAGTGCTGCAGTGAGCTTTGGGGTACATGTGTCTTTTTCAATTTTGGTTTTCTCAGGGTATATGCCTAGTAGTGATATTGCTGGGTTGTATGGTCGGAGAAGGCAATGGCACCCCACTCCAGTACTCTTGGCCTGGAAAACCCCATGGATGGAGGAGCCTGGTGGGCTGCAGTCCATGGGGTTGCTAAGAGTCAGACATGACTGAGCGACTTCGCTTTCACTTTTCACTTTCATGCATTGGAGAAGGAAATGGCAACCCACTCCAGTATTCTTGCCTGGAGAATCCCAGGGACTGGGGAGCCTGGTGGGCTGCCATCTATGGGGTTGTATAGAGTCGGACACGACTGCAGCGACTTAGCAACAGCAGCAGCATGATGGTTTTATCCTAAGGAATCTCCATACCATCTTCCATAGTGGCTGTATCAATTTACATTCCCATCAGCAGTGAAAGAGGATTCCCTTTTCTCCATACCCTCTTCAGCGTTTATTGTGTGTAGACTCTTTGGTGATGGCCATTCTGACTGGTCTGTGGTGATATCTCTTTGTAATTTTGATTTGCATTTCCTAATAATGAGTGATGTTGAGCATCTTTTCTTATGTTTGTTAGTCATCTGTATGTTTTCTTTGGAGAAATGTCTTTTTCCCATTTTTTGATTGGGTTGTTTGTTTTTCTGGTATTGAGTTGTATGAGCTTCTTATATATTTTGGATATTACTCCTTTTTCAGTTTTTTCATTTACTGTTATTTTCACTCATTCTGAGGGTTGTCTTTTCACTTTGTTTATAGTTTCCTTTGCTGCACAAAAGCATTTAATTAGGTCCCATAATTATATGGGATTTTTGAGCATAAACATAAAATATGTTTTTTAAAATTTCCATTATTTTATTTTATTTCCATATATTTATTTTTATTTCCATTATTACAGGAGATGGGTCAGGGAGAATCTTGTTGTGATTTTTGTCATAGAGTGTTTTGCCTATGTTTTCCTCTAAGAATTTTATAGTTTCTGCTCTTCATTTAGATCTTTCATCCATTTTGAGTTTATATTTGTGTATGGTGTTAGGAAGTGTTCTAATTTTATTCTTTTACATGTAGCTGTCCAGTTTTCTCAGTACCACTTATTGAAGAGGCTATCTTTGCCCCGTTGTATATTCTTGCCTCCTTTGTCAAAAATAAGGTACCCATAGGTGCATGGGTTTATCTCTGGGCTTTCTATCTTGTTCCATTGGTCTATATTTCTGTTTTTGTGCCAGTACCATACTGTCTTTTGACTGTAGCTTTGTAGTATAGTCTGAGGTGAGGAAGGTTGATCCTCTAGCTCCATTCTTCTTTCTCAAGATTGATTGTCTATTTGGGATCTTTTGCATTTCCATATGAATTGTGAATTCCTTTGTTCTAGTTCTGTGAAAAAATGCCACTGGTAATTTGATAAGGATTACATTGAATCTGTAGATTGTGTTTGGTAGTATAGTCATTTTCACAATATTGATTCTTCCTACCCAGGAACATGGAATATCTCTCTATCTGTTTTATGTCCTCTTTGATTTCTTTCATCAGTGTCTTACAATATTCTGTATACAGTTCTTTTGTCTCCTTAGGTAGGCTTATTCCTAGATATTTTATTCTTTTTGTTGTAATGGTGAATGGAGTTGATTCATTAATTTCTCTTTCTGAGTTTTTCATTGTTAGTTTATAAAATGCAAGTAATTTCTGTGAATTGATTTTTGTATCCTATGACTTTGCTAAATTCACTGATTAACTTTAGTAACTTTCTGATAGTATCTTTAGGGTTTTCCATGAATAGTGGCATGTCATCTGCAAACAGGGAGAGTTTTACTTCTTCTTTTCTGATCTGGATTCCTTTTATTTCTTTTTCTTCTTTGCTTTCTATAGCTAGGACTTCCAAAATATGTTGACTAATAGTGGTGAGAGTTGGTACCCTTATCTCATTCCTGATCTTAGAGGGAATGCTTTCAGTTTTTCACCATTGAAAAACTGATGTTTGCTGTGGGCTTATCATATACAGCCTTTACTATGTTGAGGTAGGTTCCTTCTATGCCCCTTTTTTGAAGAGGTTTTCATCATAAATGGGTAGTGAATTTTGTCAAAGGCTTGTTCTGCATCTATTGAGATTATCATATGGTTTTTATCTTTCAATTGGTTTATATGGTGTATCACATGGATTGGTTTGTGAGTGTTGAAGAATCCTTGTATCCCTGGGATAAACCCAACTTGATCATAGTGTATGATTGGCCACCTCTTCTTAATCTCTTCTCTTTCTGTTAGGTTCTTGCTGTTTCTGTCCTTTATTGTGCCCATCTTTGCATGAAATGTTCCCTTGGTATCCAATTTTTTTCAAAAGACCTCCTCTAGTCTTTCCCATTCTATTCTTTTCCTCTATTGCTTTGTATTATTCACTTAAGAAGGCTTTCTTATCTCTCCTTGCTTTCTCTGGAACTCTGCATTCAGTTGGGTATATCTTTCTCTTTCTCCTTTGCCTTTCACTTCTCTTCTCTTCTCAGTTGTTTGTAAGTCCTCCTCAGACAACTATTTTGCATTTTTGCATTTCTTTTTCTTAAGGACGGTTTTGGTCACTGCCTCCTGTACAGTTTATTATCTATCAGATCTATATCTTGAATCTTTGCATCACTTCCACTGTAAAATCATAAGGGATTTGATTTAAGTCATACCTGAATGGCCTAGTGGTTTTCCTTACCTTCTTGAATAAAAGTTTGAATTTTGCAGCAAGGAGTTCATGATCTGAGCCACAGTCAGCTCCAGGTCTTGTTTTTTGCTGACTGTATAGAGCTTCTCCATCTTCAGCTGAAAAAAATATAATCAATCTGATTTTGATATTGAGCATTTGGTGATGTCCATGTGTAGAGTCATCTCTTGTGTTGTTGGAAGAGGTTCTTAGACATATTCTGTTTGCCTTTACCTTGCTTAATTTTGTACTCCTAGGTCAAGCTTGCCTGTTCCTCCAGGTATCTCTTGACTTCCTATGTTTGCATTCCAGTCCCCTATGATGAAAACGACATCTTGTTTTGATGTTAGTTCTAGAAGGTCTTGGAGGTCCTCTTGGAACCATTCAAGTTCAGCTTCTTTGACATTTTTGGTTGGGACATAGACTTTGATTACGGTGATGTTGAATGGTTTCCCTTGGAACAAACCAAGATCATTTTGTCATTTTTGAGACTGCACCCATGTACTGCATTTTGGACTCTCGTTAACTATAAGGGCTGCTCTACTCTTTCCAAGGGATTCTTACCCACAGTAGTAGATATAATAGGTATATGAATTAAATGGATTTTGAATTTTTCAAAAGCCTTGTTTTACATGTATTGGCTTGTTCATGTTTTTAATCTTCAATTTGTTAATGTGGTGTATCACATTGGTTTTCAGGTATTACAAAATCTTTGCATACCTAGCGTAAATCCCACTTGATCATGGTGCATGATCCTTTTATCATATTGTTGTATTTAGTCTGCAGTTATTTGATTTACTAGTATTTGGTTGAGGATTTTTGCATCTATGTTTATCAGTGATAATGGCCTATAATTTTCTTTTTTGTAGTATCTTTGTCTGGATTTGGTATCAAGGTGATTCTGGCTGCAAAGGACAGGTTCAGAAATGTTCCTTCCTCTGCAGTTTTTTGGAATAGTTTAAAATGGATAAGCATTAACTCTTCTGTAAACTTTGGTAGACTTCATTCATGAAGCCATCTGGTCCTAGATTTTGTTTCTTATGAGTTTTAAAATTACTGATTTAGTTTGCTTATTGGTAATTGATCTGTTCATATTTTCTGTTTCTTCCTGGTTCAGACTTGGGAGATTGTACCTTTTTAAAAACTTGTCCATTTCTTTGAGGTGGTTCATTTTATTGGTGTATAGTTTAATAGTCGTCGCTCATGAATCTTTATATTTCTGTGATGTCAGTTTTGACTTCTTCTGTTTCAATTCTGATTTTATGGATATGGTTTCTCTCCTTTACTTTTTAATATATCTGGCTAAAGATTTATCAATTTTGCTTATCTTTTCAGAGAGCGAGCTTTTAGTTTCATTATTTTCTATTGATTTTTTAGTCTCTAATTTATTTCTTCTCTGATCTTTATGATATCTTTTCTCCTGTTTATTCTTCTTTTTCTAGTTCCTTTAAGTGTAAAGTTAGGTTGTTTGAGATTTTCTTTTCTGATTTAGCTTTTATAAGTGTAAATTTCCCTCTTAGAACAGTTTTCAGTACATCTTATAAATTTCAAATCATGTTTTCATTTGTCTTTCGGTATGTTTCTATTTCCTGTTTGACTTCTTCAGTGATGCATTATTTAGTACTTTATTGTTTAGCCTCTATGTGTTTGTGTTTTTTGCAGTTTTTCTTTTTTTGTAGTTGAGTTTTAGTCTCACAACATTGTGGTCAGAAAAGATGCTTCACATGATTTCAGTTTTCTTAAATTTACTGAGGACTGTTTTGTGGCCAGCATATGATCTATCCTGGAGAATGTTCCATGTGCACTTGTATAGAAAGTGTATTCTGCTGCACAATATTCAGATGAATATTCTATGTATATATCAATTAAGTCCATCTTTTCTAATGTGTCATTTTAGGCTTATTGATTTTCTGTCTGGATGATCTGTTCATTATGTAAGTAGGATGCTAAAGTCCCCCACTAGTATTGTGTTACTGTTGATATCTCCCTTTATGTATGGTAATATTTGCTTTACGCATTTAAATGTTCCTATGTTGGGTGCATAGGTTGTTACATATGTGTACAATTATATCTTCTTCTTGGATTGATCCCTTGACCATTATGTACTGTCCTTCTTTGTTTCTTGTAACAGTCTTTATTTTAAAGTCTATTTTGTCTGATATAACTTTTGCTGCCTCACCATTTTTTTTTTTAAATTTCCACCCCCTCACTTTCAGTCTGTGTATATCTTTAGATCTGAAGTGAGTCTCTTGTAGGCAGCATCTATTTGGGTCTTGTTTTTATATCCATTCAGCTACTCTGTGTGTTTTGATTGGAGTATTCAGTACATTTACATTTAAGGGAATTATTGATATATATGTTATTATTGCCATTTTGTTAATTATTTTGGAGTTGTTTTGTGGGCCTTTATATTTCCCTTTCTTCTTCTTTTGTTCTCTTGTGATGTGATGACTGTCTTTAGAGTTATATTTGGATTCCTTTTTCTTTTTGTGTGTATATGTGTTATAGATTTTTGGTTTGTGGTTACCATGAGGTAAATAGGTGTATGAGTATGTGTGTTGTTTTAAGTTGCTGATACCACAATGTCAAATGCATTTTAGCCACCCTGCATTTGTACTCTCCTCCTCTCATGATACTGTTATTTATATCACATTTTACATCTAAATGGTTTCTGTATTCTTGACCAGTTTATTGTTGATATCAGTGGTTTTACTACTTTTGTCTTTTAACCTTCCTGATAGCTTTGTGCATGGATGGTCCTGGGGTTATTTCCAGACTACTGGAAGGCAGAGCACATCTTGGAGTCTAGTTGCAGGATCCAGGGATTCTAGGGCTGGTGTCAGATTCCTGCCAGTGGTAGGTGGGTTTCTGACACAGAGGCTGGGGTATCCAGAAGCTTGAATTGGCCTGCTAGTGGGCAGAACCAGGGCTAAGTTTGTCTCAGGGAGGGTATGGCCTTTTGGTCAATGATCTGGGTCTGCAGGCTGCAGGATTGTGATTATTTTGCATCTGGTGCCTGCCCATGGTGGGTGGAGGAAGTTCCTGGGCCCTCTGTTGGTAAGGGCTGTGTCCAGAGGCAGCTTCAGGCTCATGGGGTCTTCAGGCAACCTGTCTGCTGATGGATGGCCCAGTTAGTTGCATGGCCTAAGGTGTCCCAGACTGGTGACTATAGTTTGTTGGGGCATGGGTGGTTCCTACGGCTAACTAGAGGGAGGATTCCACAATGACACCTGCCAACACCAATGTCCACATGGTAGAAGGAGCTCCCTAGAATGGTTGCCACTGGTGTCTTTGTCCCCAGGGTGAGCTGCAGTTGCCTCCTACCTCTCTGAGAGTCTCTCTGAAACCAGCAGTTAGATCTGACCCAGGTCCCTATGAAATTATGACTTGTATTTTGAGATCCCGGAAGGTGTGAGATTTTGTGTGCACCCTTTACAAGTGAAGTCTGTATTTTCCCCAGTCCTCTGGTACCTTCCAAAAGTAAGCTCCACTGACCTTCAAAGCCAAATAAATGCTCTGAGGGTTCATTTTCCTGGTACAGGACCCCTAGAATGGGGAGCCTGACATGGGCTCAGATCTCATACTCTTGTGGGAGAGCCTCTGCTGTGGAATTATTCTACAGTTTGTGGGTATCCGCCTAGGGGTATGGGACTTGACTATGTTGCAAGTCCACCTGTCCTACTCATCCTGATGTGGTCCCTTCTTTTGTCTTTAATTGTAGATGATCTTTTCTGGTAGGTTCTGGTCTTTTTCATCAGTCGTTGTTCTGCTTATCATTGTTATTTTGATGTGCTCATGAGAGGAGGTGAACTCATCCCAGATAGGTTATTATAAGATAATGGGTATAATTCTCTGTGCTATACAGTATATTCTTGTTGCTTATCTGTTTCATATATAATAATTTGTATCTGTTAATGCCATATCCCTAATTTGTCCCGCCCCCTTCCCTTTCCCCTTTGCTAACCACAAGTTTGTCTTCTGTATCTGTGTCTGTTTATGTTTTATATGTGCATTCATTTGTGTTACTTTTTAGATTCCACATGTAGATTATTTCATACAGTATTTGTCTTTCTCTGACTTATTTTACACAGCAAATATTCCTTAAGTCTCTCCCTGTTGCTACAGATGGCAATATTGCATTCTGTTTTATGGTTGAGTAATATTCCCTTATGTATATACCATGTCTTTTTAAACCAGTCATCTGTTGATGTATGCTTGGAATCAACCCAGTTGTGGCTAGTTTGTTTTTAATCTACATGTACTATAAACATTGTGGCTGATTATCAACAAAATGAAGCTTCTGTTGAGCTGGATTAAGTTTAGTCGCTCAGTCATGTCTGACTCTTGTGACCCCGTGGACTATAGGCTTCTCTGTCCATGGCATTCTCCAAGGCAAGAATACTGGAGTAGTTTGTCATTTCCTTCTCCAGGAGATCTTCCCAACCCAAGGATCAAACCTGGGTCTCCTGTATTGCAAGCATATCTTTACCAACTGAGCCACCAGTGAAGCCCATAGGCCAGTTGGGCTAAGGAAGTGCTAATTTTCTTTGAATGTTAGGAGCACAGAAACAAACAGAATGGTATGGACAAAAATGCATCCAATCCTTTTTTTAAAGCAAATTTAACTGATAATTCAGTATAATCACAACCATAAAAAGTCTTATGAAGTCAAATCATGGAGGAAGTAATGATCAATTTTTCCATAGTCATAATAGAAAATTTTTTATTGCCTGTCATATGATAGGCTCTGTACTTATTCATTGAATAAATACATTTTAGCCACCTACTGTGTGCTAGGTACTTAAATAGACTCTGATAAACAAAATGGACATATTACCTACCTTTATTTCATATTCACACTAACTCTACACCAGATATGTTATGGTTACTTAAATTGAAAATCTGAAGTGTTAACTAGTCCAGAACTGCAGAGTTAACTGTCCAGAATTACACAGCCAGAAAATGATGGAGGGCTTCCCTCATGGCTCAGCTGGTAAAGAATCCACCATCAATGCAGGAGACCTGGGTTCAATCCTTGCGTTAGGAAGATCTCCTGGAGAAGGGAACAGCTACTCACTCCAGTATTCTGGCCTGGAGAATTCCTTGGAATGTGTAGTCCATGGGGTCACAAAGAGTCAGACATGACTGAACAAGTTTCACTTTCTTTCACTAAATTGTAGAGCTAGGATTTGAATTCAGGTCTGTGTGCTTCCACAGACCACATTTTTCCTTAAAGCTACAATAATGTGTACAAATATGTGACTGAAGTAAGGGAGTACAAACACATACAAAGATACATAAAGGCATGAAACGCAATAATATGCATTGCCTAAATGAACTCTGCTGTTTTATCTGGCTTAGATAATCTTGGCTAAATTGTTGCTGCAGTCTCCTCTTTGCTCCCCTACAATCTATTCAAAACATAGCAGCTAGTGACCTTAAAATACAAATCCTATTTAGTTACTCTTCCTGTACAGACCCTCCAATGGAGTGCCTCCTCTCATATCCCATCCCTCCTACCTAACTTGAAGCAACCATAGTCATTGTTATCAGTTTGGTGTGTATTCTTTCAACTTTGAGTATTCATTTGCAACCTTTTTATTTAAATAGGATCATAGTACACATATTATTCTGCAGATTGCTTGTATTTTCAGTTGAATGCCCTATGTTCCTAACATAAAAATTTATATTCCTTCGATATATATTGTTACAAAGTAGCATGAGGAAAGCTGTTATTGATTCCAAATTACACAACTCTTTTATCATGTTGCTATATGATGATTGATTTTATATTCATAAAACAAGCAGCATCTTTTATAACAATTACCTTTTTGTATCTGCAGCATGAAATAACTTACTTTAAAAAATTACTGTTTCCATAGGAGTGAAATATTTGTCATGTTGCTAGATTCATTATTAGAACATAGATTCTTAAATTATAAGTAATTGTTAGAATTTCTTCTTTTATCATAGTTAACTTCCAGTCAAATATTTTCAACTGCTCTTGCCTCCACTCTTTAGTAGACACGTTAGGGCTTTGTAAAGTAAAATGAAGAACTGAGAGCCAATCATGGAAGCAGGGGACTTGGCTTTACTCATTCAAGGCTATTAAAATTAGTTATTTGATAAGTGAATTGTGCCACTGTGGGTAAAGACTGCAAACTACAGCTTCACATTTGCTTTTGATGGAAAATATGATTTTCAATATATTCTATTTCATTTTTTTCATTTTAGTTCTTTTGGATTTAATATATTAAAATCTTTTTATTTTTAATTACAGTCTCGAGTTATAGCTGTGCTTGATTGGGAGCTTTCAACCATTGGTCATCCTTTGTTAGACTTGGCTCATCTCTCCATGTTCTACTTTTGGCCAAAGACTGTTTCATTGGGAAATCAAAGCCATCATTTGCAAGAAAACATAGGTATGAAAACATAATGTTGCCTAAATTTCTATTAAGGTAAAATTGTCTTTATTTCGCTCCATAATTAACAAAAGATAATTTTATAATCTTAGATAACCAGCTTTTATTTGTTTCTTGAAATGTTTTTAAATCATCTTTATCAATTTTTTTAAAGTGTGCCATTCCATTTTTAGTAATTTGTGACAAAATGTAATCATTTCTATATAGTATTCTTTTGGAAATAAATACTTGGAGCATGTTTTGCTTTGTAGAAAATAGTTTTATATTCAATTTTATATGTAATATGACATTTAAAATTATTCACCCTGACATTTTTATTAAAGTTTATAGTATGTACTGTTTTTATAGGGATACCATCAATGGAAGAACTGATTTCAATATATTGCCACTGCAGGGGAATTAATTCTAATCTTCCTAACTGGAATTTCTTTCTTGCCCTTTCATATTTTAAAATGGCTGGAATAGCACAGGTAATTAATTTTTTAACATGTGTTTCACTGTTACTTACTGATGTACTCTTGAAAACATTTTTGGTTTTGGGGGGTGTTACATTCTTTTTTTTTCTTTTGGCCTTGGCTTGTGGAATCAATTCCCTAACCAGAAATTGAACCCAGGCCCCTGACAGTAGAAGCACAGAATCCTAACCACTGGACCAGAGAATTCCCTTATATAATATCTTTAGATCAATTTATTTTCCACAATGACAAATACCAAACATGGATAAAATATAAATCCAGAGTTTACAGAATAGGAATTTGGCAAGGGAAAAAGTTGAGTAGCACACGTGGTATAATAGACCAAAAAGATGGAGGAAGGGAGAAAGAAAGACATAATGACAAAAAGAAAAAAAGCATGTGAAAATTGGTTATTTCCTGAATATCAATATAAGAAAGAGCTAAACTCCTAATGTGATATCTGATTCAGATTGTAAAGCCATTTATTAATCAGGGCTGATGGTGAGGAAAGAATTATCATTATATTTCCCAAAGCCTAGCCCAGTACCTAGCATACAGAAGCCTCTTAATTATGTTTTTGAGTGAAGATAAGCAAAATTGTCTATTTTCCTAATAATATGACAAATTTTGAGAGAAAGTTGAATATAAGTACAGTTTTTTTTTTAATTTACAGTTTAAACAAATGCATTCTTCATTGTACTACCTCGTTAAACTAATTTTTCATTAACCTAAGTTTGAATCTTTGTTTATTTAAGAAATTAAGATGCTTCATCACTGGCAAGGGGTTAGGATTTATAGGAAGAACAAGTAAATAAGAGATTTTAGAAACAAAGGGAATGGAAAAAAAAGATTAAGGAAAATTATGGTTATTTTTCCCTGTCCTCAGAGTCCATGCTGTCCTCCAATACTTGAAATATCTTCTAAGAAATTGTTGTCTTACATCTCATCCTGTAGTTTAGAATCATATTAATCATATTAATTAATCTTATTACTTGGATAGATTTCTCACAATAAGGTTTATAGTATGTTTCTGTATTTGTCAGTTTCCACAAAAAAGATACCAAATAGGCTTTCAAATTAAAATGGATTTTCATTTCAAATGAAAATTTGACATGGTTTATGATTGAATTAATATGTCATAAACTACTATGTGTCATAAACTATATAGTAGTAACTTTAGAGATGATCATAAACATCCCATATTAACTAGAAATGTGAAATTGGATTACAGTGTTAATATTGTACTAAGAATTATATACAGAAATAAACTAATGAAATTCAGTTGATATTATTTGGGGCAGGGAACCAGAGAATATCTTATGATGGAAGCACAGAATAGGGAGAGGTAAGAAAAAAAAAAAGTTGAGCATTCCACTAACACTATTCAAAGGAGAATAGTTTCACCTTAATTAAAGGTCCAAAAAATGGGATAAAATATTCTTAGTAAGAAGTCATTTCATTGTCTTCTTTTTGTTTTATAATTTTTAATTTTATTTTGATTTCTTTAGTTTTTTGTTTTCCTCCACTATGAAGGTAGAACAGTGATCTTTAGAGATGATATAACTTGCCAATTTGGTATCTTTGGTAACTGCTGAAATAATTTTGAAGTTTGGTTTGATTTCCAGCTATAATTCTGTTATGATTAGAGTATGTTAGCC
>NW_024070186.1:19678605-19702785 GCF_014754425.2 Oryx dammah | reverse complement strand
GAAGCTAAAGATGGAACTGGGCTCTTACTGAACACCTCGTGTGACTTAGAGCTCTTCAGAATCACAGAGGAAGAATTGGAACTGAATGATAGAAACTGTCAATGTTCCCTGGAATCTGGGTGGTTTCACCCAATGATAATGGCAGAATCTTGACTGAAAGAGCCTGAAGATCATTATCAAAATCAAGCTCAGTGTTTTCCCATTACTCTGTTTGCTATGCAGTACATACTTTATTTGTTTGGACCTCAGATGCATGGAGTTAAGATCAGCATTCTTTTCAGTTTGCGGTGCACTATCACTAGAGTTCCCACTTTTTTGTTGTTTTTTTTTTTTTTAACTTAAAATTGTTTTTCTTTTGAGTATATGGCTGAGTGGTAAAGAATTCACCTGCTAATGAAGGAGCTGCTGCTACCGCTGCTGCTGCTGCTGCTAAGTCACTTCAGTCGTGTCCGACTCTGTGCGACCCCAGAGACAACAGCCCACCAGACTCCCCCGTCCCTGGGATTCTCCAGGCAAGAACAATGGAGACTCAGTTTCAATTCCTGGGTTGGGAAGATACCATAGAGGAGGAAATGCAACCCATTCCAGTATTCTTGCCTGTAAAATCCCATTGACACAGAAGCCTGGTGGGCTATAGTCCATGGGGTCACAAAAGAGTTGGATATGACTTAGTGAATAAACAACAGCAACAATAGTTGATTTACAATGTTGTTAATTCCTGTTATACAGCAAAGTGATTTGATTTTAAAACATACATGCCGTCTGTTTTAAATATTCCTTTCCATTATGGTTTATCAGAGTATATTTTTTAAATTGGAGGATAATTGATTTACAATGTTATGTTAGTTTCTGCTGTACAACAATGTGAGTCAGCTAAACATATGTATGTATATATATACCCCCTCCCTCTTGAACCTCCCTCCTATCCCCCCATCCCACCCATCTAGGTCATCACAGAGTGCCATGCTGAGCTCCCTATGTTATGCAGCAGCTTCCCACCAGCTATCTTTCCTGCTCTTGTCATATTTTTATTTTCTCTTTTATGCCTTAGCCTCTCTCCCACTCTTTATCTATAGTGTGTTACTCACTAGGCAGCCTGTTTAATGTGTCAGATGCATATCCTTAAGTTTGTGTGGATTCTTAGTGTCTAAAATGGTAATCACAACCTGAAAGTCAGGAATTCTGAGGACTTCAAGCCCAGGAGACAACATCTCAGGTGACCTTGTTTTCAAGGAGGTGGGTGGGGAGGGGGCCTGGTAATCTTAATTTTTAAAGATTATTATTAATTAAAGAAACCAAATATCTTTTGTTGAGGGATTTAGCACTCTTCTATTTATAGAAAATGCAAACATCTGGGCTCATAGAAATTCATTCCTTTCATGGGATCGCAAGAGTCGGACAGGACTTAGTGACTAAACCACCACCACCAAATGCATTTTAGCTATTTGGGGCCAAATTCTGCTTCTTGCTTGTTCACACCCTTAATTCCTCATTCACCTTTTATTGTATGGTGGATGGCTGCTTCTTGCACTTTCTCACATCACTCCCCCAACCCCTAACTTCTCAGCACTAAACTGGAAAGTGGCTGATGGCTGCCTGATAGCGCAGTATTGTTTTCCTGGGCTCAGAAACTTACATTAGAAAGGCTGGAATCCCTGATAGCTGTGACATTCTTCTTTACAGGTATAGCAGGAAATATTTCATATCATATTAGAAAACATGATGTGTGTGTTCTTTGGGGTGGTTTTACATTGTAACCTTCATTATTTAAAAAAAAAAAATTTGTATTTATTTATTTATTTTTGACTGCACAGAGTCTTAGTCATGGCACGTGGGAGCTTCGATCTTTGTTATGGCAGGCTGGATATTTAGTTGCAGCATGTGAGATCTTTTTAGATGTGGCATGCAAACTCTCTGTTTCAGCATGTGGGATCCAGTTCCCTGACCAGGGATCAAACCCAAATCCCCTATGTTGGGAGAGCAAATTCTTAGCTACTGGACCACCGCCTTCATTCTGATTTTTACTTTTATCACCTAACACTAACTTTCTGAGATTTAGGTTTTTTTTAAATTAATTAATTAATTTTAATTGGAGGTTAATTACTTTATAATATTGTAATGGTAGTTATATTGTTTTATCATGTTGAACATCTAGTTCATTGCTTCTAATTCCAGTGGAGTACTCTCTGGTCTACATTTGATTTCTTCATTCCACTAATGAATAAACCAGGCTGCCTCTAATTTCCTACTTCCACAAAAAGGATTCAAATGAAAATCCTTGACTCCTTTTGGATCGAGATGAGGATTTCTTTAGGGAATATGCCTTGGATTGGTGATGCTGTGATTTCAAGGATGCACGCACTCATCTTTACTATCTACACCAGATTTATTTCCAAAATGGCTATCATTTCAGTTCAGTTCAGTTGCTCAGTCATGTCTGACTCTTTGCGACCCCATGAATGACAGCATGCCAGGCTTCCCTGTCCATCACCAACTCCCGTACCGGGTCATAATTCCAGTAGCCGTGTACCAAGTTTCTGATTTCTGCATGTTCTTGCCAATACTTGGTATCACATAATTTTTTTTTTTTTACTTTTACTAATATGATGAACAAAAAGTAACATCTTATTTTGATTTGCATTTCTCTGATTATTAGTAATATTAGCTTGGGGGTTTCTCTTTCTGTGAACCACCTTTTCATATTTTTCTGCTCATTTGTTTTTATTAGTATTCTCATCTTTTATTGCAAACTGCATTTTATTGGGTATAAATGAATAATAATGAATCATTTTCCTATTTCACTGTACCTAGAGCTCTGCCTATCTTTTGGTCTACTGACCATGGCTTCCTATAAGTCTTTCTAATCAATGAATTAATATAATTCCAGCTAAAATAAGACTTATTTATCCGTTGATTCATAAGGTCGTATGTTAAGATAAACAGAGAATTTCCATTGGCCTTTTCAAATGCTTGTGGATAGAACATTGATGACACACCTCTAAGAACTCCTAGAAATCCATCTGGTAATCATGGCCCTAACTCCCTAAAAGGAATTAAAATCTTCCTAAAACCTATATCACTTTTTTTCTGAATTTAGCATCTTTAAGGCTGACCACTTGGCTAATCAATGAAATGTTATTGCTCCATAAAGGAAGTCATTATAAAGCCACACTGGGTGCCTATAAAGTAAGTGATGCTGTTAAAATTAGATATGTAAGTCCTGGTTTGGGTTTCCTTCAAGAAGCATTTGTTTAAGGATATTTATTAAGAAGAATCACATGTGAATCCTTCCCTCATGTACAATCTAGTTATCATTCAAATTTCCACCTTTGGAGGTAACATCTTTTATCCAATGATGCTATATTATTCAAAATATTGTGGTATTCTTCAGTTCAATTCAGTCACTCAGCTGTATCCAACTCTTTGCAACCCCATGGACTGCAGCATGCCAAGCTTCTCTGTCTGTCACCAACTCTAGGAGCTTGCTCAAACTCATGTCCATTGAGTCTGTGATGCCATCCAACCATCTCATCCTCTGTCATCCTCTTCTCCTCCTGCCTTCAATCTTTCCCAGCATCAGGGTCCTTTCCAATGAGTCAGTTCTTCACATCAGGTAGCCAAAATATTGGAGATTCAGCTTCAGCATTAGTCCTTCCAACAGACTGATTTCTTTTAGGATTAACTGGTTTGATCTCCTTGCAGTCCAAGAGATTCTCAAGAGTTTTCTCCAACACCACAGTTCAAAAGTATCAATTCTTTGGTGCTCAGCTTTCTTTGTGGTCCAACTCTCACTATTTCCCAGTAGTGGTATTCTTCAGTTCAGTTCAGTTCAGTTCAGTTGCTCAGACATGTCTGATTCTTTGAGATCCCATGAATCACAGCGTGCCAGGCCTCCCTGTCCATCATCATCTCCCTGAGTTTACTCAAACTCATGTCCATCGAGTCGATGATGCCATCCAGCCATCTCATCCTCTGTCATCCCCTTCTCCTCCTGCCCCCAATCCCTCCCAGTAGCAGGGTCTTTTCCAATGAGTCAACTCTGCATGAGGTGGCCAAAGTATTGGAGTTTCAGCTTTAGCATCAGTGGTATTCTTACTGTTTAATAATTATTGAAAAATCCAAGTGATTACATGCAGCCACCACTGTTTGTAGCTGGGAATTCTGAACTACTCTTCAAGAGAGCTGAGTTAACATGCAGCTTTATCATTCTTAGTTGTGAGATGCTATGCATGGTGTGCATGTAACTTGTATGGATTTCACTTTTCTCAGACAACAGAGATCCCTCACTCACAGGGCTGGTGAGGAAGATAAACAAGATAACTCATGGGGAAAGTCCTAGCACAGCGATGGGTACAAAGTTAATGTTTACAAATATTTTTTATGTTGGAGTCCAAATTTGTGTCAAAATCATAGTGAGTTTTCTAGAGTAGCCTTTGTCTAAGTTGTGAAATGTACTGAGGCAGAATGTAGGTAGATATCTCAAAGTTTTGTTTTGGTGTTCACTTGTATGTTAGTTAAACGCCACATTTGCCATCATTTTTTTTGAAGCAGGTCTGTCCTGTTTACTTCCTGACAGTGCCATCTGCTATGCAGTAGCAATAATTCTAAGTTTGGGTTTTTAAACGGAGTGTTCTGAGAATATCCAGAAACCTATCAGGGAAAGGGCTCTCTGTTTCTACCTGAAGTGGGGGGTCACCTAATACAACATTCTCTAATAATGGCTGATGGAGACTAAAAGCCCAGCTTGGATTCTAGGGGCAGATTTCTACCCTGTCATTCAGATGAGGCAGCTGTAGACTTTTGGAAAATATTTGCCATTGGTAGTTGTCTTATCAAAGTTCTCCTGTTGTCACATTTATCATTTGGATTCTAAGAACACAGTGGAATAGATCCATCTTCCAACTTGTATTCTCATTTTAACCAGCCACATGACCTTGAATGAGTCTAATCTATTTGAGCCCCATTTTTTTTTTCATTTACAGAAGTAAAAAAGAGATACCACAGGGCCATTATAAGGATTAAATAAGATAATGCACGAAGATCCTAAGCACTGTGGCAGGCCTACTGTAGGTCTTTAGAAATTTTACTTGCTTTCTGATTCAGTTAGCCACAGAAAAAGTAGGCTGCTCTGTGTGGAAAGCCAGTGTGCCCTGGCACCTCATGTCTTATTCCAAATTGGGCCTCTTTCTCAGATGCCTGCCAGGTGCTCTAAACTTCATTCTTGTTTTGACAGAGGCTGGATTCTGGATTTACAAAGACCATTCTGAGGCTTGCTGAGTATAGAAATGAAGCCTCTCCAAGAGCTGCTGAATGTCAGGAAGTAGCACTTCTGCCAAAGACTATCAGTGTGCTCTCTTGCCATCACTGCTCTGAGCTCTCGGAACACCTTTTAAAATTTTAAAACCAATGAACTTCAAGGGTTGCCAAGGCATAACTCAAGCTTTCTCACTGTAGCTTGAAAGGCATGGTTAGACGTAAGGATGCACCGGTGAGAGGCTCAGGGAAGTACTCATCACCTGAGCTGAGGTTCCAATACCAGGGGATCAGAGAACATAGTTTTGAGGGAGGAGAGGAAGGTGCTAACTCTCATTAGATGTGATGGGGAACAGTGGCCTACTTTACTGATAGAGAGGGCTATTTCTGCTCAATGTGTCAGGGATCCATTTGCCAAGCCCTGGGATCCACAACAAGGGTGTGACTCCATGGTGAAGAGGAGGAAAGTGAGGCCAATTTCAAGGAATATGGTCCGTAAGGTTTCACTAAGTAGTAGAGGTCTTTACTTAGGACTGCAGAAGGCAGAGATTTTTAAACAGACCACAAAACTAGAAGCAAAGAAAGTCAGGAACTCTATACTATTTATAAGTTGTTCTTGCATCTCTTACCTGGCATACAATGCTTTTCTCTAGCTTTGACCTGGGCTTGCCCTTGACTCCTCTCATGCACAGATGTCAGAAGTAAAATATCATCATCATCATTATTATCATTGCAACAACAGAAAGAAAACTCTAGGAACACAGAAGGGCTGTGAACTGCCCAGGCCTAGAGAGGGGAGGGAGGAGACATGGAGACCACAGTCTGTGGAGAGTTGCCGCCCAGCAGGAGCAGATAAGGAAGTAAACTTGGCTGGCACTGTGAGGAGGACAAAGGAGTGAGGGAAGGGAGTTGGGAATAAATATCCTGTTCTCTCCCTCTCGTCTCATATCAGCCCTTTGCAATGTCCAACCAGCAGCTTGAGGTCAAGGGAGCCTGAGTGATGCAGGCAGCCTTCAGTCTGTGGGACACAGAGGAAGGCAGAGAAGGATGCAAACTGGTAAGTCGAGGGGAGATAGAGGATAACCAGTGAATGCCTCAACCTGAGGTCCATCAGGGTTCCTACAGTATCCTGGGAGACAGAATAGAAAGCAGTGCACTTAGGAGCCCAGATTCTAGAGCCAGACTGCCAACATTCAAACCACACCTCTATCACTCATCTTGTACTAAAAAACACTTGTTTTATCACATCCTTATCATAATGTCCTTATCCTGTACTATAATGTACTATATCCTATACTGTGATGTCCTTATCCTATACTATCACATGCTGCTGCTGCTGCTGCTAAGTTGCTTCAGTCATGTCCGACTCTGTGCGACCTCATAGATGGCAGCCCACCAGGCTCCGCAGTCCCTGGGATTCTCCAGGCAAGAACACTGGAGTGGGTTGCCATTTCCTTCTCCAATACTATCACATACTGTATCCTATACTATAAAGACCTTACTCTAGACTGTAATGTATACTATGACATCCTTGTCCTATGCTATAATGTACTATATTCTATACTATAATGTTCTTATCCTACACTATAACACCCTTATCCTATGTTGTAATGTTCTTAGCCTGTGAAAGTGAAAGTGAAAGTGAAGTCATATCCGACTGTTTTCGACCCGTGGACTATAGCCCACCAAGCCTTTCCATCCATGGGATTCTCTAGGCAAGAATTCTGGAGTGGGTTGCCATTTCCTTCTCCAATACTATCATGTACTATATCCTAATGTACTTAACTTCTCTTCCCCTCACTTCCACTTCTCCCCTTAAAGGTAATTATAATAATAGCATGCTGTTTTTACATGTATTGTAAAAGCATACAATATATATAAAAAACAACTGCCTCAGAGGGTTGTTTTGTGGAAATTAAATGAGCAAATGCATGTAAAACACTTAGAAGAGTTCTGGACACATAACACTACAGAGATGATGCTTTCATATTTACAGTCCAATGCCTGGGAAATCTTGCTTGCTTAAGAGTCCTTGCCTTGTCCTTCCTCTGGGTCATAGTATTTTTGTGGGTCAGTAACTTTGAAGCAAGGATAGAGGGGAGCATGTGTTGATAGGATTAAGTGAAGAAGATGCTGGGTACAGAACAGGGCTCAGTAAATATTCATAGATTAATAAATTGAGTAATCCTGCAAGTCATTTCCATAGTTTGCCTTTAAAATGTCATAGCGTTTTCTACTTATGTCAAAATGATGATATATCAGTCAACACCAGTCACTGTGTGTCATATCTCCAGAATTTCCTTATCATTCTTACTTGCTTTCACTATCTTCTCAGTAAAGGGCTCAAATGAACTGATGGGCTACATGGCTTCAATATTCCTTAGAAAGTTCCTCTTGTTAATTAGGAATATGTTCATCTGAAAATAAAATACCAGCTGAGAGAAGTTGAAACAAGGGATTTTTCTCAATAAAAAGCAACAAGGAAGTGTTGCAGCTACCAGTCCCAGAGATGGCCCTGGGGACTCAGGCTCTGTCTCCATCCTGGCTGGGTCAGCCTTCCTTCCCCCTGCTGGTCACCTACTGGTTAAAGATGGTGAAGTACTAGCCTCACAATTACAGGAAGTAAAGTGAATCGTGGTGGGGTATCTTTTTAGCAAGGCTTAGCCTTTTTATCCATGGGTATTAGCCTATATTTAATCAGTTAGGTATGTGCAATAGGACTACCACTATCTACAAAGGAGCAAATTGTAGATGGCTACATTACTCCCTTGAACAAATCAGGTTAGCAAGGAAGAAGCAACTGTGAGCTAAGGGGGAAGATGGTAGGAGTGGGTGATGTGAGGGGGGTATAGCCATTGAATAGATAATTAGTAATGTCTATGCTAACAATTCACCTATCACATGGTTTTAGCAATGGGTTTTCTGGTCTGCTCACACAAACCCAGAAGACTGCCCTGTTTTATGATCATACAAACATGAGTAAGGCTGAGTTTATAACCCAGTAGACAGCTGTGGTGTTGGAGAAGACTCTTGAGAGTCCCTTGGACTACAAGGAGATCCAACCAGTCCATTCCAAGGAGATCAGCCTGGGATTTCTTTGGAGGGAATGATGCTGAAGCTGAAACTCCAGTACTTTGGCCACTTCATCGAAGACTTGATTCATTGGAAAAGACTCTGATGCTGGGAGGGATTGGGGGCAGGAGGAGAAGGGGGCGACTGAGGATGAGATGGCTGGATGGCATCACAGACTCGATGGACGTGAGTCTGAGTGAACTCCGGGAGATGGTGATGGACAGGAAGGCCTGGCGTGCTGCGATTCACGGGGTCGCAAAGAGTCGGACACAAGTGATCGAATGAACTGAACTGAACTGAACTGACCTGGGGAGCCTTACAAATAGCTGGGAAAAGAAGAGAGGCGAAAAGTAAAGGAGAAAAAGAAAGATATAAGCATCTGAATGCAGAGTTCCAAAGAATAGCAAGAAGAGATAAGAAAGCCTTCTTCAGTGATCAATGCAAAGAAATAGAGGAAAACAACAGAATGGGAAAGACTAGAGATCTCTTCAAGAAAATTAGAAATACCAAGGGAACATTTCATGCAAAGATGGGCTTGATAAAGGACAGAAATGGTATGGACCTAACAGAAGCAGAAGATATTAAGAAGAGGTGGCAAGAATACACAGAAGAACTGTACAAAAAAGATCTTCACGACCCAGATAATCATGATGGTGTGATCATTAATCTAGAGCCAGACATCCTGGAATGTGAAGTCAGGTGGGCCTTGGAAAGCACCGCTACAAACAAAGCTAGTGGAGGTGATGGAATTCCAGTTGGCTGTTTCAAATCCTGAAAGATGATGCTGGGAAAGTGCTGCACTCAATATGCCAGCAAATTTGGAAAGCTCAGCAGTGGGCACAGGACTGGAAAAGGTCAGTTTTCATTCCAATCCCAAAGAAAGGCAATGCCAAAGAATGCTCAAACTACCACACAATTGCACTCATCTCACATGCTAGTGAAATAATGCTCAAAATTCTCCAAGCCAGGCTTCAGCAATACATGAACCATGAACTTCCTGATGTTCAAGCTGGTTTTAGAAAAGGCAGAAGAACCAGAGATCAAATTGCCAACACCTGCTGGATCATGGAAAAAGCAAGAGAGTTCCAGAAAAATATCTATTTCTGCTTTATGGACCATGCCAAAGCCTTTGACTGTGTGGATCACAATAAACTGTGGAAAATTCTCAAAGAGATGGGAATACCAGACCACCTGACCTGCCTCTTGAGAAATCTGTATGCAGGTCAGGAAGCAACAGTTAGAACTGGACATGAAAAAACAGACTGGTTCCAAATAGGAAAAGGAGTACGTTAAGGCTGTATATTGTCACCCTACTTATTTAACTTATATGCAGAGTACCTCATGACAAACGCTGGGCTGGAAGAAGCACAAGCTGGAATGAAGATTGCTGGGAGAAATATCAATAACCTCAGATATGCAGATGACACCACCCTTATGGCAGAAAGTGAAGAGGAACTAAAACACCTCTTGATGAAAGTGAAAGAGGAGAGTGAAAAAGTTGGCTTAAAGCTCAACATTCAGAAAACGAAGATCATGGCATCTGGTCCCATCACTTCATGGGAAATAGTTGGGGAAACACTGGAAACAGTGTCAGACTTTATTTTGTGGGGCTCCAAAATTACTGCAGATGGTGACTGCAGCCATGAAATTAAAAGATGCTTACTCCATGGAAAAAAGGTTATGACCAACCTAGATAGTATATTCAAAAGCAGCCACATAATTTTGCCAACTAAGTTCCATCTAGTCAAGGCTATGGTTTTTCCAGTGGTCATGTATGGATGTGAGAGTTGGACTGTGAAGAAGGCTGAGCGCCGAAGAATTGATGCTTTTGAACTGTGGTGTTGGAGAAGACTCTTGAGAGTCCCTTGGACTGCAAGGAGATCCAACCAGTCCATTCTGAAGGAGATCAGCCCTGGGATTTCTTTGGAAAGAATGATGCTGAAGCTGAAACTCCAGTACTTTGGGCACCTCATGAGAAAAGTTGACTCATTGGAAAAAGACTCTGATGCTGGGAGGGATTGGGGGCAGAAGGAGAAGGGGACGACAGAGGATGAGATGGCTGGATGGCATCACGCACTCGATAGACGTGAGTCTGAGTGAACTCCGGTAGTTGATGATGGACAGGGAGGCCTGGTGTGCTGCGATTCATGGGGTTGCAAAGAGTCGGACACGACTGAGCGACTGAACTGAACTGAGTAACTAACTGGAGAGTATATAACTCCATTGCTAACAATAGTAAGGGGGTACTCTTTCTTCTCCCTTCTGATGCCTATGTCAGAACTTTCCCTATCTCCTTTATACTTTAATAAAACTTTATTACACAAAATCTCTGAGCAATCAAGCCTTGTCTCTGGCCCTGGATTGACCAGAGGCCAAGAACTCTGGTGTCTTTTCATGGTTCATCAACAACCTTTCAGAATAATGGGTGAATCACAATGAATGACTCCTTCATGGATCACAGTCTTGTTGTGGTGAAAGGGCTTGTGTAACTCAATAAAGTATAAGACATGACCTGCCGAAAAACCCAAGACCAACAGGTCATAGTGGAGAGTTCATAAAACATAGTCCACTGGAGGAGAGAATGTCAAACCACTCCAGTATTCTTGCTGTGAGAACCCCATGAACAGTACAAAAAGCCAAAAAGATATGACACTGAAAGATGAGTCCTGTAGGTCACAAGGTGTCCAACATACTACTTGGGATGAGCTGAGAGCAATTACTAATAGCTCCAGAGACAATGAAGCCACTGGACCAAAGCAGAAACAACGCTCAGTTATGGGTATGTCTGGTGGTGGAAATAATGTCCAATGCTGAAAGAACAGTATTGAATAGAAACCTGGAATGTTAGGTCCATGAATCAGATAAACTGGAACACAGACATCTTAGGAATCAGTGAACTAAAATGGACAAGAATAGATGAATTTAATTCAGTTGACCACTTTATCTACTACGGTGGACAAGAACCACTTAGAAGAAATAGAGTAGCCCTTATAGTCAACAAAAGATTCCAAAATGCAGTTCAGTTCAGTCGCTTGGTCGTGTCTGACTTTCTGCGAACCCATGAACTACAGCACACCAGGCCTCCCTGTCCATCACCAACTCCCGGAATTTACCCAAACTCATGTCCATTGAGTCAGTGATGCCACCCAACCATCTCATCCTCTGTCGTCCCCTTCTCCTCCTTCCCTCAATCTTTCCCAGCATCAGGGTCTTTTCAAATGAGTCAGCTCTTCCCATCAGGTGGCCAAAGTATTGGAGTTTCAGATTCAACATCAGTCCTTCCAATGAACACCCAGAACTGATCTCCTTTAGGATGGACTGGTTGGATCTCCTTGCAGTCCAAGGGACTCTCAAGAGTCTTCCCCAACACCACAGTTCAAAAGCATCAATTCGGTGCTCAGCTTTCTTTATACTCCAACTCTCACATTGATACATCCATACATGACTCATGATGTACTCTACATATAAGTTAAATAAGCAAGGTGACAATATACAGCCTTGACGTACTCCTTTTCCTATTTGGAACCAGTGTGTTGTTCCATGTCCAGCAGTACTTGTATGCAAGCTCAAAAATGACAGAACAGAATGATCTTGATTGGTTTCAAAGGCAAATCATTTAACAACGCAGTAATCCAAGTCTATGCCTAAACACTAATGCTGAAGAAGCTGAAGTTGACCAATTCATGAAGAACTTCTAGAACTAACACCAATAAAATATATCCTTTTCATTATAGAGAATTGGAAAGCAGAAGTAAGAAGTCAAGAGATATCTGGAATAACCAGCTAGTTTGGCCTTGGAGTTTAAAATGAAGCAGGGCAAAAGATAACAGAATTTTCCTAAGAGAATACACTAGTCATATCAAACACCCTTTTGCAACCACACAAGAGAAGACTCTACACATGGACATTATCCAATGGTCAATACCCAAATCAGATTGATTATATTCTTCACAGCCGAAGATGGAGAGGCTCTATACAGTTAACAGCAACAACAAAATACCTGGATCTCACTTTGGCTCAGATCATCAATTGCTTCCTGCAAAATTCAGGCTTAAATGGAAGAATTTAGGGAAAACCATGAGCCCATTGAATTCAGTTCCATTCAGTCACTCAGTTGTTTCTGACTCTTTGCTACCCCGTGGACTGCAGCACGCCAGGCTTCCCTATCCATCATAAACTCCCAGAGTTTGCTCAGACTTATCTCCATTGAATCAGTGATGCCATCCATCTGTCTGTTCTCTGTTATCCCCTTCTTCTCCCACCTTCAATCTTTCCCAGCAGCAGGGTCTTTTCCAATGAGTTAGTTCATCACATCAGGCTAAACTATTGGAGTTTCAGCTTAAGCACCTGACCTTCCAATGAATATTCAGGACTGGTTTCCATTAGGATTGAGTGATTGGATTTCCTTGCAGTCCAAAGGATTCTCAAGAGTCTTCTCCAACACCACAGTTCAAAAGCATCAATTCTTCAGAGCTCAGCCTGCCTATGGTCTAATTTTCACATCCATACATAACTACTGGAAAAACCATAGCTTTGACTAGATGGACTTTTGTAGGCAAAGTAATGTCTCTGCTTTTTAATATGCTGTCTAGGTTTGTCATAGCTTTTCTTCCAAGGAACAGGTGTCTTTTAATTTCATGGCTGCAGTCACCATCTGCAGTGATGTTGGATCCCAAGAAAATAAATTCTGTCTCTGTTTCCATCGTTTCTCCACCTATTTGTCATGAAGTGATGGGACCAGATGCCATGATCTTAGTTTTTTGAATGTTGAGTTTTAAGCCAGCTTGTTTACTCTCCTCTTTCACTTTCATCAAGAGGCTCTTTAGTTCTTCTTCACTTTCTGCCATAAGGGTGGTGTCATCTGCATATCTGAGGTTATTGATATTTCTCCCAGCATCTTGGTTCCAGCTTCTGCTTCATCCAGCCTGGCATTTTGCATGATGTACTCTTCATATAATTTAAGTAAGCAGGGTGACTATGTACATTCTTGACATGCTCCTATCCAAATTTGGAACCAGTCTATTGTTCCATGTCCAGTTCTAACTGTTACTTCTTGATGTGCATACAGATTTCTCAGGAGGCAGATAAAGTAGTCTGGTTCCCGTAACTTTAAGAATTCCCACAGTTTGTTGTGATCTATATAGTCAAAGACTTTGGCATAGTCAATAAATCAGAAGTAGATGTTTTTCCAGGAACTCTCACTTTTTCTATGATCCAACAGATGTTGGCAATTTTATCTCTGATTCTTCTGCCTTTTCTAAATCCAGCTTGAACATTTGGAAGTTCTCAGTTCACATACTGTTGAAGCCTGGTTGGAGAATTTTGAGCATTACATTGCTAGTGTGTGAGATGAGTGCAATTGTGTAGTAGTTTGATCATTCTTTGGCATTGCCTTTCTTTGGGATTTGAATGAACACTGACCTGTTTCAGTCCTGTGGCCATTGCTGAGTTTTCCAAATTTGCTGACATGTTGAGTGCAGCACTTTCACAGCCTCATCTTTAGGATTTGAAATAGCTCAACTGGAATTCCATCACCTCCACTAGCTTTGTTTGTAGTGATGCTTCCTAAGGCCCACTTGACTTTGCATTCCAGGACGTCTGGTTATAGGTGAGTGATCACACCATCGTGGTTATCTGGGTCATGAAGATCTTTTTTGTTTAGTTCTTATGTGTATTTTTGCCACCTCTTCGTAATATCTTCTGCTCCTGTTAGGTCCATACCTTTTATGTCCTTTATTGTGCCCATCTTTGCATGAAATATTCCCTTGGTATCTCTAATTTTCTTGAAGTGATCTCTAGCCTTTCCCATTCTATTGTTTTCCTCTATTTCTTTGCATTTATCCCTGAGGAAGGCTTTGTTATCTCTCCTTGTTATTCTTTGGAACTCTGCCTTCATAGAGGCAGAGTTTGGAACTCTGCTTTCATCTTTCCTTTTCTCCTTTGCTTTCAGCTTCTCTTCTTTTCTCAGCTATTTGTAAGGCCTCCTCAGACAACCATTTGCCTTTTTGCATTACTTTTTCTTGGGGTTGGTCTTGCTCATCACCTCCAGTACAATGTCATGAACCTCCCTCCATAGTTCTTAAGGCATTCTGTCTATCAGATCTGATCCCTTGAATCTATTTGTCAGTTCCACTGATTAATTGCAAGGGATTTAATTTAGGTCATACCTGAATGGTGCAGTGGTTTTCCTTACTTTTTTTCATTTTAAGTCTGATTTTTGCAATAAGGAGTTCATGGTCTGAGCCACAGTTCTCTGCTGGTCTTGTTTTTTTCTGACTGTATAGAGCTCTCCATCTTCAGCTACAAAGAATATAATCAATCTGATTTTGGTATTGACCATCTGGTGATGTCCATGTGTAGAGTCATCTCTTGTGTTTTGGAAGAGGGTGCTTTCTATGACCAGTATGTTCTCTTGGCAAACTCAGTTAGTCTTTCCCCTACTCCATTTTGTACTCTAAGACCAAACTTGCCTGTTACTGCAGGTATCTCTTGACTCTCTACTTTTATATTCCAGTCCCCTATGATGAAGAGGACATATTTTTTTTGATATTTGTTCTAGAAGGTCTTTTAAATCATCATAGAACTGTTCAACTGTAGCTTCTTTGGCATTAATGGTTGGGGCATAGAATTGGATTACTTTGATAATGAATGGTTTGCTTTGGAAATGAACAGAGATGACTCTGACATTTTTTAGATTGTACCCACATACTGCATTTTGGAATCTTTTGTTGACTATGAAGGCTACTCCATTTCTTCTAACAGATTCTTGCCCACAGTAGTAGATATAATGGTCATCTAAATTAAATTCACCCATTCTGATTCATTTTAGTTCACTGATTCCTAAAATGCTAATGTTTGCTCTTGCCATCTCCTGTTTGATCACTTCCAATTTGCCTTGATTCATGGACCTTATTCCAGGTTCCTATGCAATATATTGTTCTTTACAACATCAGACTTCGCTTCCATCACTATTCACATTCACAACTGGTGGAGAGTTCTGACAAAATGTAGTCTACTGGAGAAGGGAATGGCAAACCTGTTCAGCAATATTGCCTTGAGAACCCCATGAACAGTATGAAAAAGCAAAGAGATATGACAATAAAAGATGAACTTCCCAGGTCGGTAGGCAATATAAGTATGACCTAAATCAAATGCCTTAAGATTATACAATGGAAGTGATGAATAGAGTCAAGGGATTGGATCTGGTAGAGAGAGAGGGCCTGAAGAACTATAGACAGGGGCTCATAACATTGTACAGGAGGCAGTGACCAAAACTATCCCAAAGAAAAAGAAACACAAGAAAACAAATTGGTTGTCTGAGGAGGTTTTACAAATAGCTGAGGACAAAAGGAAGTGAAAGACAAAGGAAAAGGGAAAGATATGCCCAAATAAATTCAGAGTTCCAGAGAACAAGGAGAGATAAGAAGGACTTCTTCAACTATCAATGCAAAGTAATAGAGGAAAACTATATGATGAGAGAGACTAGAGACCGCTTCAAGAAAATTGGAGCTATCCAGAGAACATTTCATGCAAGGATGGGCACAATAAAGAAGTGGTATGGACTTAACGGAGGCAGAAGAAATTAAAAAGAGGTGGCAAGAATATACAGAAAAGGTCTTAATGACCCAGATAATCTTGATGGAGTGGTCACTCACCTAGAACCAGACATCCTGGAGTGCCAAGTCAAGTGGGCCTTAGGAAGCATTACTATGAACAAAGCTAGAGGAGGTGATGGAATTCCCGTTGAGCTATTTCAAATCCTAAAAGATGATGTTGTAAAAGTGCTGCACTCAATATGCCAGCAAATTTGCAAAACTCAGCAGTGGCCATAGAACTGGAACAGGTCAGTTTTCATTCCAACCCCAAAGAAGGGCAGTGCCAAAGAACATACAGACTACTGGAAAATTGTGCTCACTTCCCATGCTAGTAAGATTATGCTCAAAATCCTTCAAGCTAGGCTTCTGCTGTTCATGTACTGAGAACTTCCAAGTGTTCAAGCTGAATTTAGAAAAGGCAGAGGAACCAGAGATAGAATTGCCAACATTTGTTAGATCATGGATAAAGCAAAGGAATTCAAGAATTCTACCTCTGCTTCTTTTACTATGAGAAAGTCTTTGTGTGGATCATAACAAACTGTGGGAAATTCTTAAAGAGATGGTAATATCAGACCCTCTTTCCTGCCTCCTGAGAAACCTATGCAGATCAAGAAACAACAGTTAGAACCTTACATGGAACAACTGACTGGTTCAAAATTGGGAAAGGAGTAAATACTGTCACTCTGCTTATTTAACTTAAAGGCAGAATACATCATGTGAAATGCCAGGCTGGATGAAGCCAAGCTGAAATAAAGATTTCTGGGAGATATATCAATAACCTCAGATATGCAGATGATACCATTCTAATGGCAGAAAGCAAGAGGAACTAAAGAACCTCTTGATGAGGGAAAAAAAGAGAGTGGAAAAGTTGGCTTAAAACTCAACGTTCAGAAACCTAAGGTCATGGCATCTGGTCCCATCACTTCATATAAGTGGAAAAAGTGGAAGTAGTGACAGACTTTATTTTCTTGGAATCTAAGATCACTGCAGATAGTGACTACACCCATGAAATAGAAGACACTTGCTTCTTGGAAGAAGAGCTATGACAAACTTAGACAGCATATTAAAAAGCAAAGACTTCATTTGGATGACAAAGGTTCATGTAGTCAAAGCTATTGTTTTTCCAGTAGTCATGTAGGGATGTGAGAGTTGGACCATAAAGAAGGCTGAACACCGAGGAATTGTTACTTTTGAACTGTGGTCTGGAGAAGACTCCTGAGAGTCCCTTGGACTGCAAGGAGATCAAACTAGTCCATCCTAAAGGAGATCAACCCTAACTTTTCACTGGAAGGGCTGTTGCTACCTGAAGCTCCAATACTTTGGCCACCTGATGCAAAGAACTGACTTATTGGAAAAGACCCTGATACTGGGAAAGATTGAAGACAAAAAGTGAAGAGGGTGCCAGAGGATGGGATAGTTAGATAACATCCCCAACTCAATGGACTTGAGCTTGAGCACACTCCAGGAGATTGTGGAGGACAGGGAAGCTTGGCCTGCTGTAGTCCATAGGGTCGCAAAGAGTCGGACATGACTGAGAGACTGAACAGCAAGAAATTTCTGTTCTTTTATTTCACTCTTACAATGAATCATAGTAGGAATCAAAAGGGTTTTCTGAATTAGGGAAATACAGAAATCCTTAATAAAGAGAACTGAAAAGTGTAATTAAGAAGGAGGGAGCGAGGAACCATTAAATGCTGCTGATGGATCAAGAAAGATGAGGGCTGGACACTGACCGTAGAACTTGACCACAGAGGACACCTTCATATGAGCAGTCCTGCTGGAGCAGCCACAGAAACAGTGAAGTTGGGGAAGTGCATTTAGGCAAAAAAAGAATTTTAGATAGTTTGTATGACCTATACTTTCAAAGGGTTTTGCTGTAAGGAAAGGTAGATAGAGGGAAAGTGGGAACTAGTGGACAAGATGTCTTTTCATTGAAGTATACAGCTAATTTATAACGTTTTATTAATTTCTGCTGTATAGCAAAATGATTCAGTTATATTTATATCAGATATATATATTATATTATTTTCCATCATGGTTTATCACAAGATATTGAATATAGTTCCCTGTGCTGTACAGTAGGACCTTGTTTTTTATTCATTCGATATATAATAGTTTGCATCTGCTAATCCCAAACTTCCAATCCATCCCTCCCCCCAACCCCCAACCTTGGCAACCACAAGTTTGTTCTCTATGTGTGAGTCTGTTTCTGTTTTATAGATAAGTTCATTTGTGTCCTATTTTAGATTCCACATATAAATGTCATCATATGGTATTTGTCTTTCTCTTTTGGACTTAAACTTCATTTATGATAATCTCTAGGCCCATCCAGAGAGCATTTTGTAAGATGGAAGATATAAAGTGTTTGTAAACTGATGTAGGTAATTTCAAAGAGGGTGAAAATTTGCTGATGTAGGGAGAGAATGGGGCTTCCCAGGTGGCACTAATGATAAAGAACGTGCCTGCCAATGCAGGAGACACATGAAATGTGGGTTCGATCTCTGGGTCAGGAAGATCCCCTGAAGAAGGGCATGGCAACCCACTCCAATATTCTTGCCTGGAGAATTCCATGGACAGAGAAACCTGGCAGGCTATAGTCCATAGGGTAACAGAAAGTCAGACACGACTGAAGCGACTTAGCACACAAGCATGCAGGAGAAAGCAACTAATTGCTAGGAGAGTATTGCTAGGAAAATATCCTTCAATACTAGAGGGATGTTACCAAGTACAGAGAGGAGGGTTTTTAGACAGGAGTGTGGTTAATTCACATGTTAGCAGATGAACAGATAGGAGATGTGGCCTTGGAGATGGTAGATAGGTAGAACTGGTGGTGGGGTTTGCCTAATTTCTATTCTTCCAAACTTCTTCAGGAAGAAGCAAGTGAGAATTGGCTAAAAATAAGAATGTGGGAGGTTTTTTTGGGAGTTTGAGGAGAGAAGGTGTGAGAAAGTCCTTTCAAAGTGTAGGAAGTGAATGGACTGAAAAAGTAAAGTACGATCTCTCTCTCCTCCTCCCCCTTCTCTTCCTACTTTCTTCCCTCAATCCCTCCCTTCTTTCCTTCCTTTAATCCAACTTCCTCTTGTGTGTCTATAACACACCAAGCACTGGATATATGTAAATGGAGGCACAAACATTTTTCTCAGTGAATTCTGGAGGAAGACACAGCCCTGTTCCAAGTTGGTATCATAAATGAAATAATCAGGTGTCAGACCCATCCCAAAGTCTTCAAAGCTGTTCCTAGCAAGCAACAAAGGATGTTTAAGATGGGCAGTAAAAATAACAGCTGAGTTTTACAAGAGAGTAGAAATCCAAACTCCAGCAGTGAAACTGATTTTGCCTTCCTCCCACACATAGGTTTCAAATTTCATTTTCAAGGGAGGCTGTTCTCATTAGTCTAGTTGACTAGAAATTTAATTTGGATTATTTCTCAGAGCTAGATGAAAAATATTTTTTATAATGTAGCATTTTCAGAATTTATCCAAGCCAAGGAAATCCATCATATGAATCAGCTAAAGATTGTTGGTCAATATATCTTCCTCAAATACCATCAGGATTCTCAACACCTGCTGATTGCTTGGAGCCTGTAATAGGGATTGGTTCTTATTGTTCAGTTGCTAAGTCATGTCTGACTCTTTGCAACCCCATGGACTCCAGCACACCAAGCTTCCCTGTCCTTTAACATATCCCAGAGCTTTCTCAAACTCATGTCCATTGAATTGGTGATGCCACCCAACCATCTTGTCCTCTGTCATCCCTTTTTTCTCCTGCCTTTAATCTTTCCCAGAATCAGGGTCCAATAGTGATTTGACATTGTCTTTATTCATAGGGACCCAAGACAGAACAATATATCATTTGTAGATTGAATCTCAAGTGGGAAGTTAAAACCTTCATGGGAAAACAGAATGGCTAGGCATTTTATTCTAAATAGCTTTTCTCCTTTCTTAAAATTCTAAGGATTAAACAACAATATCAGATTGGTTGCTTTTAATCTTTCCAGGCACACCATTTTGGCTCACATTTCCATTATGTTGGCCTCTCTGTCACCTCTTACATTAAGATGTTAATGTACTTCCAATAATTGAGTGGCCTGAAGGTGAGATCCACGGTTCTAACTAGAAATGCATTTTAGAGGTTTGATTAGAAAGTGATTGCATTAATTTTTTCCACATTTCAATTACAATGTATTTTTCAATTGAAGTATAGTTGATTTACAATGCTGTGTTAGTTTTAGGTGTACAGAAAAGTGATATATATATATATATATATATTCAGATTCTTTTCCCTTATGTATTATTACAAGACATTGAGTTTAGTTCCCTGTGTTATACAATAGGTCACTGTTGGTTATCTATCTTATATATAATGATGTGCATATGTTAATCCCAAACTCCTAATTTATCTCTCCCCCTTTCCCCTGTGGCAACCACAAGTTTGTTTTCTATGTCTGCAGGTCTATTCCTGTTTTGTATATAAGTTCATTTGTATCAGTTCAGTTCTTCTACATGTAAGTTATATATATATATATATATATATATATATGTATCTTTGTATGGCTCACTTCACTTAGTATTATCATCTCTTTTCAGTTTTTTCAGTTCAGTTTAGTTCAGTTGCTCAGTCATGTCCAACTCTTTGCGACCCAATGGAGTGCAGCATGCCAGGCCTCCCTGTCCATCACCAACTCCTGGAGTTTACTCAAACTCATGTTCATTGAGTCGGTGATGCCATCCAACCATCTCATCCTCTGTCGTCTCCTTCTCCTCCCACCTTCAATCTTTCCCAGCATCAGGGTATCATCTCTTTAGATCCATCCATTTTACTGCAAGTGGCATTGTTTAATTCTTTTTTAAGACTGAGTAATAGTCAGTTGTATATATTTACCATATCTTCTTTATCCATTCATCTGTTAGGGGATATTTAGGTTGCTTTCATGTCTTGGCTATTGTGAATAGTGCTCCTATGAACATTAGGGTTCATGTATCTTCTTTAATTAGAGTTTTCTCTGCATGTATGCCCAGGAGTGGTATTGCAGCAGCATCTGGTAACTCTATTTTTAGTTTTTTAAGGAACCTCCATAATTTTTTCCATGTTGTCTAGGAAGTGTTTGTGTTTCTAGGAGATTTAATTTTTTATTTTAATGAGCCAAGATCATATCTACAATACAGATGGTACCATGGCATCATTGTCCCATTTCCCAGTAAATCATGGAGTGACTTGTGATTGTGTTCACTGTTGAATCTGTACTGAGTTCAAGTCTAGGTTCCTCCACATATTTACCACCCTCCGACATGATATCTTGATTAATTGATGTGGGTCCTCTCTTGCTTTTCTATTGGTCACCAGTGGAACTCCCTGGGACAGCCCCCTTGGAGGGACATGGCTCCCTCATTGTGGGTTCATCCAAAGGCTGGATGTGGAACAGATAACATTCCTTCCTGCCCACCCCCAATTACACTGTCCTCAACATATACCTCTTCAAGTGGTATGAGGTGCTGCTCTTTATTGAAGAGTTCAGAGAGATAGTTTTTAAAACTGTATTTTATTGAAGTTGAGTTGATTTACAATGTTGTGTTAATTTCTGCTCTACGGCAAAGTGATTCAGTTTTATATATGTATTTTTCATATTTTTTCCATGATGTCTTATCACAGGATATTGAATGTAGTTTCCTGAGCTATACAATAGGACCCATTCTATATACAATAGTTTGCATATACTAATCCCAAACTCCCAATCATTCCTTCCCCTACTCCCCACCCCATTGGCAAACACAAATCTCTATGTCTGTGAGTCTGTTTATGTTTTGTAGATATGTTAATTTGTGTCATATTTTAAATTCCACATATAAGTGATATCATATGATATTTGTCTGGTTTATTTCATTTAGTTTGGTAATCTCTAGGTCCACTCATGTTGCTGCAAATGGCATCATTGCATTCTTTTTTTATGGCTGAGTTATATTTCATTGTATATATGTACCACATCTTCTTCATTCATCTGTCGATGAGTATTTACCTTGTTTCTGTCTTGCTTATTGTTAATAGTCCTGCTTCAAACACTAAACACTGGAGGTACATAGATATTTTTAAATTAGAGTTTTCTTAGATATATGCCCAGGAGTGGGATTGCAAGATCATATGGTAGCTCTATTTTTATTTTTTTAAAGGAACTTTCATACTATTTTTCATAGTGGCTGCACCAGTTTACATTCCTACCAACAGTGTAGGAAGCTTCTCTTTTCATAGAGGAAATGTTAAACTGTAGATTAAATTTAACTTTTGGCAATTTTCAAGGGAAAAACAGGAGAATCAGACCTTTCTAAAGGTTGTCTCGCAAAGACCCCTCTGGTTACTAGTAATACACTGTCACGTGCTTGCCTCTCCCTGGCACAATTGATCCCTCCCTTTTTTTTTTCAGCCTCAGGTCTGTGACTTTCTGTCCAACTTGTTGGAAACCTCATTTCTTATATGGTCAGATTTCAGATTCTTGACCTATTCAATGAGCCACTAGGTTTACCATGGAACTATCTTTCTTCAGGACCTTCCTCAAATAGTCCTAGAGTCCTACACTTTGAGGTCTTGACAACCTCCATGCCCTTCTCTGTAGATCAACCATTCTTTCAGGCCCTTCAGGGGAATTCTCTCTCTTCTTTCTTCATTCCCCACTGAGACATATAACATAACTTAAAGGAGTTTGGGCTTTCCCCATGACAGAACTATGTTTCATCATATGCATCGCTAGAAACTTCAGCTTTCTGCTCAGTAATCACTCTCTGCAAATTACAGGAAATTAAAAAGAGCTTGTCTACTTTCTTGAAATGGAAATGGGAGAGGAGCTAAAAATTCAGATACAAAAATAAAATAATATTCCATGAAACAAGCAAAATACAAATGGTATAGTTAATAACATTGGTGGAATTAAAACTAAAAACTTTAGCCATGAGCCTCCACACCAAACCATTTTCTTCTTTTTAAAGATCATCAAGACTAGGAATGGGTCAGTTAAAGCAGAAATCTGATTTTTCATGTGGTTCATCAAATGTTTTATATTAAAGAATTTTTCAGGTATGAAAATATAGCATTCACTTTGAATTATAGCACATATCTCTCTGAGATGCTGTAAGGTGTCAAGGGCCTCGCAGTTGTGTAGTACTGCCTTTCTCATCGTAGAGATTTCAGAATTCAATAAACTAATAGCCCAATTACTATCATTTAAAGCTTATGAAAGTTGTTAAGGCTTCAATATGGCCAATTACATCCTCTAACCCCAACAAAGGCATACACACACCAAAAAAACAAAGCTGTTAAATGGTCATACCAGTAGAATACAGATCTTTGACCCACTGGGATCATACCAATGGTAGATTGGTTGGGGTTACCTCTAATTTGTTAAAATGTATGACCTTAAATTCATGGGAATCCCAGGCTACACCTTTATATCTATCCCTGTAGATGTGAAAGCCATAAATTAGTACCGCAAATCCACTGAGCTCCACACCAATCACTCTCTCTAAGGGTAATAATAGGCATATTTCATAAAGCACCCAGCCTTGTCTCATAATTACCAGCTTGATCATTTTTATGATAATTTAACCCTTCCCAACATAGAGGAGCTTTTAAACTTAAATGACATCAGTTCAGTTCAGTTCAGTCGCTCAGTCGTGTCCGACTCTTTGCGACCCCATGAATCTCAGCACGCCAGGCCTCCCTGTCCATCACCAACTCCTGGAGTTCACTCAGACTCACGTCCATTGAGTCTGTGATGCCATCCAGCCATCTCATCCTCAGTCGTCTCCTTCTCCTCCTGCCCCCAATTCCTCCCAGAATCAGAGTCTTTTTCCAATGAGTCAACTCTTCACATGAGGTGGCCAAAGTACTGGAGTTTCAGCTTTAGCATCATTCCTTCCAAAGGAATCCCAGGGTTGATCTCCTTCAGAATGGACCGGTTGGATCTCCTTGCAGTCCAAGGGACTCTCAAGAGTCTTCTCCAACACCACAGTTCAAAAGCATCAATTCTTCAGTGCTCAGTCTTCTTCACAGTCCAACTCTCACATCCATACATGACCACAGGAAAAACCATAGCCTTGACTAGACGGACCTTAGTCGGCAAAGTAATGTCTCTGCTTTTGAATATACTATCTAGGTTGGTCATAACTTTTCTTCCAAGGAGTAAGTGTCTTTTAATTTCATGGCTACAGTCACCATCTGCAGTGATTTTGGAGCCCCAAAACATAAAGTCTGACACTGTTTCCACTGTTTCCCC